>NC_082645.1:84710936-85020936 GCF_028023285.1 Balaenoptera ricei | reverse complement strand
AGGTACGAGGACTCTGAGATGAGAACAAGTGTGGCATGTGTAACAGGCAGCTAACTATAAGGCAGGTGTGGCTAGGAAACAAGAAAAAGAGGGAGGTAGAGAACCAGAGTGGTGGAGGCTTGGAAGGCATCCTAAACCATAGTAAGGATTTAAAACTTAGCCTCTGAGGTAGATTGAAAGCAAAATGTCCTCAGTTCTTCAACTTTTCTGTACTTATGCCTTTCACAATGTGCATTTGCACCTTTTCCCATCAAGAGGCTGAGTCTGTTTTGTCATGTTTTGATTCTAGTCTGACTTCCTGACTTGCTTGGCCAATAAAATGGGGTGGAAATGATGGCGTGCTAGTTCCAAACTAGTTCTTCAAGGGGTTTTGCATCTTTCGGTTCACTCTCTTGGAATCCCCTGGTGCTGCCCTGAGAACAAGCGCGGGCTGGCCTGCTGGGTGATGGCGGACAAGTGGCCTAGTTACATCACTGGCCAGCCATCAGATAGCCACCTACTTGATAAGTAAGTGAAGCCATCCTAGCTCAGAGGCTCCTAGCTGAACTGACTGCAGGCACATGAAAGAATCAAGTAGAACTGACCAACTGACCTATAAACACATGATAAAGAATTAATGGTTGTTGTTTTCAGATACTAAGGTTAGGGATCATTATTATGTCACCGTAAATCCCTAGTACCATAGGGGGAGCCAGTTGACAGTTTAGTAGGGTAGTGATATATCTGATCAGGGTAGTGTCAAGGATCATTCCGACAGCTGTGTACGGGCAGGAAGACCATGTAGGTGGCTGTTGCAGTCATCCAGGGTAGATGTTAGCTTCAACTAGGGTATAGGTTTGGTAATGTTACTAAAATAGGCAAGGTGACTACTGACTGTATATATGAGGTAAATGCCTTATTTTGATTTCTGATTTTCTAGTGTGTAGATGTTGGTCAATATTCCCTCCACATGGTCTACGCTTTTTATTAGACAGAGCTTTTTATTAGCTTCTAACTTTCAAATATTGTTCCTGTTCACTGGATCATTTTGTTCACTGTTGTATATGCAGCCCTTTTACATCATGAATGTTCAATAAATATTAATAAATTAATGATGTGTTATGATTAAACTAAACACAGTATTGTCATCAAATGTTTGACAGTTTCCTCCCAAATGTAACAAAATTTCAAGGAATTGTTCTGTTTGTTTCTCCACCTGTAAAAAAGGAAGATTGGACTATATATATATATATATCATGAAAAGTCTCTTCCATATGCAAAATTCATATTATATTAATATCCGTTTTTATATTATTTATAAAAATTGCTTTGGGGTAGACCAATGCTAGAATTTGTCACTGATACACACAGAAAGCAGAAAATTTTTATGGTACTTCTTCCAAAAGTGACCATTTTTATCCTAAATCTGGGACCCACTAAAATTGACTCTCAACACATTTAAAAAAATTTTTTTATTTTATATTGAAGCATAGTAGATTAACAATGTTGTGTTAGTTTCAGGTGTACAGCAAAGTGATTCAGTTATACATATACACGTGTCTATTCTTTTTCAACCCATTTTTTTTTATGAAAGTCATTTGAAAGAGCTATTAGGCAAGATCATTAGCATTACAGAATTCATATTTTGAATGTCATGTGTATTACATTCTCTGAACACTTCAAATACTTTGAATAAATAGGCAGGTAATAAATAAAAATGAAAACTAGTCAACTCAATTGAATATTATATACCATTAAAATGATGATTATGAACACTACATATATCACTATTTGGAAATTGCTAATGTGCATTATGGTACGGATAAAATAATTACAGTGCTATTTAAGCACTTATAGTCTTTAAGAGCTTTATGATTTATAACAACCCTGTTAAGTTAATGATAGTAGTATCCCAATTTTACAGATATGGAAACTGAGACATAAAAGGGTTAAAGTACTTTGCTCAAGGTCACACAGCTGATAAGGGATCTCTACTTTTCAAAACAGTATTAGATATCTTAGGCAATGCAATTAAGACAAGAAGAGGAAGAATGAGATATAATTATTGGAATGGAAAAGTGAAACATCATTTGTAGGTAAAATGATCACCCACTTAGAAAATTTGAATCACCTGTAAAACCTTTGTCATAAGAGGGTAAGGTGATCAATAAAAAACCGCGAGCTTTCTTACATTCCAATAAAAAGCAATCATGGATACAATGAGAAAAATATTCTGTTTAAAATGCAACATAAAGTATGAAATAGGAATCAAGCCCAACAGGGATCATAAATGAAGGATGTATAGCTGGGCTTCGGAGTTTTTTATCTGGCTCTGGAGGTGAAGCTCTTGACTCTAATGGGCAGAAGAGGGGCCCAAGTATTTAGTTTTGCTGATTTTTAAAATTCAGTCAGTGAGTACGAAGTTAAAGAGCTTCTATACAATAATTTAAAAACTGAAAAATGGTGTCACGAAAAGTTACTTAAATTAAAAAAAAATACTAAGTGTAGTCTTTTACAATGTTTATAATTATTCTGGAATGGCCCACTGTACATTAAAAAAAAAAAAAAACAACTTAAAGAGCTGTTTATTTTTGCTAAATTACCTTATTTTCTGTTCAACAAATGATACAAAGTAATTTGCCTCCTTTTTGCCTAATCCAACCCCTAGTCACCTATTTCTTCTTTGACACCTATCCCTCTATTAAACTGGCATGAGTAATAGAAAAAGAGGAAATTATTTTAGGACTGGATTCAGAAGCCTCAGAAGATATAGTGGATTATTTTTGGTAGGATGTTAGGGCTGTTTGCATCATGAGAGCTCTGCTTGAGTCATTTTTCAGGTACCACAGACAGCCTTAGTTGGGAAAAAAAAAACCACAGCCAGGCTCCTGTGTGTGGGAAGGAAACTGTGTCCTCATCATGAAAGCCGACCAATCTCACCACTCAGCCTATTTCTAAATTGCATTAATGCAATGTGGCCAGGGGGCAAAATGTTGGTTAAGGTTATTAGCAGTTCTAGAATTTATCTTAAGTGCCCTTGTATGGTTGGAGATCTTTATTCTGAAGATTCCAAGGTACTCAGTAAAATGAATGCCATGATCTATAAAAAGGTCTGCCATAGGTGAGGATATGGGGACACAACTGCATCAAGACTTTGACTGTGACGTGGCCATCACTGTTCTATCCTTGTTGAAGATTTTGATTATAAACTTGAAACGTCTATCCATCCATCCATCATCCATCTATCCACTATCCATTTATACAAATAAACAGATTTAAATGTTCTTTTGCTTCTGGAGTAACTGTTATGTTTAGAATACTATGCTAAGAGTTTGAGAGGGGTGGAGGAACAACGAGGAATAACACACCAATTCAGGTTTTAATTTGATAAGAATTTCCTATGGTTTTATACCTTTACACTTGTTGATAGTTTACGTTTATTTGGTTACACATTCTACTGCATAATACCTAGAGGGTACCATAATTTACTGCTTTAAATAAATGCTCACTGTAATTAAACGAAAATGAGAGCTATGATTGTAGCTAAACTATTCTCATTCTTAGGTGATTCCAGACAACAGAACATCCAGGATTTCCATACCCTTAGAAAATCTTTGTAAAAGATTCAGACTTGGTCCATGTCCATTTTAGCCATAATTTCCTTGCTCTCCTCACAACTCTCCCATTAGGAATGAAAACTATTCCTTTTTGAACCTTACTTTGCTTTGTTCAAAAAGGAATAGTTTTCAAAGCATGTGGCCCGGGCTTCCCTGGTGGCGCAGTGGTTGAGAATCTGCCTGCTAATGCAGGGGACACGGGTTCGAGCCCTGGTCTGGGAATATCCCACATGCCGTGGAACAGCTGGGCCCGTGAGCCACAACTACTGAGCCTGTGTGTCTGGAGCCTGTGCTCCGCAACAAGAGAGGCCGCGATAGTGAGAGGCCCGCGCACCGTGATGAAGAGTGTGGCCCCCCGCTTGCCACAACTAGAGAAAGCCCTCGCATAGAAACGAAGACCCAACACAGCCAAAACTAAATAAATAAATAAATTTATTAAAAAAGGCTCTTGAAAAAAAAATTAAAAAAAAAAAAAGCATGTGGCCCTTTTGTGATGGGCAGCTCACAAGACCTTTGTATCCAAGGCTATTAGTTTAGTTTGCTTCTAAGACTGCTGCCACTACCATGAGGTTGGTCATTAACACCCCACGGCTTAGTGGCAGGGAATTAGAGGCTATTGCAATTGTGGGGCTAGTGAGGGATAGAAGAAATCTGATGGAAGATGAGCTTCTTTGAAAACAGCCTACCAACAAGGCCATGCGGCAGCCACTTCAGCGCATCAAGCTCTCCTGGAACGTTTTCAGGAAGAACTTGATTGCAAGCTCTGCTTGGCTGCCTCCACTTTTCATTTCCGCAGCGCTGGGCATATTTTCTAAACTCTTCTGAGCATAATAACAGACAAGCAACCCTGTAATGGCAAGGCTGTAATTCCACAGAGGGGTGCTGGCGGTGACATGTTACCATGAAGTCAGAATCCGAGTGGTTTGTCACCAGAACCCCCAGGGTGGAATTATAGCCTCATTCATGTCTTGCTTATTTTCTTTAATATGTAGATGTCACTTTGCCTCTCCCATCATCTCCCCTGTAGTTCTTGCCCTTGATTTCCTGGCCATCAAAGACTACTTTATCTCCTACTGTTTTGATAATTTCCTATAACACTAGCGTTTTACAACTCTGTGATGTGGACATATTTCTACTTTCTTCTCTTATTCTTGTCAGAGTTTTGCTGCTGCAAGGTCAGATTACCCAAAGGGTCATTAGATTTGGGTCCTGGAAGTAGCGAAAACAGGACCCTGTGCAGCCTTGCTTATAACGGAGGTTAACTAAATTGAAACAGAGAAGCAGTACTACAGCAGGCTGAGGCTTGGAGAGGGCTGTAAGGAAAAACTGGTAGAGCAAAGAAGGATGAGATCCAAACATGGAAGAAAGAGCTTCCTAATAGAGTTTGGTGAATTTGTAAGTATAAATAAGTATATATACATATCCCCATATGTATATATTGATAGTTTTCATGAATATATACATATGTGTGTATATTCATGAAAACTGGCATAAAAATAACAATTATAATAGCTTTCAACTATGAAAGCTTACTTTAACCCTCCCCCAAAACCCAGGATCCAACATGGTTCAATCAATGAATTGTGTCTGATTTTAAATAATTTGCGGTCTAACTCCAGAAGCCTCGGTGAGGAGCAAGTATCTTTACTGTAGCTTTCCCTGAAGTGAGGATTCAGAGGCTTAACATATCACAACCATTAGGAGACAATCAATATATGCCTCTCTCAACCCAGAGTTTCTAATTGATTGCTGCTTCCAAAAGCCTTTCTCATTCAAATGGTCTCTTCATTTTTTATTTTCTCTTCTCCCATTTTTCTGTACTGTTTGCAACCAGATCTTCTACATAGGATATCCCTAGTTGCTATACCTGATACCTGGAAATTTTAGCTTATCTTTCACTCAGATGGTTCTTCGTGTAAAGAAGTAGCATCCCAGGCCCTGGAATTCTGGTGAATGATATTTTCCATAATGGGTGTTTTTACTAAATGCCAAGCACCATGATAGTTCGTTTATGCTTTATGACAACCCATAAGAGTTATGTATGGTTGATTATCCCATAGTGTACCTGCAGACACAGAAACTTAATTCTGTTAAGTAATTTGTTCAAGGTCACAATGCTAGTAAATAGCAGAATCATGATTTGAAGTCAGCGTTCTGCCTTGAAAACTGGCTATCCCATCTTCTAGGACTGATAAGCTAGAAGGTAGGCCAACAGAAGGCAGGATTTATTTGGGTGTTAGCAGTTGGAGGTGAATTCAATGATTAGTGAGGGCATAGAATAGAGCCCACAGCCCCTTTAACCTTTTTCCCACTTGTGTTCTCCCTCCCTGCCTCTGGTTGAAGCAGGGGGATGCTATCCCACCATCTTGCACTCTAGCTATGTCCTCCATTTAACACTGGCCCATAGCATTCCTTGATTCTGATGTTAAAATTGGCCTTATTTTGATACTCACCTCTGCTGGACTTGTCTTTTATATAAGACAATAACGTATGTATTGTTTAAGCCTGTTTATGTTTGTTTTTCTGTACTGATAAAAACATTTCAAATGATATTCTTTCCAGTAATGTATACCTCATTTCATTTTTCTTTATTGTCTTAACTAGAGAACAGTGTTGAACACATCTTTTTATTTCTTTCTCTTTCTGATGGGGTGCCTCTAATTTTTTATGATTCAGTGTGAATTTTATTGTTGATTTCTAATTCCTTTTTTACATAGCTAAAGCAGTCTCCTGTTTTTAAACTTTTTTTTAGGATTTCAGCTTGAATTTTATAAAAAAAAACTTTCTGGCATTTATTAATATAACAGATATGTTTTTTCTTCTTTAACCTATTAATATAATGCACAGCATTAATAGAATGTCTAATATTAAACCATTCTTGCATTCTGGAATAAGTCTACTTAGTCATGGTATATTCTTTTAATATACTACTGCATTCAATTTGCTAATATAGTATTTAGAATTTATGCATACATATTCATAAGTATAGTCTTCTATTTTTAGTAGTGTGCAATATTTTTGTAAGGGTTATGTAAGACTTGTGAAGTGAATTGGGAAGCTTTCTATTCTAAGTTCTGGAATACCTTAAACAGATAATTTTTCACTTGGTGTTTTAATGGAAATTGCCCGTAAAACTAAAAGGGCCTGACATCTTTTCTGAGAGGTATTTCTTTAACAATTAAAAAAAATCTTTTCTTTGTTTTTCTGATTTCCTTCTCTTACTCAGTGGATCTGATAATTTTTATGTGTATTTCATTTAGTCTTTTAGAGTTATTTGCTTGATTTGTAAACTTTTTATTATTTCCTAAGTCATCTCCAAATTAGAATTTATTCTCATTCCCGGATAATAATGAGTTTTGACTGTGTGCCAGGCACTGTGTGAGGCATCAATACACAACCATTACCAAGGCAATCAGGGCTCCTCCTCTCATGGGGTTCATTAAAGAATATTTTTGATCTCTCTCTTTCACTAGAGAGAATCACCAAACGTTTGGGTTTCATTTATCACTTGCCTGTTTAAAATCCCTTTCTTTTTTGTCTTTTAATAAATTGGAGTTTTTTTCACATTAATTCCTTTCTTCCATTTTCTTTTATTTATTGTTCACTTTCTTGCCACTCTTTTAATGCTTTATGCATTGAGTTCTACTTGGTATTATTTTTTAAAAAATTAAAATTTCCTAGAACAGTTTGGCTTATTCCTCTATTTACAATAATTTTGCTTGTTTTATTATATTGTCTCATAACTAGCATATTACTGAATTTTTTTCTCTGATCCAATATAATAGTCTTTAAAAAATATATTTACTTTAAAGTATGAAAATAGTTTTATTTTTATTTTAAGATAATAGATAGCCATTGTTAAACAGTAAATCTACAATAAAAGTAAACACAAAATTTTAAAATTCCACCTCTAGAAATAAAACTAATAGTATACTTTTTCCTGACAAATTACTCTTTTTATATGTGTATGCACACAGACACTTAACTTTAATCAAGTGAGATTATATTCTACATGTTATTTGTAATGTGCTTTTATTTCCACTTATATCAAGCTAATCTTTCCATATTATTAAATATAGTTCTATAGCATTCATTTCAATGATTACATACCACTCCATCTTTTAATAGGAAAATTAACTCATTTATATTTGGAGTATTCACTACTATATTTGGCTTTATTTTTTATTGAAGTATTTTATCTTTAGGTTTATGTTATTTTGTTTCTGTTTTCCTGTATTTAGTGGTACTGATTGATTATGCGTTATTCTTTTCGTTTCTTTGAATGTCTTAAAAGTTATAGATTCTTGTATATTCTTTTTTTAAAATATTTTATTTATTTATTTATTTTTGGCTGGGATGGGTCTTTGTTGCTGCACGCGGGCTTTCTCTAGTTGTAGCGAGCAGGGACTACTCTTTGTCACGGTGCACAGGCTTCTCATTGCAGTGGCTTCTCTTGCTGCGGAGCACGGGCTCTAGGCACACGGGCTTTAGTAGTTGCAGCACGTGGGCTCAGTAGTTGTGGCTTGCGGGCTCTAGAGTGCAGGCTCAGTAGTTGTGGTGCACGAGCTTAGTTGCTCCGTGGCATGTGGGATCTTCCCGGACCAGGGCTTGAACCTGTGTCCCCTGCAGTGGCAGGTGGATTCTTAACTGTGGTGCCACCAGGGAAGTCTGATTCTTGTGTATTCTTATGGTTTACTTTGAAAGTTTTAAAGTTTAAAAATTTTTAATAAGTATTAAAAATAAAACTGTATCTATAAAAAAATACTGTATCTATAATTTTATCTTAAACAAAACAAGAATTTTGGCATATTTTAACTACTGCCCTCCCTTGGCTGCTATGACAGAAGACCACAGACTGGTTGGCTTAAATAACAGAATTTTATTTCTCACAGTTCTTGAGGCTGGGAAGTCCAAAATCAAGGTGTTGGCAGATCCAGTGTTTGGTGAGGGCACTCCTCCTGGTTTGAAGATGACTATCTTCTTGTTATATCCTTACATGGCAAAGAGAAGGGGGCCAAGGAGGAGGAAGAAAGAGAGAGAGAGAAATCTCATGTCTGTGTCTCTTCTTATAAGGGCACTGATCCTATTCATGAGGGCTCTACCCTCATAACCTAATTCCCTCCTAAATACCCCACCTCCTAATACCATCATATTGGGTGTTAGGATTTCAACATATAAATTTTGGGGGAACACAAACATTCAGTTAATGATAGTGGGCAAAGAATTAGAGACTTAGAATGGTCCCAGATTGGCTCTTGGCCCTACACTACACTAACTCCTCTTAAACTTCTCCTTGAGTGTAGTGGATTTCAGGAGTTTCCCTCCATCAGCATCATTCTCACCTGCACTGTTTCTCATTCAATCTTTTAACATTTCAGATATATAAGTAGGACTCCTTTCTAGTATCTAAAAGTAGAGCTAAACTTCTGTACCATAAGTGGGGGCGGGAGTGCTATTTTAGAAAGAAACTGAGAAAGAGTAGGTATTATGCACATAAGTTTAGTTTTCCATTTTATACCTCAATAACGTAACCTATGATAGTCACTCTTATGTCTATCTTTAATGTATATTGCTGCATTACAAACTACCCCATGCAACTGAATGGTTTTTTTCTTGGAGTCTCTCACTCAGTTGTTGTCAGGAGTGGCTCAGGAGTCCAAGAAACTGGAAATAGAAGCTACCAGTTCTCTTAAAGGCTAGGCTCAGAACTAACACAGCATCCTTTCCACTATTCTCTATTGGTCAAAGCAGACAGAGTCAATCCAGATTCAAGGAGGCGGAGAAATACATTCTACCTCTTGATGGAGGAGTGGCATGCATGTGCAAGAAGGAGAAGAATTGATAGTGGCCATGTTTGGAAACATGCTATCACAGTAGGAGTAGTGATTAACGGACATGTTAACAAAATTTAAACATTTCAGCAGGCAAAAAAATAAATAAAAAAGAGAAAGAAATCTATTTAAATCCCTCTTTCTCTCTACTCCTCACTTTTAACTCAGTACCCAGAGTAAACTGTTCTTACCTGTTTATAACTCTTAGGCATCTCTACCTTCATTCATCAAATTTAAATTTTATTTATTTATAACTTGCATTGGATATGATAAATTCAAGTTAACTTGTCCTATGCTTGCTCTCCTTGAATTTTTTTCTGCCGCACATGTTTTCAGGTTCTTCTGTTAGCTATCTTTATAGCTTTGAGTAATAGCTAAACTTCTGCATCTTGGCCCATCAACTTTAGACTGTATCTCTTGACTTCCTACTGTATAAATTGTTAATTGGTTGTTTAGCTTGTTAAAATTTGCAGGTTCAATATCGTTTTCCTTCAGAACTTTGAAGGAAAAATTCTATTTTGTTTTTTACTTACCCTAGGGTCAGTTTTGTTTGTTTCTCTTGGTCTTTCCTCCTCCTTCTTCTTTTTTTCTGTTGTTGTCTTTTTCCTTAAAAAATGGTGGTTTATTTATGTGTTATTAAATGCGAGTAAATAAATAAGTTGCTAAATATAGGAAGCTAGCTTAGGTTTTTGTCTTGTGAAGTTCTGTTTCCTAACAGATCTCTCTCCTGGAAGGGAGATGGAAGGGTTGATTGTGAGCTTTGGGCAGTTGCAATATGTGTCAACAGAAAAGCTTCTTTGATGTGAGTGGGTAAGAAGTTGGCAAGAATCAGGCAGGCAGCTAAGTTGGATGTACCCCAGCCAGCCAAAGCCCAAATAAAGAGAGCTTCATTGTGGAATGTCACCAGCTCTAAGGACACCATATTCTTTCTCAGACATATGTACCTATTTCTTTAGAGATAAGTTCTATGGTTTTTAGCCTTGGCACGTTAGAGGTACTTCATAAAGTGTTTTGTAAAATCCTACAAATAATTTCCTAGATTTTTGCTCTATTTCCTAATCTGCTCTTTGTTGATTCTAATACGTCTCTACCTTCAAGAGAAAAAATGTCTTACTTGTGTTCTGAGTACAGCTCCTGCTGGTTTACTCTCCAATAGATCCTTTCCACTTTCAATATTCAAAAAATTAGTCAAAATATGTGGTTTTCTCAGAACTCTGACTCCTGTCTTCTGTTTAATTCTTAATTCATCCTCCATTTTTGCATTGTGATGTCTATTAGGTTTTGAAAAGGAGGAGAAGTAAACATGTGAGTTTATTCTTCATCTTGAACTGGAAACCTTATGATATGATTTAAAATATATTATTTTTATAAAGGAAACAAAACAAAGTGTTCTCTAAGAACAATGAATTCACTTCAGTTCAGTTCTACCATCATTTCCTGAATCCCAAGGCAGTGGGAATAATTATGCTAGATGCTGGAAATGAAAGGATGAATAGCACATCATTCTTGCTATTGAGAAACTTACAATTTATTGGAGAAAGATAAAACAGGCTGATAAATACTTATAATAGAGAGCAATAGTGCAATGATAAAAGTACATACAAGATAGAGAGGGACTTCCCTGGTGGCGCAGTGGTTAAGAATCCACCTACCAATGCAGGGGACAGGGGTTCGAGCCCTGGTCCGGGAAGATCCCACATGCCACGGAGCAACTAAGCCCATGTACCACAACTACTGAGACTGAACTCTAGAGCCTGCGAGCCATAACTACTGAACCCGTGTGCCACAACTACTGAAGCCTGCACGCCTAGAACCTATGATCTGCAACAAGAGAAGCTGCCGCAATAAGAAGCCCACACACCTCAACGAAGAGTAGTCCCCGCTCACTGCAGATAGAGAAAGCCTGCATGCAGCAACAAAGACCCAACACAGCCCAAAATAAATTAAAAATAAATAAATAAAATAAAAAAATAAGCTACATAGATATATTTTTTAAAAAGATATAGAGAAACAGTAGATGGGAAAGTAATTAACTCTGCCTGGAGCTCTAGGGAGATCTTCCTAGAGAAGCTGATGCCTGGAAAGGTTTTGAAAGGTGAGTAGATTTACCAGATGGATGGAGTGCAAAGAATGAAGAGGGAAGAACATTGACAAAGGCCATGGTGAGTCCAGAAATTTATAAGTAATTTAGTGCTGCAGGAGCATGAAGTACTAGGTTATGTGGTTGACAGCAAGTGGGAAGCCTGGAAAGGAAGGCAGGAGCCAGATTGTGGAGGACCATGTAGCCTATGTCAATGTGCTGGAAATTTTTTCCTGGAAATCATCTACAGATTTTAATCAGGAGGAAGGCATGGCCAGGTTTTCATTTTAGGTGGAGGTTTTTGGTAACAGTGTGGGACACAGATTTGAGGCAGAATTTGAGAGATCAGCTAGTGGTCTATTATATGGTTCTGACAAAAGAATATGACAAGTTAGACTAAAAGATGTATGTTCAGATGGATTTGAGATACATTTTGGAGATAAAATCAGTTAGGTTTTTTAATTAATTAGATATGGTGGATGAGAAAAGGGGATATGTCAAAACTGGCTCTTGAATTTTGACTTGGGTACCTGAAAGAATGAAAGTATCTCTGATGCTTACCAGAGAAACATGAGGAAGAGCATTTCGGGGAAAGGTAAGGTATTCATTTTGGACATGTTGAGCTTGCAGTTCTGTGGGGAACTCAGAGGCTCTTTATATAAAGTACTAAAGCAGGGATGGCATTTAAACTGAGAAAAAAAATCATCAAATTTGAGTCTCTGGGAAATTCTGATGAGAATAATTTGAAAGGAACTAAGAAAGAATGATGAAGAAATACGGGAGAACTAGCAGAATATGACATCATAGAAACCAAGTTAGGAATAGTTTCATTAGGAGAAAATAGCCAACTGTATCAAATGCTGCAGGAAGCATAACTGGGATAAGAACTCAAAAACACCCATTGGGTTTGGTAATTAAGAGACTTGTGTGTCTCAGGGAGTATATTCTAGTCAGATTGAAGAGAGAATGGAGATGGAGAAAATAGATTTGTATTATGAGAAATGTGTACGATAAGTGAAGGAAAATGAGGGGGAAATATGAGGAAGGGGGTGTAAGATCATGAGAGCGATTTTACTGTTAAAACAGGAGAGACTTGGATTGCTCATCACTGAAAATAAATGTGCCAACACAGAGGAAAAGGCTGGCAGAAGACAAGAGAGTTGAGGGAGCATAATTGTGGAGCAAGGCCCAGAGGAACAGACAGGACCAGAAAGAAGAGGTGATTTTCACCAGACATCACAATCTTGAATTTAAAGAGATTCTCTTGCCAAATATCAAAATGATAGAAGATGGCAGGAATGTAGTAGGCGTGTTTGTGTGTGAATGCGTGTGTGTGTGTGTAAATGCATAGCAGCTAATGATCAACAGTAGGCTAATGTACAGCATAAGCCCGGAAGGTTAGCTCATATGCAGTATTATGCAATATATTGTAGTGTGAAAGTGTTTTATTTGCCCCACCAATCAAAGTAGTGATAATTTTGAAATTGAAAATTACTTTGCTACTCTAGTGGGTGTGTCCTCTTTTTAGAATTTATATAGAATGACACACACCTGTTCCTGGAATAATGATGGACTTTGCTCTTTTATAGGGCATGAGGTGCCATACAAGTGTATGTGTGTAAATTGCTAGACAGGTGTATATTTCTTGAGAGAGCATAAAACATCAGATGGAATGTAGTCAGAGGCTGTTAAATTCATTGAAATGCAGTGATGTTTTTAGTCTTACCCGTATCACTGTGAGATTTCAACTTGAGAGATCTTTGTATTTAATATATATATATCCACAATGCAAGTGAGTTTTTAGCCCTGTAAACACCTTCCTCTACAAAACTAGTATTCTCACTTTTAAGAGTTGCTTCAGAGTAACAGAATCATCTTGCTATTAAGTGAATTTTCAAATAATGTTACCTCTTATGTTATTTCAAGTATTCTGTTTTGCATCTTATCACCATCAGCACATGACATACTATGAGGTGATCTTGGGAAGGGAGGATACACACCGTGTGCTCTAGCCCAGCCCTGGGCCACTGACCTTTCGATTTTGACACAAGGAAGAAATAAACTACTTTTTTATTTAATTCATCATTGTGTTTTCTGTCTCTCTCAGGCAAGTCTAAAGCTAACTATCTCAAGACCATTGTTTCATCATAATTATTAATATGTTTATAAGCATTTGAATTTTTATTATAAAATTTAAAATAATTTTTTTATTTTAAAAAGAAAATGATTATTTTGGGTTATTAAAACCCAGTGAATTTTGAAAATTGTGTGTCAGTGGCTATCAGTCAGAATTTTAAAAAAATATCTGAATTATGCAGAGCAGTATTTCCTAAAATGTGTTCCCTAGGATAATGATCTGATAAAATATTCTGGGTAAATAAAACCTTCCATATTTTCTCCCTCTCTTAGAGATTCACAAAAAATTACATTAATACATTAAATGCTAAGAAAACTTCTTGGAAAAGAAGAACAAAGTTGGAGGTCTCATACATCCTGAGTTCAAAACATACTACAAAGCAACAACAATCAAGACAGTTGTGGTACTAGCATAAAGACAGACGTCTATACCAACAGAACAGAATAGAGAGCTCAGAAATAAACTGAGCTCAGAAATAAACTTGCGTATAAATGGGCAAATAGTGTTTGACAGTGGTACCAGGACCATTCAGTGGGGGAAAGGACAGTCTTTTCAACATATGGTATTGGGAAAACTAGACATCCACATGTGAAGAATGGAGTTGGACTCTTTAACTTACATCATACACAAAAATTAACTCAAAATACGTTAATGACCTAAATATAAAACCTAAAACTATAACACTCTTAGAAGAAAATATATGGGAAAATCTTCGTAACATTGGATTTGACAATGATTTCTTGGATATGACATCAACAGCACAGGAAACAAAAGAAAAGATAGTTAAATTGGACTGCATCAAAATTTAAAACTTCCTTGCATCAAAAACAAAAAACAAAAAAAATCAACAGAGTGAAAAAGGTAATCTACAGAATGTGAGAAAATATTTACAAATCATATATTTAATAAGGGGTTGATATTCAGAATATATAAAGAACTCCTATAACTCAACAACAAAAATCCAAGTAATACAATTAAAAAATGAGCAAAGGACTTGAATAGACATTTCTCCAAATATTATTATAAACGGCCAACAATCACATGAACAGATGTTCAACCTCACTAACCATTAGGGAAATGCAAATTAAAACAACATTTAGATGCCACCTCACACTCACTATGATGGCTAGTATCCTAAAAAAAGAATATAACAATGTTGGTGAGGATATGGAGAAATAGGAACCCTTCTGCACTATGGGTGGAATTGTAAAATGGTACAGCTGCTATAGAAACCCATATTGTGGTTCCTCAAAAAAATTCAAAATAGAATTGCCATATGATCCAGCAATTTTACTTCTGTGTTTGTAACCAAGAATATTGAAAGCAGGAACTCAAACGTATATTTGTATACCTGTGTTCATGGCAATAGCCAAAATGTTTAAGCAACCCAAATGTCCGTCAGTGGATGAATGCATCAACAAAATGTGTTACATACATACAGTGGAGTATTATTCAGCCTTCAAAACAGAGTGAATTCTGTTACATGCTGCAACATGGATGAATCTGAGTGAACTAAACCAGTCACAAAAGGACCAATATTGTGTGATCTCACTTATATCAGGTACCTAGAGTGGTCAAATTCATAGAGACAGAATGTTGGTTGCCAAGGGCTGAGCGTTGGAGGACATAGGGAGTTATTATTTAATGAGTATGAGTTTCAGTTTTGCAAGATGAAAAGAGTTTTGTGGATGGAGTGTTGTGATGATAGCACAACAATGTGAATGTACTTAATGCCACTAAACTGTACAGTTAAGAATAGTTAAGATGGTAAATTTTACACTATGTGTATTTCACCACAATTTAAAAAAAGATATTAGAGGCTGTTTTAGGGATGTGAACTCCAGAGTGTGGCTTCCAACATTCACATCCCAAGTCTGTTAACTTGCTAGTTGAGTCACCTTAGGCAAGTTACTTTAACTGTATATGCTTCAGTTTTATTATCTATAAACTGGGGATACCTCATAGGGTTGTTACGAGTATTAAATCAGTTAGCACTTGTAAGACATTTAAATAACACCTAGCATGTAGTAGGTTCTATATAATTGTTGCTACTACAGTTTCCCTCTTTTTTCCTTAACTCTTCCTCCCCATTATTATATTATTTGCCTCCTCTTAGGTTTGTCCACTCTAGTTGCTCTAATTACTAAAGCTGCTACAGTCTTCTCTTGTCTTTTCTCTATTTTTTTTCTTTTGTCCCTTTTCTATAACCTCAAGTCTCTTGAAAAGTGACTATTTCATTACTCACACTACCAGCCAGTTTAGAGTCTTGCTTTCTTTATATGGTATTTCTGTGGGGTTTTAGGTACTTTTTGTTTTATTGCCAAAGCATATTTTATTATCATTTATTGGAAGCTTGGGGTCCTGGAAGAGTAGTTTTTGGACATTTCTAGTCTTATTCTATTAGATATCACAAAGAATGATAAAAATCTCCATTGCTGGGTTTTAATCTTAGTCACTTCAGTGTTCTCCCTATCTTAGCCTAGCTTCCCCTAGAAGCAAGGCCAAAGACAAAGGATCATAGGCTGTTTGTTTATTTGGAAAGTGATCCCAGGGAAGAGAAGTGCAGATTGGGGAATAAAGCAAAGAAGGGAAAGCAAATACAAAGAAACAGGTTTTGACCATTGATCCATATGACTAGTGCTTGCTTCTGAGGGATCATCTGTGAATTTTTAAGAAATGTGTCTTAAAGGAAGAAAAGGAAAAGCATTTATCTTTCAACTTCCATCTCCCTTAAGTCAAGGGTGACCCCATGACATTCATTTTAATACATTTCTAGGCTTCACATGCATAACTCTACGCAAATCTCTGTGGGTGTTTCATACCATCATTTCAGTGAGCTCTGAGGTAGGCAGTGATATGTATGCATCATAGGTCTCAAATAAAGTACTATCAGATTGCACCTATGAAAAATTAGTCAAAGGCCATACAGACCTTGTTGCTATAGCAGTGCTGTTGTAAGAGATGGTACTGAGAAATTTGAAATGGTGCACCAAAGGTGTCCAATACAGTCTGCTCCTTGTACCACTCAGATCTACTTGTGTTCTCAAATCCAGTGTGTCACACATCTCTCTTCAAACTGTCGGCCTGATGCAGTCTCTGCAAATATTTAAACAAGAATGTTAGTTGAACAGGTTACAGTCACTCCTGTTGAAGCTGGTCCTGAGGCTATAACTGGTATCCATCACCTCACCCCTCCATCAGTCATTCTAGATTTTTCTCAACCTTGGCTAGAATGTTTGTTAATCAAGTTGCTTGCATGATAGAGTGATTCAGATATTTATTGTTGGCAGGCTGAGCACGTAGACCTTGTTAAGCTGTGGGTGCAACAACTTTACGTTCATCATTAACATGGGTTGTGGAAATGCCACAGACATTCCACTAAATCCCCTGAATTCAAGACATTTTCTTTCTGAACCACGTTGTTTAGCAGTAGCTCTAGTTGCTCATGGTAATTAAGGTTGGTTACTCCCTGTATAAATAAAGTAATACAGTAATAATTAAATAATAAATAAAGTAATAAAGACCTTTATTTACTTTCATCCATTGTAATAAGAAGCCCCAAATGACTGAATGGTAGTAGTTACTTCAAACACAGTAGAACTCTTGCATTGTCTCCATGTGGAAGCATTGCCTTTTGGAAACCAGGACCTTTAACAAGGAGAAACTAAGCTTCTGGGGAAGAAAGCACAAATTTTGCAAATAGGTTATAAGAGGTGATTGTGAGAGATGACAATTCCATTTTCACGCCTTGATTTCTGGGCTCATGAATTTTGGTTTGGGAAACACAGCACCAAATATTACCATTAGTTCAGTTTGTATATTATGTCCTAGAAGAAAATGTGTTAAACATGAAAGGGAATTTTCCTGAGCAGATACTTAATCGAGGTTGTAATATTCCTTTAATATGCTATTTTATTAGGTCAACTGCTTATAAATGAATTGTGTAAGACCAGTTGCTCGGTCCTGTGATCATTTGCTCATTGATTTCCTTTTTCATAAAATGGTTCTCTTGATCAAGACGGTGTTGTTCAGGATATCGTGCCTATAGATCAGGTATTCTGTAATCCTCTAAGAGATGGTGCTGGAAGAGGCACTGTGAGTGCCTCTAAGAAAGGAGATGTAGGTTTAATTCTGTTAAGTGCAAATTGCTGCTCCCTCCATAGTAAAAGGGATCTGATGTACTCCGCCTGATGACAGGTGGTTGGCTGGTATCCTTGAGGGATGATGCCATATCAAGGGCTCACCATTAGTCTTTGATAATGGCTGGTTGGACTTTCATCAGTGGCAGTAGCTAAATTAGCCTTGGTGAGAGGGAATCCATGTTGTTGGTCCGACGGATAGCCGCCATCCCTTCCACCATTGTTCCTCCATTATGGGCCCATTGTTCTAGCACTGAGGTAGCTGAGAACAGAGGCTGGATGACATCCTTAGGTTCAGGATTTTTTGTCCACTTAGATGTTGAGTAATTCCTCTATGGTAGAGGCTGTTTTCTGGGCACTGATCTTAGATCCAAAAAGATTCACATACTTTGTGCCTTCTCACATATTTTATTCACATACTTCTTTCTCACTCTACACTCTGATTTTCCAATTTTGTTCCTTCCATACCCTTCACCAGCCAGTCAAATCTAGGAATCTATGTACAGTTGTACTTTATGCCACTTCCACCTACATGTAGTTGAATGGGTAAATGTTTTACTTTCAGCTCCGCTCACTGGGAGGACTTCCTCTCACCCATTTCCATTTATGGCCAGCACCAACATACCAAACTGACTCAACTGTGAACCTGCTTAAATTTTTTACTTCTCCATCAGCTGGTGTTGGGAAAATACCCTGTGAGCCCAGGATTGTGAGTTGAAGAAGAGATGCTCAGTGCAACAGTGGTAGATGCCATGGAAGTTTTCACTACCTGTTTATGTGATTTACTTGTGCCTTCTGAACTTCAAATGTACCATTTCCATCAGATGATATATTGTTGCTTTGTCTTCTCTACCTTAGGACTCTATGTATTGATAATACCCAGTTCTTTATGGGAAGCTTTGGTTGTATACTCATCTGGTGTCTCATGGTCAGATACTCAGGCTCTGTTAAGGGTTAGAAACAAACCAGGATTAATTTTGCAAGCATAGAATGGTCTCTGCAGCAGAAAGCATGGCTTTGCTCTAGAATGTTGGGCATATGTGCTGTTAAGTCTCTTGTGACTTGCCAGAGACTCCTCAAAGTGTCCTTATCTACCATGGCTACCTCTATCACCGTTGACTTGCTCAGCCAAGTAATATAGCCTGAGTGGCAGGGCAATTTATACTAAATTCTGAATTGCCATAGAGCCTTCTCTTGCTCTAGGTCCACTTAAAACTGTCACATGAGAGTTATCTGATAGATGCTTTATTAGCCAAAATTGAGTGTATTGCCTTCAAAATCCAAAAAGACCTTAAAATGCATTATGTCTTATTATTAGTTTTAGGGAGTGTAAGTTGCAACAGCCTGTATTTTTACCTTAGAGGGGATGTCCAAGCTTTGCCCAGATCTTTGGATCCTTGAAATGTTTGATAGCATGGAAGACTTCTGAATTTTTGTGGGTTTTTCTGAAGTATGATGGTCTCCAGAATATCAAGATGATTAAGGGTCCCTGTAAATTATATGTTGACAGAGAACAATAAAGTTAATATGACTCCAAAGCAAGGCAATGATTGTGTATTGGGTCTTTCCCATGTATAAAGGAATACTTTTGATCCCTGTTATTGAAGGGAATTGAAAAGAATGTTCACCAGTTCACCAGTTCAATAGCTGCATACCAAATGCTGGAGATGGTGTTGATCTCTTTCAGTAAAAATGCCATATTCTTTACTGTTGTTGGAGTTACCACTTGTTGTGGCCCACTGTCATTTTTTTTATAATTCATCTGGTTTTTGTAGTGAACAAGCAGGTGAACTGAATGGGGATATGATGAGAAATATCATCCTTCATCCTCTGATTTTGTTGCTGGTCTCTGCAAATCCTCCTAGAATGCAGTAATGCTTATGATTTACTATCTTGGTTAAGTAAAATAAATTTCAGCGGCTCCATTTAACTCTCCTATCACAGCATAATTTACTCCACAGATCAGGGAACCAATGTGAAGACTCTACTAGTTACTAGGTATATCTTTCACAGTTATACAGTTAGTGGCATAAAACAACCACAGCATAGTTACATAGACCCAATGAACCTACTAGGAGATGGATTTGGGCCAAAACTCTATATTAGGTCTGGCTATGGTGTCTTTGTAGCCATTGAACTCTGAATCATGGATGAGTGATTACATTTCAGTTTTTCAGTCCAATACCTTTAAGGTACACTTTAACACATATTCCTCTGATTCTTGCCAAAGACGTTTAGACATGCAATTTCTTTAATCTGTAAACTGTTTACTCTCTGAAGAGGTAATTTTCTTGCTCAAGCTGTGTTGTTATCCAGTCCTGCTCACTGTTTTGGTGGCAATAAGGAGAGGCTGGAGCATCTCTTGTGGAGAACAACCATTATCTTGTGAGGTGGTTGTCTCAGATGTAGTCATTATGCAGTCTTCAGTCAATGGAAGGCTGCTCTCTTCAGGCAAAAGAAAAGAGACTGCTTTTGTCAGCGTTGAAAATTCAATGGAATTTAGTTTAAGATACATGCTGTACACCCACATATCCCCATCCCAGGTCTTAGGCCCTCTTTCTTTCTCTCTCAGGGCACTACTTTGGCTAAGAGACCTGTTGATTTTATTTGTACCTGTGACTTCTTTGCATCTCTAGCCCTAATTTCATCACATTCTTTCCTGCAGCTTCAGGAGATAAGGGAGGCCCTCTGGTTCTCACATTTTCTTTTTAAAGGCTTCCAAAACAGTTAACAAAACTCAGCGAAAGTTGAACTCCAACTGATGGAGAAGTCTGTTGGTCCAGCAAAATTCAGCTGAAGTAAAGGGCATGACTGAAGGGACGGATTTGAAAATTTTGTGTAAGAAATGTCTATGCAATACATTCCTCACATCTTGCAGGATAAGTCTCTTAATTTCATAAAGTCTGTCTCCCAGCTTTGACTGAGTCTCTCATAGGCCATTTGACTGTTCTACAAGGCCAGCTTCCTCCTGGTGATGATTTGGATAATAAAACAAACAAAAAAATCCCTTGATGTCAGCTTACTGTCTGACTTACTTCACTGGCTACCACCATTAGATACTACTGCCCTTGTCATCACTTCTAATCACTGTTGCTGGGCTTCCACATTTAATAAATCTTAAATTTTCCTTGTATATCCAGGCTATTTTAGGAAATCAGCCCAAACTAAGGAATTTATTATATACAAATAGGGCTATCCTTCATGAGCAAAGGCAACATTAGAGACTGGCTGTTTTCTATCCGTCTCTGATTGTTCTCCCAAACCCCTCACCACACACACCTGTGTTCTTCTCTACCTTACATGGACTTTGCTTCCTCATGATTTCAGTTTGCCATTAGCTCTTTTAAAATTTTTGAAAAATTTTAATACAATTCTAAAGGTTACTTTCCATTTACAGTTATTACAAAATATTGGCTATATTCCCTGTGTTGTACAATACATCCTTGAGCCTATCTAACACCCAATAGTTTATACCTCCCACTCCCCAACCTGTATATGCACCCCCCCACTGGTAACCACTAGTTGATTCTCTATATCTGTGAGTCTGCTTCTTTTTTGTTATATTCACTACTTTGTCGTAGTTTTTAGATTCTGCATGTAAGTGATATACAGTATTTGTCTTTCTCTGTCTGACTTATTTCATTTAGCATAATGCCCTCCAAGTCCATCCGTGTTGCTGCAAATGGCAAAATTTCATTCTTTTTTATGGCTGAGTAGTATTCCATTGTATATATATACCACATCTTTTATAATCCATTCACCTGTTGATGGACACTTAGGTTGCTTGCATGTCTTGGCAATTGTAAATAATGCTGCTATGAACATTGGGGTGCGTGTATCTTTTCAAATTAGTGTTTTTGGTTTTTTTGGATATATACCCAGGAGTGGAATTGCTGAATCATATGGTAGTTCTATTTTTAGTTTTTTGAGAAACCTCCATACTGTTTTCCACAATGGCTACACGAATTTACATTCCTGCCAACAGTGTACGAGGGTTCCCTTTTCTCCACATCCTTGCCAACATTTGTTATTTGTGTACTTTTTGATGATTGCCATTCTGACAGGTGTGAGGTGATATTGTGGTTTTGACCTGCATTTCCCTGATGATCAGTGATGTTGAGCATCTTTTCATGTGCCTGTTGGCCAGCTGCATTTCCTCTTTGGAAAAAAATGTCTATTCAGTTCTTCTGCCCATTTTTAATCAGGTTTTTTTTTTTTTTATGTTGAGTTATATGAGCTGTTTACATACGTTGGATATTAATCCCTTATTGGTCACATCATTTTCTCCCATTCAGTAGATTGTCTTTTCATTTTGTCAATGATTTCCTTTGCTGTGCAAAAGCTTTTATGTTTAATTAGGCCCCATTTGTTTATTTTTGCTTTTATTTCCTCTACTTTAGGAGATGAATCCAAAAAAATAGTGCTGCGATTTATGTTGAGTATTCTGCCTATGTTTTCCTCTAGTTTTATAGCATCCAGTCTTACATTTAGGTCTTTAATCCATTTTTAGTTTATTTTTGTTTATGGTATTAGAGGATGTTCTAATTTCATTATTTTACATGTAACTGTCCAGTTTTTCCAGCACCACTTATTGAAGAGACTGTCTTTTCTCCATTGTATATTCTGGCCTCCTCTGTCATAGATTAATTGACCATAAGTGTGTGAGTTTATTTCTGGGCTCTCTATCCTGTTCCACTGATCTATGTATCTGTTTTTGTGCCAGCACCATACTGTTTTGTTTATCGTAGCTTTGTAGTATAGTCTGAAGCCAGGGAGTGTAATTCCTCTAGCTCTGTTCTTCTTTCTCAAGATTGTTTTGGTTATTCAGGGTCTTTTGTGTTTACATATAAATTTTTAAATTATCTGTTCTAGTTCTGTGAAAAATGGCCTTGGTATTTTGATAGGGATTGTGCTGAATCTGTAGATTGCCTTGGGTAGTGGGTCATTTTTACCATGTTGATTCTTCAATCAAAGAATATGGTATATCTTTCCATCTGTTTGTGTAGTTTTCAATTTCTTTCATCAGGGTCTTATAGTTTTTGGTGTACAGGTCTTTTACCTCTTTAGGTAGATTTGTTCCTAGGTATTTTATTCTTTTTGATGTGATGGTAAATGAGATTGTTTCCCTAATTTCTCTTTCTGATAGTTTGTTGTTAGTGTATAGAAATGTAACAGATTTCTGTATATTGATTTTGTATCCTGTAATTTTACTGAATTCATTGATGAGCAGTTTTCTGGTGGTGTCTAGGATTTTCTATGTATAGTATCATGTCATCTGCAAGCAAGGACAGTTTTACTTCTTCCTTTCCAATTTGGATTCCTTTTATTTCTTTTTCTTCTGTGATTGCTGTGCCTAGGACTTCCAAAACTATGTTAAATAAAAGTGGCAAGAGTGGGCATCCTTGTCTTGTTCCTGACCTTAGAGGAAATGCTTTCAATTTTTCACCATTGAGCATGCTGTTACTGTGGGTTTGTCATATATGGCCTTTATTATGTTGAGGTAGGTTCCCTCTGTGCCCACTTTCTGGAGAGTTATTATCATAAGTGGATGCTGAATTTTATCGACAGCTTTTTCTGCACCTATTGATATTATAAGATGTTTTTATTCTTCAGTCTGTTAATGTGGTATATCACATTGATTTGTGGGTATTGAAAAATCCTTGCATCCCTGGGATAAATCCCACTTGATCGTGTTGTATGATTCTTTTAATATATTGTTAGTTTTGATTTGCTAGTATTTTGTTGAGTATTTTTGCATCTATGTTCATCAATGATATTGGCCTGTAAGGAGGCCAGCATCACCTGGATACAAAAGCCATTAGCCTTTATGGCCCTGACTCTATGTCATGGTTTCTCTCTATGCATCATCCAGCTTCAGTCTCTCACAGTTAACTGCTTCAATATCCCAATAGCTCAAAGTTTAAATTCTTCAAAGAGACTTTAATCTAGGCCATGTCATACCTATCTAAATAGCCATTGATTGATTGGCTACGTTTGGCTCTTGCATTTACCAGTTTTTCAATAAACTGGGATGCTGAGGGAAGAGAATATGTAGGATCAAACCCGCATACTCATAGCTTCCTCCTCAATGAGGGCAATGGGTAGGGCATCTTTCCTTGGAAGGAACTGTGAGTGCAGTATGTACCAGCATTGATCTATTAGCATGTAAACTTTCATATACCAACTGTTCTTATCAGGACAGAAGTCCCATGCTCTGTCTTGGGAATGGAAGAAGACATAGAAACAAATTTCTTAAATTTGCTAGTTGTTTTTTCCTGCCTGTTGATTCAACTATTTGTATATCTCAAATATGACAATAAATAATGAATGGATAAGAATTAAATAACCTTCATTCTCTCTTCTAATTCACAATTAACTAAGCACTTTATGTTGTTAATCCAATTAATTACCCACAATTAAACTAACCATCTTATTTATATCTAGATTTGTTATATGAAATACTATCAAATGTTGTATTTTATTGTGCTTTAATTTACAAAGCACTTTTGTACCCTTTACTACATTCAGTCCTCACAACAACCTGGAGAATTCGGTGATAGAGATTGAACTAAATTCATAATATAGATGAAGAAACTGCTGAACATCTTATCCATATCATATGCCCAAAATTCAGTAATGTACAAATAGAAGCCTTGTCAGATTTCCAGTTAAGTGCACCTTCTTTTATACCATATCATATCATATATGTTTATATATGTGCATACAGGTTACATCAATGAGATCCTGCTTTGTACATTTTTTCTTTATATTTTTACAGGACCATGGAAACACATACACACACACACACACACATACACCCATATGCATATACCCACAGTCTGTTATAATTAGTTTCTTTAGAAGTGAAAGAAAGGAGTTGGACTAGATGATTTCTACCATCTCTTTTATTCCTTATATTCAGATTTTTAAAAACTTAGACAATGTAGCACCTTGAGGAAACCCACTTTTATCATACTGTAAGCCATTATTAGTATATTTCTCTCTCACTTTCACTAGAAAATCAGCTCCTGTGGTCTGTACCATTCCAGATTTGTATTTGTGTCCCTACTGCGAAGGATGGCGCCTTTCACATAGTAGGCATTCAATACATTCATTGGTTGAATGAAACAATAATTGGAAATCAAATTTTAGCTCATAATTCTGAAGACATCACATCTTATTATTCATGATTATATTGGAATAGAGGCCTTGAACAATTGAAAATCAAATTTTAGTTTTCAGTTTAGGGCATCAATATAAGTAGAGCCAACCTAAAGCAAAATGATGAAGTAGGCCAAGTGAGTTCTCAGTGATCCTATATCACTTCTCTTCCAAAGATGTTTGGTAGTGAGTACATAATTCACTCACCAAAATGTTCAGAATTGATAGAAATAGAAAGACAGATTTGAAAAAGGCAGAAATGGATAGTGAAGATTTAATGAAGTAGAGTTAACAAAATAGATTTAATAAAATCTAAGATACTCTTCTGTGAGCAAATAAATGACTTTGAAAAATAAAAAATGGCTTGATTTTAGTTTAGATGACTCAATTGTATAAGAATGAAATAATTCACTTAACAATAAAGTGGATTATGTTCTTAGTTCTGTAGCAGTGACTAGCTTGTTTATTTCATTGCAATTTGTTCCAATGTCAGTGACTTACCTTAAAAATATCAAACTTAAATGAGACACTTAGGATTTCCTGCAATGAAAATATGTTTTAAATGTACCTCTTTGTATAAAATTGACATTGTGTTTCTATTTTGAAGACAGAAAATAATTTATACGATAATATTGAAATGCATAATACAAATAGTAGCTATTTGCTATTATTGGCATAAATCTAATGATTGCACATCAATTTTTATTTTTAATTCAGTAATAATGTCAATATTACATGGAAGTTTGAACCTCCACAATACAAGGATGATTGAATACGTTGATGTGTTTGTGAGCTCCCAATTTGGCGACATCCGACATACTAGGATAATTTTACTGCTATGAGTTTAGGATGACCACATTTCCCATAAGTTGAAGTTCCATGCTTGATTTATGCTTGTTTTCATTTTTAAAAGGCAATTCATTTTTAATAACTGTACCCCATATTTTGTTTATGCCACATATGTTCAATCTAATAATTTATTTTGTTCACTTTGTACAATTTTCTTGACTCCTTCTGTTTTTTCCTTTTCAAGCATTAAAGTTACCATGGAAATGGTGCCATTAACATCTTGGGTGGGCCTTTTACACAAGTGTATCTAGTTGCACATTGTGAGGTTTTAAGATTCAGACCATGTCACTGAGTGAGAAAAATCAAGGTTCACATGCATTGTACCTTCAATATGTGTTTTAGCACATTAGTAACAGAAAACTGTGTTTAGGTAAACTCTTTATTTATTTATTTAACTTTATTATGTATTTATTTGGGCTTCCCTGGTGGCGCAGTGGTTGGGAATCCGCCTGCTAATGCAGGGCACACGGGTTTGAGCCCTGGTCCGGGAAGATCCCACATGCTGCGGAGCAACTAAGCCCGTGCGCCGCAACTACTGAGCCTGCGTGACACAACTACTGAAGCCCACGTGCCTGGAGCCTGTGCTCCGCAGCAAGAGAGGCCACCACAATGAGAGGCCCGCACACCACAATGAAGAGTAGCCCCCGCTATCTGCAACTAGAGAAAGCCCGGGCGCAGCAAAGAAGAGCCAATGCAGCCAAAAATAAATAAATAAGATAAATTAAAATAAATATTATGTATTTATTTATTTAATTTTGGCTGTGTTGGGTCTTCATTGCTGCACGTGGGCTATCTCTAGTTGAGGTGAGCGGGGGCTACTCTTCGTTGTGGTGCGCGGACTTCTCCTTGAGGTGGCTTCTCTTATTGCAGAGCATGGGCTCTAGGCCTGCGGGCTTCAGTAGTTGTGGCGCGAGGGCTCAGTAGTTGTGGCTCACAGGCTGTAGAGCACAGGCTCAGTAGTTGTGGTGCACGGGCTTAGTTGCTCCGTGGCATGTGGGATCTTCCCGGAGCAGGGTTCGAACCCGTGTCCCCCTGCATTGGCAGGTGGATTCTTAACCACTGCGCCACTAGGGAAGCCCCTAGGTAAACTTTTGATTGAAAATTAAATGACGGAAGAATAAAAGTTAACTCTTAAAGCTCTCCTGGTAATACTGATTGGTTTATATTATACTTTATACACATGTATTGTTAATTATCTAAATATTAATGGTGTATAATAAAAGGTATCTGTAGCATAATATATTATCTATGTGCCTTTATTTACAAAATTCAAATTAAGAAAATTCAGCATCTGTGTGTGTTTTTTTTAATATTGGTACTACGACATGCCTTTGTAGGTCACATGGCTAGGGGATATTAGACCATTTAGTTGTATTTCTAATAGATGCCTTGATATGGAGAGAATTGTATACCATGTAAAAAGAGCTTGTAATTTTAGTATGTTATATGTGGTTTTAGAATATAAAAATGCTAAAGGTATTTTTATTTTCAGTATTAATTAATTTTCATTCTCATCCTTAAAACTCACATCAGGAGGAGTGTTGATTTTCATAAATGGTGTCCAAAATATCTTGAAACATTTTCCTCTAATAATATATGCTGAAACTTTATATAGTATTGCTTAGAAACATGTTGACTTGAAAGATTTAAAAAATTAGGAGGTCCTTGATCTATCATAAAAATATTTGTTTAGTTGCTGATAAAGTGCTATATCTAAATTTAAAATATAATACAGAGATAGGCAAATTTTGACCCATGGGCCAGATCTAGTTCACTGCCTGTGTTTGTAAACAAAGCTTTATTAGAACATGGCCACGATCATTTATTTATATGTATTGTCTATGATTGTTCTCACACTATTAATGGCAGAAACAAAGATCACATAGCCCACAAACCTAAATTATTTATTAACTGTCCCTTTACAGAAAAGTCTGCCTGCCCCTGACATAATACATCTTCTATTATTCCATTTTTAAACCAACAGTCAAACAAATGGAAAAATATAAAAAATCTGTGGCTATACAGTTATCCCAGCACTACTTCTTGAAAAGATATTTTAACTATGGACTTAGCACCCTTGTCAAAATTCAGTTGAGCATATAGAAATGAGGTTTATTTCTGAACTCTCAATTCTACTCTATTAATTTATATGTCTACCCTTATGCCAGTCCCACACTGTCATGGTTACCATTGCTTTGTAACAAATTTTGAAAGTGTGAAGTATGCATCTTTCATATTTTGTTCTTCTTTTTTAAGAACCTTTTGGCTATTCTTGGTTCCTTGCAATTCCTTATAAATTTTATAATCAGCTTGTTAATTTCTACAAAGAAGTCAGCTGGATTCTGATAAGAATTGCATTGAATCTGTAAATTAATTTGAGGAGTATTGCTATCTTAACAATATTAAGTCTTCTGATCCATGACATGGGATGTTTTTCCATTCATTTAGATGTTCTTTAATTTCTCTCAACAATATTTCTTGTTTTCAGAGTCTGAGTTGTGTACTTCTTTTCTTAGTAATATTTTATTCTTTTTTGATGCTATTGCAAGTTGGATTTTTTAATTTAATTTTTGGATTGTTCATTAAGAATGTAAAAATACAGTTGATTTTTGTACGTTGATACCTGCAACATTGCTGAACTTGTTTATTAGTTCTGATAGGTTTTTTTTTAAAGTGGATTTCTTAGGAATATTTTCTATGTATAAGATTATGTCATCTGTAAGTAGAGATAGTTATACTTCTTCCATTCTAATCTCAATGGTTTTTATTTATTTTTTCTTGCTTAATTTCTGGCTAGAACCAATTTTGATTAGAAGTGATGAGAATGGATATCCTTGTTTCTGATATAAGGGAAAAAGCAGCCAGTCTTTCACCATTAAATATAATGCTTGCTGTGGGTTTTTCATAGTTACCTTTGATCAGGTTGAGGAAGTTCCCTCCTGTTCTTAGTTTGTTGAGTGTTTATATTATGAAAAGGTGTTGGATATCATCAAATGCTTTTCCTACATTTATTGAGATGATTATGTGGGTTTTTTGGGGTTTTTTTGCTTTTTATTCTATTGATATGGGGTACTACATTATGAATGTTAAACCAATTTTCCATACCTGGGATAGATCCCACTTGTCCATATTGTATAATTCTTTTTTTTTAAAGATTTATTTATAATTTATTTATTTATTTATTTAATTTATTTTTGGAGGCATTGGGTCTTAGTTGCGGCATGTGGGATCTTCTTTGAGGCACACAGGCTTCTCTCTAGTTGTGGTATGCGGGTTTCCTCTTCTCTAGTTGTGGCACGCAGGCTCCAGGGTGCCTGGGCTCTGTAATTGTGGCGTATGGGTTCCAGAGCACATGGGCTCTGTAGTTTGCGTCATGCAAGCTCTCTAGTTGAGGCATGCGAGCTCAGTAGTTGTGGCATGTTCGCTTAGTTGCACTGCGGCATGTGGGAGCTTAGTTTCCTGACCAGGGATCGAATCCACATCCCTTGCATTGTAAGGCAGATTCTTTACCACTGGACCACCAGGGAAGTCCCCATATTATATAATTCTTTCTATGTTTTGCTAGATTCAGTTTGCTAGTAATTTGTTAAGGATTTTTGTGTCCATATTCATAAGAGATATTGGTCTGGTCTGTAGTTTTCCTTTTTTTCCCCAAGTCTTTGTATGGTTTTAGCATCATTGTAATACTGGCCTCATAGAATGAGTTATAACATGTTTTCTCTTCTATTTTTTGGAAGAATTTGTGAACAATTGTATTAATTCTTCTTAAGTGGTAGAATTCAGCAGTGAAGCCATATGGCCTTGAGTTCTTCTTTATTGGACTTTTTTTTATTACTAATTTAATTTCATTACTTGTTGTAAGTCCTTCAGATTATGTATTTCGTTGTTGAGTCAGTTTTGGTGGTTTCTTTCTTTTCAGGAATCTGTCCATTAAATATTATCTAATTTATTGGCATATGATTGTTTATAGTAATCCTTTCAATTTCTGTAAGGTAAATAATAATGTCCTCCCTTTTATTTCAGATATCAGTAATTTGAGTCTTCTTTTTATTTTGGTCAATCTAGCTAAATATTTGTCAATTTTGTTGATCTTTCAAAAAACTAAGTTTGGGTTTCAATGATTTTTTTTCTGTTGTTTCTTTATTTTCTATTTCATTAATTGTCATTCTAATTTTTATTATTTCCTTTGTTCTACTTGCTTTAGGTTTTGTTTGCTTTTCTTTTCCAGTGCCTTAGGTTTTAGGTTAGGTTATTGATTTGAGATATTTTTTCTTTAGTAATATAGGCATTTAAAGCTAAAAATTTTCCTCTAAGAACTGCATTATATAAGTTTTGATATGTTCCCATTCACTTCAATGTATTTTATAATTTCCTCTTTTATTTCTTTTTTGATACCATTTGCTATTTAGGAGTACACTGTTTAATTTCTACATAATTTTGAGTTTCTCAAAATTTTCATTGTTGATTTCTAATTCCATTCCACTGTAGCTGGGGAATATACTTTGAATCATTTTAAAACTTTAAAATTTATTGATGTGTGTTTTATGCCCTACTAAATTATCTACCCTGGAGAATTTTTCATGTTACTTGAGAAGAATGTATATTCTATTGTTGTTGGGTAGAGTGTTCTATAAATGTCTGTTAGGTCTAGTTGGCTTATAGTTTTGTCCAAGTCTTACATTTTCTTATTGATCTTCTGCATAGTTATTTTACCCATTATTGAAAGAGGGGTTTTGTGTGTACACTTATTATTTTTGAATTGTCTATTTCTTCCTTCATTTTTATCACTTTTCGCTTCAGTATTTGGGTGCTCTGTTATTAGGTGAATATATGTTTATAATTTGTATATATTCCTGATGGATTGACAATCATTATAATTTTTAAAAATCTCTAGTAACATATTTTGTTTTAAAACCTATTGCATCTGATATCAGTACAGTCACTCCAAATTTCTTGTGGTTGTTGTTTGCTTGTTATATCTTTTTCCATCATTTTACTTTCATTTGTGTCTTTGAATCTAAACTGTATTTCCTGTATACAGAATATAGTCTGATTATTTTTTTTAAATCCAGCCTGCCAGTCTTTGCCTTCACATTGGATTGTATAATCTACTTATGTTTATGTCACTATTGATAGAGATGGATTTATGTCTGTCATTTTACTTTTTGTTTTCTGTATGTCCCATATCTGTTTTGTTCCTTTGTTCCTCCTTTGCTGCTTTCTTTTACATTAATTATTTTCTAATACGACATTTTAGTTAAATTTTTTTTACAGTATATTTTGGGTTATTTCTTTAGCAGTTGCTCTAATACTTACCATGTACATCTTAATTTATGAGAATTAGCTTTAGATTTTTAGTGTGTCTAAGTTCAACAAACAACTATGGATAATAAGAGAGTATGCTGGTTAAGCATCACATGAAAGCAGTGATTTTCAATTTATCAACCTTGCAAATAGGAGTTGGAGATGGAAGAAATGATATATGTTGACTCTATTATATCTTGCCTATTTTTCAACTTGTAATAGGCCCGTGAAATAGGTTGTCTATTCAACAGAGAAAATTAGGGCTCAATGAGGTTAAGTGACTTGTACAAATTAACATAACAAATAAGATATAAAACCAGGCGTGAGACTGCTTGATATCAAATCCTCAAATCCTATGATCTTTTTTCTAAAATAACATGTGAAATCCAGGCAAAACAAAATGCAAATATTTTAAATTTTTAACTTTGAAATAATTTTAGATTTACAGAAAAGTTGCAAAAAAAGAAAAGTACAGAGTTTCCATATAACCTCCCTCTTGAGACAGCCTGAGCTAATGTAAAGTTCCCTTCCAAATGCCTACTAAAATTATTTAAATAATAATGAAATTATTAAATAATTAAATAAAATTTAAAATAAATTAATTGAGCTCAAAATCAAGATGGAGAAATATGTAGTAGTGAGAAATAGAGTTACCTCAGAATAAGAGAGAGGTTGAAGCTGAACAGTTCACAGGCATTTAGGAAATAGATATAAGAAAGTTTATGGCCTTCAGTTTTAATTTCTATTCAGGAAGAACAATATAGGCCATAAGCCCTTGAGCTACCAATATAAGGCTGGAATTAGGAAGAGCTTCCTATCAATTAACTAGAGACTAGAAAATTCTCTATCGCAGGCCTATGAAGGCGGTAAGAAAGCTTGTTGTTCATCTAGGACTTTGGATAAAAGGAAATCATCCACTAGGCACTAGAACCCCAGTCAATTTTCATCAATAAACAACAGCTCCTAGCCAAAGTAAGTACTCAATATTTGCTGAATGTTTAAGCATTTTACAAAGGGACATTTCTCTACTCCACTCCCTAAGACTACTGCAAATGCACATTAGCAATGAAGCAATATATGTCATTTATGATGTGCACCAGTGAGGCATCATGGCATCTGCTCGTCAAGTAAAGTCACACTCAGCCTTTATTTTGCCACAGTGTATGGGGTTGTGTGAGTCATTTCAAGGAGCATGATGCCGCTGAGTGGCATTCAGGAGGCTAAGACCTGGCAGTTGCTGGCAGAAAGGCTCTGGTGCTCCCTGGCTTGGCTGGCATCTCAGCACATATGATTTCCCAGCAGATGAGATGTCAGAATCTGTGGACACACAGAGGTAGGAGCAGGTGTTGACCTCTCATACACAGCCTTCTGGCATATTTCCTTTTTTCTCTTCAATTGAAAAATCATTTGTAGTAAATTGTTAGTGTTCTCTTCATTCCATCTTGTCCCTAATGCCACCTGCCATTAGCCAGTGCTTCACATGGTGCTACAAAGACAATTCTCTCCTGAGAGAAAATGGAAATCTTACCTTTAAAGTATGCCATATTTTTCTCTCCTTGTATCTCAGGTTAGCGCATAAAAACTTCCAGCAGCTTTATTATATTGAGGGCAAGGAGGGATCTTAATATGGCAGAAAAATCCAGAATTTCAAATGGAAGAAAGCAGCTTTCTGTTAGTCTCAGAATCTGATGGACCCGAGTTTGATCTATAGCTGTGTAACTTTAGGCAAATTGATAAACATCCTTGAACATCATCTGTTCTCTCATCTGCAAAATAAGAATAATAATAGTACCTTCCTAATAGGGTTGGCTATTAATATTGTATATATAAAATAATAATAATATAATTAAATAATATATAAAGTAATATGTATAACTGATATAATTTTTATTAAAGTGAGTCCTTAAAATAATTATTCTTTCTAATTGTTGCCTTTTTCCTTTTCTTCCACCATATCGTCTTCATTAGTTCTGTAACCCAATTTGATGGGTCTCCTTTTATTTATTTTGCATAGTAAGTTTCCAGTGATCTTCTGTAGATGGGGAAGATGTGGAATATACTTCCTTGTTTCTTCATCTGTTTGTGTGTTTGTCCCTGAGCTGAAGTTCTTCCCTTTGTGCTTCTCAGTGAGGATATGATCATGGAAGAAGTGGACACCCATTTACTCCCTGTGTAGTTATTATACCACTTTTCCCTAAGACAAATCCACTGCTCCCAGATGAGGGTTCATTCCAATTACTATGGCTGTACAGCAAATTACTCTAAACCTTAGGGTCTTAAAACAATGGCAACATTTATTTTGCTGGTGAGTTTACAATTTGGGCAAGGCTTGGTGGGGATAGCTCCTCTCTGCTCATCTGGGTCAGTTGGGGTGGCTTGAAGGATAGGGACCGGGATCACCTCATTACTTTATGTATAGCTTAGAGAGGGTAGATGGTCCTGGAAGTTGTAAAACTATTAAGCCAAGTTGAGGACAAGGCATGTAACGATGGGTGTGTGAAAGAAAGCTTTTCAGATGAAAAGATAAGAACCACTGCTAATAGCTAACTTGCTTTCTGTCCTTACTGTGTGACATGCACTGTTCTAAGCCCCAAATTAAATATAATTTAATCTTTACTTGAATTATTTTCATTATCACAACACTCCTATAAGACAGTAACACCTAATATGTAGATTTTTGAAGATAGGTAAGTGAGATGCGAAAAAGGAAAGTATTTTGCATAAAGTTACATAGGCTGAGATTCAAAGTCAGGTGTCTTGTTTCCACATCTGTGCTCTTAAGCACTGTGTCATTTAAAAAAATTCCTGAGTAGCTTCCATTCTGTGCAGGTAAGTAGACCGATATTTGTACAGCTTGGCCTAGGTCCAGGCAAAAGGAAGAGGTATTAACAGGGGCCTTCCCCAGACCAAAATATTACTATGCAGATGAAAGTTCCTTGATCCATAAATCTGAGGTGTACATATCCATGATTCTCCTCTCCTCTTCTTGACCTGTGAGGACAGACACATTATTTACCGCTGGGAGAAAACAAAACAAACAGATGTAATGTGCATTTTAGCAAATGTACACGATCTCTTACCAAGAGCAAAATGCTCGAGAAACTGGAATGCTGTCAGGAAACCAACCACAAAGCCACTTTGGGCTTGAAAATTAAGGTACATCTAAGTACTTGAAATAAGTTATATGCACACTATTGCTACTGTTAGGCACAAAGAAGAGCGGAATCAACTCTGGAAAAGAGAAGAGGCATCCTATAATAATGAAATGGTCATTTGTCAGCCATTAAGTCTAGAAAATGAATAAACAAAAGGCATAAAAAGCAATCAATTTCCCCTAAGGTGCCGGCTAGGGAATCACTGTTCTTCAAAGATAATTGCAACTTGAGTAATATTTTATTTCTCTCAGTGCAAGTGAAATGATTTTTGTCATTGGTGTTTTGTTTTAGCTAAAGAAATACATTACTTCCAGTTAATGGGTTTAATTTTATTTTCATCTGCTTTTCAAAGGAGATTCTAGGCATTTTAGACTTTATGAAAAGCAATATTCTTCTCCAGAGAGGACACAAATGTTGTCTTGTCATCTTAGAAAACATCCTGGTATCTATGAAAGCATAAAACTTTGGGGTATAATGTAGTATCTGGAAAAATCACTAATATATTTAGGAGATCTTACTTCCCATATTAATTTTACTTCCAATGTGATTTGATCACATTCTTGGCCCTCAGTTTCCCCATCTGTAAAATCACAAGACTATTGTGTAAGTAAATTTCTATCTAGCTCTTAAATTCTATGGGTTCTTTAATAGTAAGCACATTTACACATCATCTAGTTTTAAGCTTGATAACTTACAGGGACATATACAATAATATTGATGAATTTTGTTCAAGTAAAACTTGTTCCAAGTAATAATGGAGTTGGAGAACAAGTGGTTCTTCTTCCCAGGGTTTTGGATTCCTAATGGGTAAGCTAGGATTAGAAATAACTACACTGCCTGCTTCACAGGATGGAAGATCAAATACAAGTCCTTTTTAAGACACACTTCTTTTTCTTACTCACCTTAGGCTAATGAGAGCAGAGATCTTGTCTTTCTTGTTCTCTCATTCTCCTTGGAGCCCAAACAGTCCATGACAAGACAGATACCCAATGAAATACATTTTTATTTTTTTAAACATCTTTATTGGAGTATAATTGCTTTACCATGGTGTGTTAGTTTCTGCTTTATAACAAAATGAATCAGTTATACATATACATATATACCCATATCCCCTCCCTCTTGCATTTCCCTCCCACCCTCCCTATCCCACCCCTCTAGGTGGTCCCAAAGCACCGAACTGATCTCTCTGTGCTATGCGGCTGCTTCCCACTAGCTATCTATTTTACATTTGGTAGTATATATAAGTCCATGCCACTCTCTCACTTCATCCCAGCTTACCCTTCCCTCTCCCCATGTCCTCAAGTTCATTCTCTACATCTGCATCTTTATTCCTGTCCTGCCCCTAGGTTCTTCAGAACCATTTCTTTTTAAAGATTCCATATATATGTGTTAGCATACAGTATTTATTTTTCTCTTTTTGACTTCCTTCACTCTGTATGACAGTCTCTAGGTCCATCCATCTCACTACAAATAACTCAATTTCGTTTCTTTTTATGGCTAATATTTCATTGTATATATGTGCCACATCTTCTTTATCCATTCATCTGTCGATGGACATTTAGGTTGCTTCCATGTCCTGGCTATTGTAAATAGAGCTGCAATGAACATTGTAGTACATGACTCATTTTGAATTATGGTTTTCTCAGGGTATATGCCCAGTAGTGAGATTGCTGGGTCGTATGGTAGTTCTATTTTTAGTTTTTTAAGGAACGTCCATACTGTTCTCCATAGTGGCTGTATCAATTTACATTCCCACCAACAGTGCAGGAGGGTTCCCTTTTCTCCACACCCTCTCCAGCATTTACTGTTTGTAGATTTTTGGAGATGGCCATTCTGACTGGTGTGAGGTGATACCTCATTGTAGTTTTGATTTGCATTTCTCTAATGATTAGTGATGTTGAGGATCCTTTCATGTGTTTGTTGGCAATCTGTATATCTTCTTTGGAGAAATGTCTATTTAGGTCTTCTGCCCATTTTTGGATTGGGTTGTTTGTTTTTTGATATTGAACTGCATGAGCTGCTTGTAAATTTTGGAGATTCATCCTTTGTCAATTGCTTCATTTGCAAATATTTTCTCCCATTCTGAGGGTTGTCCTTTCATCTTGTTTATGGTTTCTTTTGCTGTGCAAAAGCTTTGAAGTTTCATTAGGCCCCATTTGTTTATTTTTGTTTTTATTTCCATTTCTCTTGGAGGTGGGTTAAAAAGGATCTAGCTGTGATTTATGTCATAGAGTGTTCTGCCTATGTTTTCCTCTAAGAGTTTGATAGTGTCTGGCCTTATGTTTAGGTCTTTAATCCATTTTGAGTTTCTTTTTGTGTATAGTGTTAGGGAGTGTTCTAATTTCTGGGAAAACTGGACAGCTACATGTAAAAGAATAACATTTTTAAATGAATGAATGAAAACCTTTTGTTTCTGGACACAACTCCATGGAATCTTTTTGTGACTTTCAGAATCATAACCTGGATTTGAACTACGATAGATGAAAATGTGTAGGGAGTAGATTTTTGCTATGATGCTCATGGACAGGCAAATTCCTACTTAACCTTCAACCTCCTCTTGACAATCTACTTGCCTTGTAACTCATTTGTTTGTGAACTCTGGATTCCCTGATTTTACCTTATGAATCTGAAGATATAATTAGCATAGGCATAATTTTTGAATGTGAATTTTTAAAACTATTCCTTCTTTTAACTGAAAACTTAAGGCAAACAAATTTCAAGTGCAAATATTTAGGTTTTTGGAGTGTGGAATTACTCAGCTTCTGTTGGTGACTTGTGGGTTTACCCAGTGAGAGCTGCTGGAGAGTTCTTTCTGGGTTCCAAAGTTCTAGGCTGTTTTCATGGATGCATAATTATAAGAAGGACTCATTTTGTAGAGAATTGATGATGATGTGAATTTGCGGAATAGTGCAACGCAAAGGTTTTGACTCAGTCTGGTTTTGGCCTCCTTTTAAAATTAATCATCCTTATTTAGAAACCTTGGAATAGATATCTGTGACCAGAGGTATAGAACAATAAATATACTGGATTGAAAGATAATAGATCTGGTAAAACTTGAATAAGTAAATTTAAATGAACTTGATAATTGCTTATGGCCAGATATTACACTTTTGAGATTTTCATAAAGTTAAGAAACTTTAAATTGAAAGAAATAAGTATACTGTGAAATCAGAGTTCAGCTAGTAAATGATTTATTTAATCAATTCATTTGAATACACCATCCATCCTCAACATTTCTGAGGGGTGTACATTATAACTACGTGGCTAAATATAATGCGTAATAATTTGCAGTTTGCTTTGTTGGTCCTGACATATTTCTCCATTTATAATGAAGAGTCTCTTGTGAATAAGCATCGTAACCTTCACAAGCTCTTGAGAAGGCCAAGTTAAAGTAAAAAACAAAGCCCTATAAAACCACCCCTACTTCAGATTAAAGATTGGCTTTAATCTGAATGCTGTTTTCCTTGGAATATAGGAAATGTTTTTATTCTTGTCTTGGACCTCATGTAGCATTCTTCTTAGATTCTGCAATGAAGGATTTTATTGGGTTCTATTATTTGTTCTACTGTTTTTATAGTTAGATAGTAAGGACATGAAGGGGTTAGAGAGATTCATACTGCAAGGAATGCACATTGCTGGCAGAATAACAGCATTTTTTTAATATTGCAAAGTTCATTAATAAAAGACTACATCATAATTTTAAAAGCTGTGGTGGTGCCCATCATACAAGGTCAATGTGAGTGTTAGTTGAGTTTCGTATGTGTCTTCTACTCAGTTCTCAATGCCACTCTTAACAACTGTGCCAACAATTTACCTTTCTCAAGGTTACTTTATTTTCCATATAGAAGTGTCTCTAACTTTCCTTGGATAGGACAATACAGAGGTAAAATTATAGGCTATTTGTAGACAGTCAATTTGGAAAAAAATTCTTTCCTTTTAAAAATGTATTTTCCTGTCTCCTAATTGCATGTTTAATTTAAATGGTTGGAGTTCATGACTTTACCTTGGAGCCTCTCCTGTCCTTTCTTCTGTTTCTCTCTCTTCTTTCTCTTCTTCTCTGTCATTTTAATTTTATATTTTGCATTAGTTTTTCTTGCAAGGTATGTTTGGTTACAGGTTTATCCATCAAAGTAAACTGCTAGCGTGGTTTACCTGGTGGATTTGTCCTGGATGTGGTCTAGTTGGTTGATTTTGTATATTCACAATCTGGAATTACACAAATGAGATTGAGTGAAAAAGTCATAAATCAATAGAAAGTGATAGTAACAGATATAAAAACATTCAAGCTAGGAATTCAGACTACTGGGACCTGCCATCTAGCAGACATACAACTACCTGTAATATACAACTTTTCTGTTGGTTTCCTCTTTTGTAAAACCCTATTCATGAGTTAACTCCATATTTTTCATGATTTTAGATTTCTATTTTTCTACTGGCCAAATTAAATAGTAAAGATTTTCTTTTGATATCAATTGCTATCCCAAGAAAAAAAAATGTAATTTCCACATTTTTATGATATCTGGACTTACTATTATTTTTTATACATTTATTTATTTATTTTGGGCTGTGTTGGGTCTTCGTTTCTGTGCAAGGGCTTTCTCTAGTTGCGGCGAGCGGGGGCCACTCTTCATCGCGGTGCACGGGCCTCTCACTATCACGGCCTCTCTTGTTGCGGAGCACAGGCTCCAGATGCACAGGCTCAGTAGTCGTAGCTCATGGGCCTAGTTGCTCCACGGCATGTGGGATCTTCCCAGACCAGGGCTCGAACCCGTGTCCCCTGCATTGGCAGACAGATTCTCAACCACTGTGCCACCAGGGAAGCCCTGGACTTATTTTTTAAATGAAATCTATAGACAGCAATATAAGTATTTTTTATAAACATTTCTCTGCAAGTAAGAAAAAGTGATAATGTGGTTATATTTAGTCATAGTCCCACTTGTGTAAAAGGCAGGAGACTTGGATTCTAGTTTGAGATTTAATTAACTGCTGTTGGATTTGGGGCAAGTCACAGAATTGTAGTGTATTAAACGTGAATGTAATCCAAACAGCTTCACTTTCTTACAAAGGAAACATATAGTAAAAGTGTGCTGTGAAAACAACAAACAATTTAAGTAAGGCATTTGGGAGGAAAATAGTATATTTTTAATTTACTTTATAAAAATAGATGATTTGTTAAGGAAAGATTTTCATTGCCTTTCTCCCTTCCTTCCTTCCCCTACTCCCTTCCAACTTTCTTTTTTTCTTTTTTCTTCCTCTTTCTCTCTCTTTCTTTCTTTCTTTTTGAGATATAATTGACATATAACATTATATTAGTTTCAGGTGTATAACATAATGATTTGATATTTGTATACATGGCAAAATGATTATCACAATAATTCTGCTTAACATGTCACCACTTATAATTTTTTCTGTGATGAGCGCTTTTAAAATCTACTCTTTTAGCAACTTTCCAATATATAATACAGTATTATTAATTATAGTGACCATGTAGTTCATTATATCCCCTTGACTTGTTTATTTTATAACTGAAAGGTTTTACCTTTTGACCACCTTCACCTATTGCCCCCACTTCACATCCCCCATCTCTGGCAACCACCAATCTCTTCCCTGTATCTGTGAGCTCCGGGTTTTTGTGTTTGTTTGTTTGTTTGTTTTTTAGATTCCACATATAAGTGAGATCATATGGTATATGTCATTCTCTGTCTGACTTATTTCACTTAGCATCATGCCCTCAAGGTCCATCTATGTTGTCCCAATGGCAAGATTTCCATCTTTTTTATGGCTGAATAATATTGCATTTTACACACACACACACACACACACACACACACACACACACACACATATTACACTTTCTTTACCCATTCATCCATTGATGAACACTTAGGTTGTTTCCATGTCTTGGGTATTGTAAATAATGCAGTAGTGCTGCAATGAACACAGGGGTGCGTATATCTTTTCCAGTTAGTGTTTTTGTTTTCTTCAGATAAATATCCAGAAATGGAATTGCTAGTTATATGGTAGTTCTATTTTTAATTTTTTGAGGAACCTCCATTCTGTTTTTCATAGTGGCTGCACCAATTTGCATTCCCACCAACAGTGTACAACCCTTCTCCAGATCCTTACCAATGTTTGTTATTTCTTATCTTTTTAATAAAATAGCCATCCTAACAGGTGAGAGGTAATATCTCATTGTGGTTTTGATGTCCCTGATGATTAGTAATGTTGGACACCTTTTTATGTACCTGTTGGCCATCTTTATGGCTTCTTTAGAAAAATGTCTATTCAGATCCTCTGCCCATTTTTAAATTGGATTATTTGGGAGGCTTTTGCTATTGATTTATATTAATTCTTTATGTATTTTGGATATTAACCCCTTATTAGTTATATAACTAGCAAATATTTTCTCTCATTCAGGAGGTTGCCTTTTCTTTCTGTTCATGGTTTCCTTTGCTGTGCCATCGCCTTTAAAATATATCCCATATGGGGATATATGTATATGTATAACTGATTCACTTTGTTATAAAGCTGAAACTAACACACCATTGTAAAGCAATTATACTCCAATAAAGATGTTAAAAAAAATAATAAAATAAAATAAAATAAAATAAAATAAAATAAAATAAAATAAAATATATCCCAAATCATTTATATAGCTCACAAGGTCCACTATAATCTCTTGCTCTACCTGCTTCTCCAGCCTCATGGACCATCATTGTCTCTTTGATTCTTTAAATTCAAGCCATTCTAACTTTAGTTCTAAAGACCCACATGTGGCTATCGAGGACTTGAAATGTGGCTAGTGTGACTGAAGAATTATATCTTTAGCTTCATCTAATTACAGTTCATTTACATTTAAACTTAAATAGCCACATGTGGCTAGTGGCTATTGTATTAGACTTTACAGCTATATTTCATCAAATGTGGTGCATAATTCCTCATTTCCAGCTCCTCAAGCTCATAAATGTGTGTCCTCTCTGCCTAGGACACCCCCTCCTATTTTATTCAGCTAGTTCTTACATTTTTTTTTTATCACTTCCTTATGGAATTCTTCTGAGACCCTTCAGAACGGTTTGGATGCCCATGTTATACATTCCCCTCTCACTCAGTAACCACAATGAAATTGCATGGAGCTAACATTTATTGAGGAATCATAGTATTCTAGAGCATTTACTTCATTTAATCCACACAGAAATTAGGAGAAAATGATTATGACTATCCTCATTTTACAGATGAGAAACTGAGGTTTGAGTAGATTAAGAAACTTATACAAAGCAAGTTCTCCTATATTACACATCATACTTAGGATAATATTTTATAATATCTCTGTTTTCTACAATACTCCAAATTCTAGAATTTTCATCTTATTCAGGACTGTGTACCTTCCCCCTAGTACAATATTTAGCACATTGTAAATATCCAATTGTTTATAGAATGAATGAAAAGTTATGAAATGTGCTATTTATACATGAAAAACTGTGATTATTGTAATTCTAAACTAATATTCATAGATGGTTGAAAATAGTTCTTCACTGAAAACATATATTAACTATAGAGAAATTTCAAAATAATACTCTTTTTTTCAACACTGATATCGCATTTAAACATATTTATATATTTTTTCCAGCTTCATGAATACATAATTGATAAAATTGTAACATATTTAAAGTGTACAATGTGATGATTTGATATATGTATGCATGGTGAAGGGATTTCCCTTCCCCACCATTGAGTTAATTAACACATCCAGCAACTCACATATTTGCCTTTTTTTTTTCCTGTTTGGTGAGAACATTTAAGTTCTACTCTCTTAGCAAATTTTCAATTATACAATACAGTGTTATCGACTATAGTCACCATGTTATACATTAGAGCCTCAGATTTTATTCATACTATAACTTAAAGTTTGTACCCTTTACCAACCTCTCCCTATTTCCCCCATGCCCTGGCCCCTAACAACCACTTTTCTACCCTTTGTTTCTATGAGTTTGACTGTTTTGTTTTTTTTAGATTCCACATGTAAGCAAAACCATTCCATATTTGTCTTCCTCTGGCTTATTTCACTGAGGATAATGCCTTCCAGGTTCATCCATGTTGTCACAAATGACATGATTTCCTTCTTTTTTAAGGCTGAATAAAACTCCATTTGGGATGTGTGTGTGTGTGCATATGTGTGTGTGTGTGTGTGTGTGTGTGTGTGTGTATTCATATTTTCAAATTTTCTTTATCCATTCATCTATAGATGACATGAGTACTTAGGTCATTTCCATACTTTGTCTACTGTGAATAATGCTGCTATGAACATGGGAGTACAGATATCTCTTTGAGATAATGATTGAAGTTTCTTTGGATATATATACCCAGAAGTGAAATTGCTGGATCATGTGGTACTTCTATTTTCAATTTTTTGAGGAGCCTCCATACTGTTTTCTGTAGTGGCTGTACCAGTTTACATTCCCACCAACAGTGCACAAGGGTTCCCTTTCTTCACATCCTCACCAGCATTTGTTATCTCTTATCTTTTTGACAGTAGACATCCTAACAGGTATGAAGTGATATCTCATTGTGGTTTTGATTTCCCTTATGATTAGTGATGTTGAGCCCCTTTTCATGTACTTGTTGGCCATCTGTATATCTTCTTTGGAAAAATGTCTAGGCCCTTTGTCCATTTTTAAGTTGGATTATATGGTTTTTTGCTATTGAGTTGTATGAGTTTCTTGTATATTTTGGATATTAACTTCTTATTGGTATATGGTTTGCAAATATTTTCTCTGGTTTGTTAGGTTGCCTTTTCATTTTGTTGATTGTTTCCTTTGTTATGCAGAAGTTTTTTAGTTGGATGCAGTTCCACTTGTTTCCTTTTGCTTTTGTTGCCTTTGCTTTTAGTGTCAAATCCAAAAAATCATTGCCAAGACCAGTGCGAAGGAGCTTACCCATTGTGTTTTCTTCTAGGAATTTTATGGCTTATATTCAAGTCTTTAATCCATTTTTAATTGTTTTTAATTGATTTTTCTGTGTGGTGTAAAATAGAGGTCCATTTTCTTTTCTTCTTCTTTTTTTTTTTTTGCTTTTGGCTATCCAGGTTTTCCTACATCATTTGTTGAAGAGACTATTCTTTCCTCATTGTATATCCTTGGCATTTCTTTGTCAAAACTTAATTGATCATATATACATGGGTTTATTTCTGGGCTGTCTGTTATGTTTCATTGTCCTAGTGTCTGTTTTTATGCCAATACCATACTGTATTGGTTACTATAGCTTTGTAATATAGGTAAACCTGTTTATATTTTTAACATCATTTACATGTCTAGACAATTTTATATCTATTGAAGTTTTATATTTTATGAATACCAGATACAGAATGATATAAAGAAAAGAGTCCTGGAGTAGAAATGAAGAGATCTTTGGTTTTGTCTTTTCAGCCCTTTTAAGGTATGTGCTCTTGGATAAATAACAACATTTCTAGGATTCAGTTTCCTTAACCATAAAATTACTGGGTTATATTAGATGATCTTTATGTCATTTTGACTCATGCCTTTCATGATTCTACTTGTATTACCATAAATTATGATACACTGAACTCTTAAAATGGCAGGAATGACTGGATAATGCATTTATTTATAAGTCATTCTTAAATAAGCTTGTTAAATAGTCAAGCACATGTGTTTTTGAGGCATTTTAATAGTAAGAAACAATAATAACATTTCTAATAAATACAACTCTTCTATTTTGAAATAATTTGTAGCATAGTTATATTATTAAAAAACTTGCTAGTTGCCTCAGTTTAATTCTTTCCTGCCTGGTGAGTAGATAGTAAAATGCTGCCTCTTCTGACTGCCGCAAGGATGTTCTACAAACCTAGCCAGTGGTGGTGCTGGGACAAGCATATCTGGTGGAAGTAACCCATTGCATTTTGAACCAGGGATGTATTCAAGAATGGAAATAGTTCTCTAATTTCGGCATTGCAATTTCCAACCATGGGCACAGGCTAATTCTCTGACAAAGAGTCACTCATTTATTTATTCAGTCACCAGTATTTGTTGGGCACTTACTGGTCATTGTGCTAATGCTGGAGATAGGGAAGAATACATACCTTCAAGACGTTTGATCTTATGCTCACTTTGAATATTACTGCTGACAGGTTTCAAATTTGTTTTAAGCTGAACCTAGTGGCTTCTGGTTTTTTTCCACAAAAGGCCGTTCTTTTTATTAAAATTTATTTATTTATTAAAACCATTTAAAAAATTGAAGTATAGTTAATTTACAATGTGTTAGTTTCAGGTGTACAGCAAGTGATTCTGTTATACATCTATATATCTATTATTTTTCAGATTCTTTTCCACTATAGGTTATTAGAAGATGTTGAATGTGGTTCCCTGTGCTATACAGTATGTCCTTGTTGTTTATTTATTCTATATTTAGTAGTATGTATATGTTAATCCCAGACATCTAATTTATCCCCCCCCCCACTCTCTTTGGTAACCATAAGTTTATTTTCTATGTCCATGAGTCTAGTTCTGTTTTGTAAATAAGTTCATTTGTATCATCTTTTTAGATTCCATATATAAGTGCTATCATATAATATTTGTCTTTCTCTGTCTGACTTACTTCACTTAATATGATAATCTCTAGGTCCATCCATGTTGCTGTAAATGGCATTATTTCATTCTTTTTTATGGCTGAGTAATATTCCATTGTATGTATATGCCACATCTTCTTTATCCATTCGTCTGTTGATGGGCATTTAGGTTGTTTCCATGTCTTAGTTATTGTAAATAGTGCTGCTATGAATATTGGGGTGCATATATATTTTCAAATTAGATTTTCTCCAGTTATATGCCCAGGAGTGGGATTGCCAGATCATATGCTAGTTCTATTTTTAGTTTTTTAAGGAGCATCTATACTGTTTTCCATAGTGGCTGTACCAATTTACATTCCCACCAATAGTGTAGGAGAGTTCCTTTTTCTCCACACCCTCTCCAGCTTTTTTTATTTGTTGACTTTATAATGATGGCTAGTCTGACTGGTGTGAGGTGATACCTCATTGTAGTTCTGATTTGCATTTCTCTAATAACTAGTGATATTGAGCATCTTTCCATGTGCCTGTTGGCCACCTGTATCTTCTTTTGAGAAATGCCTGTTTAGGTCTTCTGCCCATTTTTTGATTGGGTTTTTTTTTATATTAAACTCGTATTTTTTATATTAATCTCTTTTTTTTATATTAAGCTCATATGTTTTATATGAGCTCTTTGTATATTTTGGAAATTAATCCCTTGTCAGTAGCATCATTTACAAATATTTTCTCCCATTCTGTAAGCTTTTTGTTTTGTTTATGGCTTCCTTTGCTGTGCAAAAGCAACAAAAGGCCACTCCAATTTACAAATCATATTCAGCTAGCATTCGTATACAGTGCCACTCTTGAAGCTACATTGTCATCCCAACTTGCTCTTCAGTCCCCTCCAAACATTATAGTAGGATCAGCTTCATTTTGTTTCATTAGTGACTGATTTACTTAAGAAATGACTTGTGTGGTACAAGCAGAAAACAATTATAAAGACTTGGCTTTATTGTTTCTCACCACTGACTTTCAAATTAGTGGGACTGGGTAGGATGGGTTCCCCCCTCATCTCCAGACATCTCAAGCAGGTTCCAGAGTCTCATTAGTGCTTTTTCTCAAATGACAGTTTCTGGTGTGATAAAATACAGTTCATCTATTATCAGAATTTCAATATCTCTTCCAATTTCTACCTTCTCTGAATACACATTGGGTTTGGTAATCTGTTCTGGTTACAATTGCTAGTAACAAACTACTCCAAAACTTAGTGAGTTTGAACCACAATGGTGGTATATATTTCTCATCAATCTGCAATTTGGACAAGGCTAGATGAGGATAGCTAATTTCTTCCCCACATATGTTAGCTGGGATGAGTCAGTTGGGAGCTGGAACATCCATTTTCAAGATTGCTCTTTCACATGGCTGGCAAGTGGGTGCTGGCTTTTGTCTGGGAACTCAGCCAGGGCTTGGTTTCTCTCCATATAGGACTCTCCTCATCCTGTTTAGACTTCCTCACAACATGGTGGATCAGTTCAAAAGTAAGTATACCAAGAGAACCAAGGTGAAATTACATTGCATTTACTATGCTTCCTCTGGCCCTTTGGGATCAGGTACGGGGAGGGAGAAATTAGAACATATTACTTGATTGGTTAGGTGGTAATCTGGTATTAGTGATCTCTGGGTTTGAAAGATGGCCAAATTTGCTCTTTCTCTTTTGGGGCAATTTTGTGGCCGTTTAGAATGCCCACCATCACTGGGGACTTCTTGCACTCTTCCCTGAAGCAAATGATACATCTTCAACTGGCCTCTTATAAGTTCTTCTTTAGCTCATTTTTTGGTGGCATAAACTTCACAGACTCTATTTGGGAGTCAGGGAGGCAGTGGGTGACTTTTAGCTCTGGCATTCAGAGTTAATGACTTAATCTGACTCAAGCCCAACCCCTTTCAAGAGATTTCCTTTTGTCCATCACTGGTAGAGCTGACATTTTTCTCACACCGTAGCTGCTTTTCTTCTTATTATACCATCTGAGACAGCCTCAGTTCTAAGTAGGACTCAATTACCACTATTCAAATCATGGAAGACTCATCTCAAACTCTTTAGGAGGTTCCTAAAGCTCTTCCTTTCCCCCAAATGGGTCTGAAGTTGATGGCAAGCAGTTCTTCTCCTCTTTAGGAGTGAGGGAAACACCAAATACCCCAGCAACTTGTTCCTTAGAGAGTCCCTCTATTAATTGAAACATTTTCATCTATCTTTATCATGTCTCTTTTATATAGTATTGAGGTAGGTGATAGGCTAAGGGTGGCAGAACCAGTTTTTGTCTATCATTTTAATGTCCTGCATATTTATTCTGGTGGTACATAGAAGATATGAACACTTAACAACCTAACATTTTGTTCTCAGTAATGGGCACCTAGTAACAACTGAGATAACAACATCACACTTCACATCCTATAACATGTGCATTTTAGTTAAATATTATAAATTTCTTGATTTTATGGTCACATATTTTGGGGGCATAAAGAGTAATTATATACCTATGTAAAATGAATGACTAAAGGATTGAAAAGACCTTTCCAACAACAGTCTCTAGCCAATCCACACCACTGAAGGCATATTTCTAGTTGGCAAGTCTTGCACTGAGGTATTAAAGTTCTTTTATAATAAATACCATTATGGTAGCTACAGTTTTGTGGCACTGTGTGGAGTCTGGAATAAAATTAGTCATTGTTTCAATGTAGTCAATAAAATAAGTTGAGCTCATTGTATTCACAAAGCAGGCATGTGTAACCAGCACACAGTGCTGTTGGGCAGTGTCTGAAATGTAGGTGAATCCCCAAAGATGGAAATCCAATTTTCTTCTAACTTGTAGAGAGGTGAACTGTACCCACTACAGTCCACAGACCATAAAGAGACTTCAAAAATTTTAATTGAAAAAGGGATACAATGGTTTGAGTTATAAGACTTCAAAGCAGAAATAACATGTGGCTTAAACCTGATACTTCTATATACAAACTAATTATTGAGAAAATACTATTTGGGCTCTCTACTAGGCAATGAGGAGAAAAGTAAGACCCCTCATCCCAATCAAGGAGATTATATTTTAATTGGGAGATAAGAGGTTTAAAGGCTCAATCAATATATGTCTATATCAGCTGAATATCAAATAAAAGCAAATATCTTGTATAAGCCATGGTCACTCAATGGGCATTCAATAAATATTTGTTAAATAGATTGATAAACAAATAAATAAATAGTAAAGAGGTTGGATTGAGCTGTCCCAGGGCACTAGGAATATTCAGGAAACATCTCATCGGTCAAAAGAGAGGTTCTTGGTGTTTTATTTTACCTGTTAACTCCTAATCGATGAGACTGCAATACGATGAATGAAATTGTTTTGCTTGGATAAGATAGATTTCACTCTTTCAGTGACTTCAGTAGGAGAAAAGATTGAGTCTCTGCCTTGGGAATGAAATAGACAGAGGAAAGGAAGGGATAAATCAGGTGAAGATGAAAACCCTCAGCTTGGGGCTGTCTTTATATTCAGCAATAGAATCACTGCAGAATCTTTCCCACTCTAATTTTCAGGTTAATCTACCAGACACAGTTCATAAGTGGGAATGGAAGTAGAGTTTTGCTTTGTTTATTTTTTAATGTCGAATTTTTTAAATCATTTCAATACACAGGTGGTAGATTTGGCCAGGGGCTGCGATTGACACTGCTCTTTTTTTTAAGTTTTGAAGAGGAGCAGAGCTGTCCTAACTTAAATTTATTGTGAGAAGCTTTTCCTAAATGAAATTCAGGCTTTGGGAAAGGGAATTGGAGAGAATGAGAAGTGGGAGAGGGGTGGAGCATGTTTGATTTAACCAGTGTAGAGGTCCACTGCTTAAGGGAAGTATATCTTAGGCCTTCCAGAAATTATGCAAGAAAGTATTTCATTCAAAAAAGGAAAAATACCATGAAGAAGCACTGACTAGCTGCATCATTACCATCATACGGTAAAGGCTACTTAAATTTTGGGCTTGTTGGTTTCCTTATTCTGTGAACCTTATTGTTGATTTTCTATCCTAAATGAATTTCCCGATTTGTAAGTATCTGTGGGTAGAGGGCTTCTAAATGTCAAAACCTGAAAGAAAATCCTTGTCTTTGTGTTTCTATATTACAGTTTTTTACACTGAAAAAATCATTTGGAACTTTTTCTTTTTTCCTGTCTTAAAAAAAGACCTTCACTTTTACAGGACCATTTTGTTTAATAATTAGTTTGTGCAAATATGCCTTTACACCCCTGCATCTAAGAGCTTATTTTCTTAGCATTGTATATCTGTTACAGAAACCCTGGTATGTGAAGTTAATTGGGAGGATGCCTTCTTTTAGACAAATTCTTCATCCTTCCCACTCCCAAGGGTTCTGATTTGCATTTAAGTATTATTCTAATTTGTATGTGTATATTAAAAACAATTCTGTTCAACACAGGACTGAAAGGTTGTACTGTTGGTTTTTATTCATGTGTTGGTGTCTGTTTGAATTTGTGTATTGGAGCCCACATCTATGTGACATATTTTAGGTTATAAATTCTTAGAGGACAGGAATTGTTACTCTCTGGTTAACTTTGTATATCTTCCAGTATAGGTCTACGTATATACAAAAGCTTAATGCATTCAATCTGTTGAAAAATTACTGGGCCTGGGATTTTTCAAGTGTAAAATTGTATTCCATGATATTTTTATTTAAAAGTGGAATTCGTCCAGATTGATTCTTTCACAGAGTTGTCCTCATGTGAGATTATATATGGAGGAGAATGAAAGCAAAATGCTCTCATTTTACCAACATGTAAGACAGAGCAGAGGGGAGATAATTCACACTTAATGTGCATCTGCTGTGTGACAGGTAATCTAACTGTTTTGGACAGGTTCCCTCAGTGACTATTCCCAAGGTAAAATGTAAAGGATAATGACGTGTATCTGAAGGATCGTAGTATTTAGAATAGACTTACCTGAGTTTGAATACCTGTTCTGCTACTAAGATGTAATCTTGAGAATTTTGCTTAACTTCTCTGAAACTCTGCCAATTGTAATACTTGCCTCACAACATCATTGCATGAATTATAAATGGATTTTATTGTTATCACAGTATGAATTACTGTACTCATTTGATAAATAAAGACACTGAGGACAGTAGCATTACATGATTTACCCATGATCCCATTGAAAATGCCTGGCAGGTTTTCTGTTCCAAGTCCTGTAAAAATTTAAGAGCTGAACAGTACTGAAAAGGCTGTAGTTAACTTGGGCTATGGATGTGATCATGGTGAGAGGTGTTCTTAGCACTGAGCGAGGAGCAGGCATGATATCTGAGTGGCAGTAGAATTAGAGAAGCTAGGCTAGGATGTTTGCCATTTGTAATAGTTAAGATGAGATTTGGTCATTAGTGAAAGAAGACCCAAAACAACAGTGGATTTAAAAAAGATAGAAGTATGCTTTTCTTCATATAAATGTAGTTCGTCTAGAGTTGATATGTTGGCTCCAAAATTATTGGGGATTCAGGCTCGCTCTGTCTTATGTTCTGCCACTTATAACACCCAGCTTCCACCTTGTGGTTCAAGGTGGTTGCTCTCTGTCCAACCATCCCATCTACATTCTGCTACATTCTAGCAGGAAGGAGTAAAAAAGGTGGGAGAAGGTATGCTCGCACCCTTTTAGAATACTTCCAGAAAGTTGTGTCCACCATATAAGTTCTGCTTATATTCTGTCGGTCAGAATGTGGTCACATGGCCATACTAGCTGCAAGAAACTGTGTGGTTATGAACTAATCTGAGAATCCTGTTACTGAGGAAAGGAAGAGAATGGGGTATTGGAGGACAACCACACCATTTATTTATGGTTTTTGTGTTTGCAGAACTAGTTTGAATGAAGCTGTTTTTTTTCTACTAGTTCCTATGCTTCAATTTGATTAAGAAACTATTTTCACTGAGGAGGGGTTTTAATAGTTTCATAATTATTAAGGTTTTCAACTATAGATATAAGTTATTCAAAAGAATATATCAAATCTTCTACAAATTATATTTTTTCATTGATAATAAAGTATGTTGTTAAAACAGCCTAATTTTAATGATGATAAAGTTTTACATTTAAAAATATAATACATATTAAGGACTATTTACGGAAATATCTAAGAATAATTAGCACTTCTTTTAGTAAGATTTAACTATTCTTTCTATATTTAATCTAAACTTTTAACTAGCCTTGAGTAGATCACAAGGTTAACTTGCTAGACTGTAACCAAAGGCCATTTCTTATTTGCCTTTGTATCCTAGCAAACTAGCTTACAGTACATTCTAGCCTTTAGTAGGTAGAAAAGGCTAAATGTTTGGCTGTTAACTGGACAAATAGAGGAATGAAAACTTGGGGTGAAGGACAAAGTAACGTGTCCCTCCAAAGTAGAGAAATAATTTTAGCTTTAGTCTTTTGTGATTTTATGGTAGCTTTGTTTCACATACCCAGCCATTTCGGAAGATTTTCATTTCAAAAACCCTTGAAGAGAGCTCGGTTTCTCAGGCAGAATAAATATTTCAGTGGTTATTAACAGCTTATAAGGGGAAAAATCCCGGTTAGTCTTCCAAGCATCTTCTTTCCTCCTCGGTTTCTTTCATTTGTCTTTTGACTTCTGGAAAAACAAAGGCACTGTTCTAGAAACAAAAATAATCTGGCTTTCATGAAAACCCAGTGATAGTCATTGTCTAACTAAACTTTTAACTTTTGAGTCTACCTAAAACCTGATAACCCTATTTTAGAAACTATAGATTTAACATAAAAATAATGTTAATTATTTTCCCTGCTTGTCAAACAGAGAGCTAATGATTGTAGAAATAAGAGATGATTAAAAATTGTCCTTAATTATTTAGTTTTATATAATCAAAAAACCACTTTAATGTATTTTTCTAGTTTTTGCTTTTTCCCTCCCTTCCTCCCTCATTTCTGCTCTGTGCCTCCCCTATCTTTCTTTCTTCCTTCTTTCCTTCATCCCATCTATAAAAGTGAATCATACTGTGGATGTAATTTAGTACCTTTTTATCACTTAAAATTATATCATGAGTGCTTTTCCACATCATTAATTATTATTTTATAAATGATTTAGAGCACTATCATATGTTTCTATAGCATGGCTATAGTATGATTAAACATTCTGCTATTGAGCATTTTTCTATGGCATAAGGTTTTATACAATGTTGCAATAAATATCTTTATATATGATTAATTGACATCTTTCTAATTTCCTTTCTAATTTTCCGATGCTAAATTTCTAGTGTGGGATTTTTGATCAAAATATATCACCTTTGCAGGATCCCAAATACTTATTACTATATTATGTGCCAAAAAAGAGACTCTGTTTACATTCCGAGCATTGTGTAAGAGTGCCAGTCCCATCACACCATCCCTGGTATTAATAGTCATTAGGACTTTAATCATCTTTCCAAATGTATTAAGTGAAAAATAACAGCTAGTTATAGATTTAATTTGTTGTTAACAATTTGATGTAATATATACATACATACATGCGTGGTGTGTAAATATATAAATATATATAAAAATACCGAGACCATACTAGGTTTTTTTCATTTGTAAACTTTTCCTTTTTAAACCTATAATGTTTTATGACTCTAAGATAATTTTTATATTATTTTATATTCAAACATAATGTTAACTAATGACCTAAGATAGTGTTCTTTTTTTTTTCCAAAGCTTCTGTTCACTTTATTTTTTTATTTTTTATTTTCTTTAACATCAGATATATTTTTATTTTTATTTTATTTTATTATTTTTTTAAACATCTTTATTAGAGTATAATTGCTTTACAATGGTGTGTCAGTTTCTGCTTTATAACAAAGTGAATCAGTTATACATATACATATGTACCCATATCTCTTCCCTCTTGCATCTCCCTCCCTCCCACCCTCCCTATCCCACCACTCTAGGTGGTCAGAAAGCACCGAGCTGATCTCCCTGTGCTATGCGGCTGCTTCCCACTATCTATCTATTTTATGTTTGGTAGTGTATATATGTCCATGCCACTCTCTCACTTTGTCGCAGCTTACCCTTCCCCCTCCCCATATCCTCAAGTCCATTCTCTAATAGGTTTGCATCTTTATTCCTGTCTTGCCCCTAGGTTCTTCTAACCATTTTCTTTTTTCTTTTTTCTTTTTTCAGATTCCATATATATGTGTTAGTATACGGTATTTGTTTTTCTCTTTTTGACTTACTTCACTCTGTATGACAGTCTCTAGGTCCATCCACCTCACTACAAATAACTCAATTTCATTCCTTTTTATGGCTGAGTAATATTCCATTGTACATATGTGCCACATCTTTATCCATTCATCTGTTGATGGACACTTAGGTTGCTTCCATGTCCTGGCTATTGTAAATAAAGCTGCAATGAACATTTTGGTAGATGACTCTCTTTGAATTATGGTTTTCTCAGGGTATATGCCCAGTAGTGGGATTGCTGGGTCATATGGTTGTTCTATTTTTAGTTTTTTAAGGAACCTCCATACTGTTCTCCATAGTGGCTGTATCAATTTACATTCCCACCAACAGTGCAGGAGGGTTCCCTTTTCTCCACACCCTCTCCAGCATTTATTGTTTGTAGATTTTTTGATGATGGCCATTCTGACCGGTGTGAGATGATATCTCATTGTAGTTTTGATTTGCATTTCTCTAATGATTAATGATGCTGAGCATTCTTTCATGTGTTTGTTGGCCATCTGTATATCTTCTTTGGAGAAATGTCTATTTAGGTCTTCTGCCCATTTTTGGATTGGGTTGTTTGTTTTTATGATATTGAGCTACATGAGTTGCTTGTAAATTTTGGATATTAATCCTTTGTCAGTTGCTTCATTTGCAAATATTTTCTCCCATTCTGAGGGTTGTCTTTTCATCCTGTTTATGGTTTCCTTTGCTGTGCAAAATCTTTTAAGTTTCATTAGGTCCCATTTGTTTATTTTTGTTTTTATTTTCATTTCTCTAGGAGGTGGGTCAAGAAGGATCTTGCTGTGATTTATGTCATAGAGTGTTCTGCCTATATGTTCCTCTAAGAGTTTGATGGTGTCTGGCCTTACATTTAGGTCTTTAATCCATTTTGAGTTTATTTTTGTGTATGGTGTTAGGGAGTGTTCTAATTTCATTCTTTTACATGCAGCTCTCCAGTTTTCCCAGCACCACTTATTGGAGAGGCTGTCTTTTCTCCACTGTATATTCTTGCCTACTTTATCAAAGATAAGGTGACCATATGTGCGTGGGTTTTTCTCTGGGCTTTCTATCCTGTTCCATTGATCTATATTTCTATTTTTGTGCCAGTACCATACTGTCTTGATTACTGTAGCTTTGTAGTATAGTCTGAAGTCAGGGAGCCTGATTCCTCCAGCTCCGTTTTTCTTTCTCAAGATCACTTTGGCTATTCGGGGTCTTTTGTGTGTCCATACAAATTGTGAAATTTTTCGTTCTAGTTCTGTGAAAAATGCCAGTGGTAGTTTGATAGGGATTGCATTGAATCTGTAGATTGCTTTGGGTAGTATAGTCATTTTCACAATGTTGATTCTTCCAATCCAAGAACATGGTATATTTCTCCATCTGTTTGTATCATCTTTAATTTCTTTCATCAGTGTCTTATATTTTTCTGCATACAGGTCTTTTGTCTCCTTAGGTAGGCTTATTCCTAGGTATTTTATTTTATTTTTTGCAGTGGTAAATGGGAGTGTTTCCTTAATTTCTCTTTCAGATTTTTCATCATTGGTGCATAGGAATCCAAGAGATTTCTGTGCACTAATTTTGTATCCTGCTACTTTACCAAATTCATTAATTGGCTCTAGTAGTTTTCTGGTAGCATCTTTTGGATTCTCTGTGTATAGTATCATGTCAGTTGCAAACAGTGACAGTTTTACTTCTTTTCTGATTTGGATTCCTTTCATTTCTTTTTCTTCCCTGATTGCTGTGGCTAAAACTTCCAAAACTATGTTGAATAATAGTGGTGAGACTGGGCAACCTTGTCTTGTTCCTGATCTTAGTGGAAATGCTTTCAGTTTTTCACCATTGAGAACAATGTTGGCTGTGGGTTTGTCATATATGGCCTTTATTATGTTGAGGTCAATTCCCTCTATGCCTACTTTGTGGAGGGTTTTTATCATAAATGGGTGCTGAATTTTGTCAAAAGCTTTTTCTGCATCTATTGAGATGATCATATGGTTTTTCTCCAATTTGTTAATACGGTTTATCACATTGATTTGCATATATTGTTGAATCCTTGCATTCCTGGGATAAACCCGACTTGATCATGTTGTATGATCCTTTTAATGTGCTGTTGGATTCTGTTTGCTAGTATTTTGTTGAGGATTTTATCGTTGCTCCCAAAGTCCACCTCCTCAATTTGGGATGATTCATTGTCTATTCAGGTATTCCACAGATGCAGCGTACATCAAGTTGATTGTGGAGATTTTTTTTTTTTTTCACACACACACACTGTATTTTATTTTTCAAGAGATAAATAGACTGACACCAAGCATTGTACATGGATGACCACAACAAAAGCAACAATGATTGCAATTACCAAACAGGAAACACACTCATACTATGTCATAATATTGACATTCAGTCCAGTAATCCTCCACTGTAACAGCTCCTTTACTTTGCAGTGAAAATTGATTTGTATATTCTTTGCCTCTGAGTCCTTGTGGGATTTTTTTTTTTTTTTAATTTAGACAGAAAGTCACAAAAATTATACTCATCCTCATCAGTTCACTCAGTCCCATGTAATTAATTTTTTTTTCATCTTGATCTTTTGTTAGCACTTTTATGAGTTCATCAGTTTTTCATTAGAGTTCTGAAAATGCTTATTCATTCAGTTCAGCAGTACAGTCAGTTACCAGAAACCTGTACTTGTCAGAGTCTTTTCCATGAATTTCTTGAAGATGAAACCCTTTTATAGGAACATATTTGCAAAATCATCAGAGTACACCCAGAACTGTCTGTAAATGACAAAAGACTTAAAAATGACCACGGTTAAAGATTTGATGAAAGTTCATAATAATGCAGTTGACAAGAAAATTAGTTATTTCTGAGATATACATTTTAAAGTAATAACTAGGATTATTACTTATAACATTATACCAGAACCTATAAGATTTTTAGAAATTTCATGTAATGTCTGAAACATTTAAATTAATATATTTCCATACAAATACAAATATAAGATTTTTAGAAATTTCATGTAATGTCTGAAACATTTATATTAACATATTTCCATACAAATAACCCAATGAAAGTTTAGTATTAGTTGTTTTGTTTGTTTTTTTATACTGCAGGTTCGTATTAGGCATCAATTTTATACACATCAGTGTATACATGTCAATCCCAATCGCCCAATTCAGCACACCACCATCCCCACCCCACCGCAGTTTTCCCCCCTTGGTGTCCATATGTCCATTCTCTACATCTGTGTCTCAACTTCTGCCCTGCAAACTGGCTCATCTGTACCATTTTTCTAGGTTCCACATACATGCATTAATATACGATATTTGTTTTTCTCTTTCTGACTTACTTCACTCTGTATGACAGTCTCTAGATCCATCCACGTCTCAACAAATGACTCAATTTCGTTCCTTTTTATGGCTGAGTAATATTCCATTGTATATATGTACCACATCTTCTTTATCCATTCGTCTGTTGATGGGCATTTAGGTTGCTTCCATGACCTGGCTATTGTAAATAGTGCTGCAATGACATTCGGGTGCATGTGTCTTTTTGAATTACGGTTTTCTCTGGGTATATGCCCAGTAGTAGGATTGCTGGGTCATATGGTAATTCTATTTTTAGTTTTTAAAGGAACCTCCATATTGTTCTCCATAGTGGCTGTATCAATTTACATTCCCACCAACAGTGCAAGAGTGTTCCCTTTTCTCCACACCCTCTCCAGCATTTGTTGTTTGTAGATTTTCTGATGATGCCCATTCTAACAGGAGTGAGGTGATACCTCCTTGTAGTTTTGATTTGCATTTCTCTAATAATTAGTGATGTTGAGCATCTTTTCATGTGCTTCGTGGCCGTCTGTATGTCTTCCTTGGAGAAATGTCTACTCAGGTCTTCTGCCCATTTTTGGATTGGGGTGTTTGTTTCTTTAATATTGAGCTGAATGAGGTGTTTATATATTTTGGAGATTAATCCTTTGTCCGTTGATTCGTTTGCAAATATTTTCTCCCATTCTGAGGGTTGTCTTTTCGTCTTGTTTATGGTTTCCTTTGCTGTGCAAAAGCTTTGAAGTTTCATTAGGTCCCATTTGTTTATTTTTGTTTTTATTTCCATTGCTCTAGGAGGTGGATCAAAAAAGATCTTGCTGTGATTTATGTCAAAGAGTGTTCTTCCTATGTTTTCCTCTAAGAGTTTTATAGTGTCCAGTCTTATATTTAGGTCTCTAATCCATTTTGAGTTTATTTTTGTGTATGGTGTTAGGGAGTATTCTAATTTCATTCTTTTACATGTAGCTGTCCAGTTTTCCCAGCACCACTTATTGAAGAGACTGTCTTTTCTCCATTGTATATCCTTGCCTCCTTTGTCATAGATTAGTTGACCATAGGTGCGTGGGTTAATCTCTGGGCTTTCTATCTTGTTCCATTGATCTATGTTTCTGTTTTTGTGCCAGTACCATATTGTCTTGATTACTGTAGCTTTGTAGTATAGTCTGAAGTCAGGGAGTCTGATTCCTCCAGCTCCATTTTTTTGCCTCAAGACTGCTTTGGCTATTCGGGGTCTTTTGTGTCTCCATACAAATTTTAAGATGATTTGTTCTAGCTCCATAAAAAATGCCATTGGTAATTTCATAGGGATTGCATTGAATCTGTAGATTGCTTTGGGTAGTATACTCATTTTCACAATGTTGATTCTTCCAATCCAAGAACATGGTATATCTCTCCATCTGTTGGTATCATCTTTAATTTCTTTCATCAGTGTCTTATAGTTTTCTGCATACAGGTCTTTTGTCTCCCTAGGTAGGTTTATTCCTAGGTATTTTATTCTTTTTGTTGCAGTGGTAAATGGGAGTGTTTCCATAATTTCTCTTTCAGATTTTTCATCATTAGTGTATAGGAATACAAGAGATTTCTGTGCATTAATTTTGTATCCTGCAACTTTACCATATTCATTAATTAGCTCTAGCAGTTTTCTGGTGGCAGTTTTAGGATTCTCTATGTATGGTATCATGTCATCCGCAAACAGTGACAGTTTTACTTCTTCTTTTCCAATTTGTATTCCTTTTATTTCTTATTCTTCTCTGCTTGCCATGGCTAGGACTTCCAAAACTATGTTGAATAATAGAGGTGAGAGTGGACATCCTTGTCTCGTTCCTGATCTTAGAGGAAATGCTTTCAGTTTTTCACCATTGAGAATGATGTTTGCTGTGGGTTTGTCATATATGGCCTTTATTATGTTGAGGTAGGTTCCCTCTATGCCCACTTTCTGGAGAGTTTTTATCATAAATGGGTGTTGAATTTTGTCAAAAGCTTTTTCTGCATCTATTGAGATGATCATATGGTTTTTATTCTTCAATTTGTTAATATGGTGTATCACATTGATTGATTTGCGTATATTGAAGAATCCTTGCATCCCTGGGATAAATCCCACTTGATCATGGTGTATGATCCTTTTAATGTGTTGTTGGATTCTGTTTGCTAGTATTTTGTTGAGGATTTTTGCATCTATATTCATCAGGGATATTGGTCTGTAATTTTCTTTTTTTGTAGTGTCTTTGTCTGGTTTTGGTATCAGGGTGATGGTGGCCTCATAGAATGAGTTTGGGAGTGTTCCTTCCTCTGCAATTTTTTGGAAGAGTTTGAGAAGGATGGGTGTTAGTTCTTCTCTAAATGTTTGATAGAATTCACCTGTGAAGCCATCTGGTCCTGGACTTTTGTTTGTTGGAAGATTTTTAATCACAGTTTCAATTTCATTACTTGTGATTGGTCTGTTCATATTTTCTGTTTCTTCCTGGTTCAGTCTTGGAAGGTTATACCTTTCTAAGAATTTGTCCATTTCTTCCACGTTGTCCATTTTATTGGCATAAAGTTGCTTGTAGTAGTCTCTTAGGATGCTTTGTATTTCTGCAGTGTCTGTTGTAACTTCTCCTTTTTCATCTCTGATTTTATTGATTTGAGTCCTCTCCTTCTTTTTCTTGATGAGTCTGGTCAGTGGTTTATCAATTTTGTTTATCTTCTCAAAGAACCAACTTTTAGTTTTATTGATCTTTGCTATTGTTTTCTTTGTTTCTATTTCATTTATTTCTGCTCTGATCTTTATGATTTCTTTCCTTCTGCTAACTTTGGGTTTTGTTTGTTCTTCTTTCTCTAGTTTCTTTAGGTGTAAGGTTAGATTGTTTACTTGAGATTTTTCTTGTTTCTTTAGGTAGGCTTGTATAGCTATAAACTTCCCTCTTAGAACCGCTTTTGCTGCATTCCATAGGTTTTGGGTCGTCGTGTTTTCATTGTCATTTGTCTCTAGGTATTTTTTGATTTCCTCTTTGATTTCTTCAGTGATCTCTTGGTTATTTAGTAACGTATTGTTTAGCCTCCATGTGTTTGTCCTTTTTACGTTTTTTTCCCTGTAATTCATTTCTAATCTCATAGCGTTGTGGTCAGAAAAGATGCTTGATATGATTTCAATTTTCTTAAATTTACTGAGGCTTGATTTGTGACCCAAGATGTGATCTATCCTGGAGAATGTTCCGTGCACACTTGAGAAGAACGTGTAATCTGCTGTTTTTGGGTGGAATGTCCTATATGTATCAATTAAATCTATCTGGTCTATTGTGTCATTTAAAGCTTCTGTTTCCTTATTTATTTTCATTTTGGATGATCTGTCCATTGGTGTAAGTGGGGTGTTAAAGTCCCCCTCTATTATTGTGTTACTGTCGATTTCCTCTTTTATAGCTGTTAGCAGTTGCCTTATGTATCGAGGTGCTCCTATGTTGGGTGCATATATATTTATAATTGTTATATCTTCTTCTTGGATTGATCCCTGGATCATTATGTAGTGTCCTTCCTTGTCTCTTGTAACATTCTTTATTTTAAAGTCTATTTTATCTGATATGAGTATAGCTACTCCAGCTTTCTTTTGATTTCCATTTGCATGGAATATCTTTTTCCATACCCTCACTTTCAGTCTGTATGTGTCCCTAGGTCTAAAGTGGGTCTCTTGTAGACAGCATATATATGGGTCTTGTTTTTGTATCCATTCAGCCAGTCTATGTCTTTTGGTTGGGGCATTTAATCCATTCACGTTTAAGGTAATTATCGATATGTATGTTCCTATGACCATTTTCTTAATTGTTTTGGGTTTGTTTTTGTAGGTCCTTTTCTTCTCTTGTGTTTCCCACTTAGAGAAGTTCCTTTAGCATTTGTTGTAGAGCTGGTTTGGTGGTGCTGAATTCTCTTAGCTTTTGCTTGTCTGTAAAGCTTTTGATTTCTCCATCAAATCTAAATGAGATCCTTGCCGGGTAGAGTAATCTTGGTTGTAGGTTCTTCCCTTTCATCACTTTAAGTATATCATGCCACTCCCTTCTAGCTTGCAGAGTTTCTGCTGAGAAATCAGCTGTTAACCTTATGGGAGTTCCCTTGTATGTTATTTGTCGTTTTTCCCTTGCTGCTTTCAATAATTTTTCTTTCTCTTTAATTTTTGCCACTTTGATTACTATGTGTCTCGGCGTGTTTCTCCTTGTATTTATTCTGTATGGGACTCTCTGCGCTTCCTGGACTTGGGTGGCTATTTCCTTTCCCATGTTAGGGAAGTTTTCGACTATAATCTCTTCAAATATTTTCTCTCATCCTTTCTCTCTCTCTTCTCCTTCTGGGACCCCTATAATGCGAATGTTGTTGCGTTTAATGTTGTCCCAGAGGTCTCTTAGGCTGTCTTCATTTCTTTTCATTCTTTTTTCTTTAGTCTGTTCCGCAGCAGTGAATTCCACCATTCTGTCTTCCAGGTCACTTATCCATTCTTCTGCCTCAGTTATTCTGCTATTGATTCCTTCTAGTGTAGTTTTCATTTCAGTTATTGTATTGGTCATCTCTGTTTGTTTGTTCTTTAATTCTTCTAGGTCTTTGTTAATCATTTCTTGCATCTTCTCCATCTTTGCCTCCATTCTTATTCCGAGGTCCTGGATCATCTTCACTATCATTATTCTGAATTCCTTTTCTGGAAGGTTGCCTATCTCCACTTCATTTAGTTGTTTTTCTGGGGTTTTTTCTTGTTCCTTCATCTGGTACATAGCCCTCTGCCTTTTCATCTTGTCTATCTTTCTGTAACTGTGGTTTTTGGTCCACAGGCTGCAGGATTGTAGTTTTTCTTGCTTCTGCTGTCTGCCCTCTGGTGGTTGAGGCTATCTAAGAGGCTTGATGGGAGGCTCTGGTGGTGGGTAGAGCTGACTGTTGCTGTGGCGGTCAGAGCTCAGTAAAACCTTAATCCACTTGACTGTTGATGGGTGGGGCTGGGTTCCCTCCTTGTTGGTTGTTTTGCCTGAGGCAACCCAACACTGGAGCCTACCCGTGCTCTTTGGTGGGGTTAATGGCAGACTCTGGGAGGGCTCACGCCAAGGAGAACTTCCCAGAACCTCTGCTGCCAGTGTCCTTATCCCCACGGTGAAACAGAGCCACCACCTGCCTCTGCAGGAGACCCCCCAACACCAGCAGGTAGGTCTGGTTCAGTCTGCCCCAGGGTCACTGCTCCTTCCCCTGGGTCCCGATGCACACATTACTTTGTGTGTGTCCTCCAAGAGTGGGGTCTCTGTTTCCCCCAGTCCCGTCAAAGTCCTGCAATCAATTCCCACTAGGCTTCAAAGTCTGATTCTCTAGGAATTCCTCCTCCCGTTGCCGGACCCCCAGGTTGGGAAGCCTGACGTGGGGCTCAGAACCTTCACTCCAGTGGGTGGACTTCTGTGGTATAAATGTTCGCCAGTCTGTGAGTCACCCACCCAGCAGTTATGGGATTTGATTTTACTCTGATTGCGCCCCTCCTACCGTCTCACTGTGGCTTCTCCTCTGTCCTTGGACGTGGGGTATCCTCCTTGGTGAAGTCCAGGGTCATCCTGTCAATGATTGTCCAGCAGCCAGTTGTGATTCTGGTGCTCTCGCAAGAGGGAGTGAGAGCACGTCCTTCTACTCCGCAATTGTGGAGATTTAATCTGCTGCTCCTGAGGCTGCTGGGAGAGATTTCCCTTTCTCTTCTTTGTTCGCACAGCTCCCGGGGTTCAGCTTTGGATTTGGACCCACCTCTGCGTGTAGGTCGCCTGAGGGCGTCTCTTCTTTGCTCAGACAGGACGGAGTTAAAGGAGCAGCTGATTCGGGGGCTCTGGCTCACTCAGGCCAGGGAGAGGCAGGGGTACGTATGTGGGTTGAGCCTGCGGCGGCAGAGGCCAGCGTGACGTTGCACCAGCCTGAGGTGCGCCTTGTGTTCTCCCGGGGAAGTTGTCCCTGGATCACGGGACCCTGGCAGTGGCAGGCTGCACAGGCTCCCGGGAGGGGAGGTGTGGATAGTGACCTGTGCTTGCACACAGGCTTCTTGGTGGTGGCAGCAGCAGCCTTAGCATCTCATGCCCGTTTCTGGGGTCAGCGCTGATAGCCATGGCTCGCGCCTGTCTCCGGAGCTCCCTTAAGCGGTGCTCTTAATCCCCTCTCCTCGCGCACCAGGAAACAAAGAGGCAAGAAAAAGTCTCTTGCCTCTTCGGCAGCTCCAGACCTTTTCCCGGACTCCCTCCAGCTAGCTGTGGAGCACTAGCCCCCTTTAGGCTGTGTTCACGCAGCCAACCCCAGTCCCCCCCCGGGATCCGACCTCCAAAGCCCGAGCCTCAGCTCCCAGCCCCGGCCCACCCCGGTGGGTGAGCAGACAAGCCTCTCGGGCTGGTGAGTGCTGGTCGGCACCGATCCTCTGTGTGGGAGTCTCTCCACTTTTCCCTCCGCACTCCTGTTGCTGCGCTCTCCTCTGTGGCTCCGAAGCTTCCCCCCTCTGCCACCCGCAGTCTCTGCCCGCGAAGGGTCTTCCTAGTGTGTGGAAACCTTTCCTCCTTCACAGCTCCCTCCTACTGGTGCAGGTCCCGTCCCTATTCTTTTGTCTCTGTTTTTTCTTTTTTCTTTTGCCCTACCCAAGTACGTGAGGAGTTTCTTGCCTTTTGTGAGGTCTGATGTCTTCAGCCAGCGTCCAGTAGGTGTTCTGTAGGAGTTGTTCCACATGTAGATGTATTTTTGATGTATTTGTGGGGAGAAAGGTGATCTCCGCATCTTACTCTTCCGCCATCTTGAAGCTCCTCCTAAGATAGTGTTCTTAATCATGCTAAGGGAATATCCTATTTCTGATTTTCTAAGAGTTTTATTCAGTGATAAATGTTGAATTTTATTTATAAAAATTGTCTCCATATTTTTCATTGCATTTACTTCTATCATTTGGTCCTCCCTCCCTCCCTCCCTTCCTCTCTTCTTCCCTTCCTTCTTTCCTTCTTTCCATTCTTTCTTCTTTTCTATTATCTTTTGTCACATATTTATATTACTTCTTTTTTTCTTTATTTACCTACTTTGAAGTATGTATTTTATGTCTTTTTCCCAAAGAATCAACTTACAGATATGTCAATTCTTTTTCTCTTTCCAGTATTATTAAAAAATTTTTTATCATCACCATGGTATTCTTTCTGACTCTATTAGAATAAAAATAAAAAGTTGAATTTTGAATATTAAAAGTTTATTCATTTTTTACTCATAGAACTTAAAAATGAAAAAGTAATTTAAAGTAATGTAATATAATTATTTTAAATGTAGATTCAGTCTCATAAAATTTAATAGGTAGTATCTTATTTTTATTGTAAATATTCTTTTTTTAATAAATTTATTTATTTTATTTATTTTTATTTTTGGCTGTGTTGGGCGTTCGTTACTGCACGCAGGCTTCCTCTAGTTGTGGCGAGTGTGGGCTTCTCATTGCAGTGGCTTCTCTTGTTGTGGAGCAGGGGCTCTAGGCACGCAGGCTCAGTAGTTGTAACTCACGGGCTCTAGAGTGCAGGCTCTGTAGTTGTGGTGCACGTAGTTGTAGTTGCTCTGTGGCATGTGGGATCTTCCTGGATGAGGGCTCTAACCCATGTCCCCTGCATTGGCAGGTGGATTCTTAACCACTGCGCCACCAGGGAAGCCCCCTACTGTAAATATTCTAATTAGTATTTAACTAGTATTTGGGTTTAGAATTTACTCATGGATTATATAGTGTTATCAAATTTTTATTGTTAATAAGTGACAGTATTTGATGTGACATATTCATAGATTGTAAAAGAAAGGGGAGTAAAATTATAGGCAGTGTGTGGGGACCAAGATCTAAATAGATGCATTTAGTTTGGAATAATAATGGCATAATTTATTAGTTATTAGAGTGATGCTGTTTATGATAGAGAGGAGATAAATTGATAGGTCTGGAAAGAGAGGAAAGTATATAGACTAAATTTTGCATCAGTCAGGGTCTGATCAAAAGACAGAAACTACACAGTAAATTGAAAGGGAAGGTTTAATTTAAAGAATTATTAATTATTACAGAGGATCAGAGTAACAAGAGATTGGTTAGTAAGATTTAACAAGAATTCTAAACAGTATAGGAATAGTAGATATAAGGAGCAGTCACTAGCTCAGCAATAGTTTTATACACACTTTCCCCCTGTCCCTTTGGGGGCTGAGATTCAAACCTTCTTGGAGAGGTTATGGCCATGAATCACTGAATGACAGAGAAATAACTTTGGGGTCACACTTGTGGAACTTGTGGAAATCTACCCTCTTAGGTGATGGGGAAAGCTGTTCCCTGGGGTAGTGTCTCTCTTGAGGCACACACAAAACCACCCAAGTAGGAAACCAGGGGAAGGGCTGGCCACTGGTTTTCTGGCCGCCATGTATTACAAGAATTGGGTGCTGCAGAAGCCTCCCAAGCTGCAAAAGCTAGGCTGAATAAGACCAACAAAACCAGTAAAGAAAACTCCTTCTTCCCGCAATGTTTCTCTAGTGCTCTCTACTAGCAAAGTTTAGTTTCATGCTAATTGACAAAGGAAAAGATAGCTAAAGGACCCATTACAATTTTCTAAGAACAGACAATGAAGGGTGAACTTGGAGTTGAAAAGCAACAAACTGACAGATTTGGTATTAGAATACAAAGTCTTAAATACTTGTAAGTTTGGAATTCGAAACCAATGTGTAGTCAGAACAGAACTGTTTCAGTTCTTATCCTTAGCACTGATACTTAAGTGTTCAAGAAGCTGTATTATCTACTGCTTCACATACAGGTTTCATATATAAAATCTAATGTACACATCTCGTATATAAAATCTCATGTATAGAATCTAACATGCATATCTAGTGTCCATATTGTGATTTCTGATGCTATTTTTCAGTTAAAGGAAACAGGGCTCTGGAGAAAACAGTTGTCTATGTGTTTTGTGTTAGAGGATTTGTTACTCAAGTGATGTATATAATGTGATTTATGCATAAAGAGATTGCCTAATTCTGGTTAATGAAAATCAGACAAAAATAAGTTTAGTTGAAAACCATATAGGAATGCTGAATCCTGTCAAATCTAATTAGGCACTTAGACATGAAATAGGTAATAATAAAAGTTTTGAAAGAAGAGTGAAAGACACACATTTTTGTCACACTAAAAGATTAAGAGTAATTATACTTTATGTATCAGATTGCATGAAAATGAGTAGGCTTGAAGAAAGAGCTAGGCCCAATACATATAGAATTACTGGACATCCAGGTATGTATTCCAATACATAATCTTTGATAGTTTATTCAAATCTATAACCTTTATATTAGGAAAACTTGGCTGCTTTACTTTTTTGTTGTCATTTGGAATATTCATTTTAAATTCTACTAGTTTTTCCTTTAAAACACATACATACATATCCAAACATTCAAACCTCTGATTATCAGTGTAAAATATTAACAGTATCTACACAGTGACTTTTCCTGCCCTAATTTTATATTAGAGTGGTTTATCTATTCTTCTACCCTATCAGCTCAATCCCTTACTGAGTTTTATTTTGATAATATAGAAATTTTAGGCTCAAATTGTTATTATTGATTTTATCTCTCAGCAATAATTTTTGTCACTTTCCTCTTAAACTCTCTATATAACGAGTTTCAATGACCATTGACAATCTTTTCACAATGCATTTTCTTAATCTGTGAATTAGTCATTCTGATACATCACTTCTAAAAAATACTTTTTTCAAATAACCAATTCAGAAATGGTATGAGTGGTTTACTTATTTGAGTCCATGCAACTACAGTAATGTCTCTGTTAAATTAGGCATGCATCACAAAACTTCTAGGATCTGTAGGCAACATGCTGTGGCAGTTGTTTTCAAGCTTTTTCTCTTTTTTTCCTGGAAGCATATATGGTAAGGAAGTCTGAGATCATTCTGATTTTTGTCACTTTACAGGTGAATTGTTTATTCTGTTTGTAATATTTTTTATTTTATGCTTTTTACTTTACTTGAAAATACAGCAGTACATACCTATGTTTTGTTATGAACATTGTCTACTATTTATTGAATCCTTTCACTTTTTATACTAATGTTGGTTTAGCCTGGTCTTGTTCAAAATAGATGACTGAACATGCTGGTGTGCCTCTCTTTCCTCCCTAAATTCCATGAACAATATAAAAATAAAAAATCATTGCAGCATTGGAAAGCCATGAAGGTGCCCAGTGAGCTGTAGAACTCATCACCCTAAAATCTGACAAAAGTAATTTAGTCTCAGAAGAATGCAAGAGTCACCTCAAGATACTCAAGATAAAAATAGTTCTGTTTAGTTTAACCATAAAATTCTTTCCATATGTTTTTTATTATCTATAAATTTCCTACTTTCTGATCTGTGAGTTGAATATCTTCAAGTGTTCTAAAGTTGCAGTGTGTTAAGATATGTCTCTGAAGTGGGATTTCTGATAAGACATACTCTTAAGTCAATCCATAGAAGTGGGGCAATGTCTGATTGACTTGCAAGTACCATGAGCTAAATTCTTGAAAAAAATTTTCAAGGATATATTTCCACAAAATCAAAAGTAAATTTTATCTATTGACACACTGTCCCCTCTTTTGCACTCTTTCTCAATGCAGACACCAGTAATCAGATCCTGCATTTATTTTCAGGCAAACAGGAATTCCCATTTGTACCAAATAAAAAAGTTACAGCTGCTAATGTGATTTCACTTCTACTGAATTCAATCTGAATAGATGACAATGAACATTAAACGATTGAAGAAAAGTAACATATTAGAAACACACCTAACTTAACAAATAGAATGAACCCTTCATGATGAGCATTAATAGAGGGAATAAAATCAAACTTTGAAATAATCGTATTAATATTAGCTAGAGATTTAACATGCTGTTGCATTTATTACAAAAAGAAGACTGCTGTGAAAAGGAAACTGAGTTCTTCTAAATTTGAAATATTTTTGCTAGGATACCCTATTTTGGGGCTGAGTATCAAAATGTATAATACATGGCTAAAGACTGAGAGAACTGCAAGATTGAGGTAAGACATGTACAGAATAAGATTGGACAAAGTGCAAAATGACAAATATATGGAAAATGAGAAAGAATTAGAGCCAGGGTTTCCAACAGCTTCTTAACAGGAAAAACCCAAGAGAATGGAAAGAAAGGAATGACCAAGGAAATATTAGAAGAAAACTTTTTCTGACTTAAAGAAAGGCATCTTTGTTTTTAGAGTGCACAGCAGGATTAAAATAAAAACTAAAATGACAACAAGAGCTAAAAAGCAAAGAAAACAAAACCAAATAAGAAAACCCACATCAATAACTATCCTAAGCAAATTTACTTAAGGATAAAAAGAAAAACATACAAAATTTTTCAGAGGAAAAAAGGCAATTCATAAAGAATAAGAGAAAAGCTATTAACGTATCTTCTTTGCATAGGATGTGAAAAGACAATAGAGAATGTTTTTAAAGTTATGAAGGAAGGTATTTTATAAAACTAGAGTTTTATGTCTGACCAAAATAGAACTCAACAGCGATCTAAAAGAATTAGTCAGTGATGTTCTTACATCAATAAAAATAAAACCGCAAAAGAAAAATATGGAGAATTCAAGAAAAGAGGTAAGCAAAGAAATGAATAAAACATATTTCTAAGTATAAATAAATAATGGAAGATGCCTGAAGGCTTAAGATAGTTATTATGAATTGAAAGTGCAGAATAATGTAGTAATTTAAAAGAATATGGAACTAAATTTATATATAAGTAGATAAAGTTGGGATATTAGGGGGCAAGGTTTATCTTGGAAGTGAAATTTTGTTTAGTAGTGTTTAATCCAGTAAGAAGCTATAGAGACTAATTAGATTATCAATCTAGATATTGATAGAAAAAGTTGACTTTAAACATTGCAAGAGTTAGGATGATTCAACTGCAAAAACAGAAAATATAACTCAAGATAGCCTAAACATTAGTGGCAATCAATTCTCCTCCTTCTCTATAGAGAAGTTCCAAGGTACGGCAGTTCCTTGATTTGTTCGTTTGGTGACTTAAACATAACCTATAGGCTGAGCTTCTTTCTGTTTTCCATTCTTATTTTCTCAGAGGGGGGCTTATCTTCAGGTAAGAAGATAGCTGGAAGATGGCATCAGTTTTTCTGGATTATCACATCTATTTAGGACAACACACAGTGGAAGAAGAGAGTCTGTGTCTCCTTATATGTGTTTTTTAAATTTTTAATCAATCCAGAAAATATTTCCCAATAACCCCCAAGTAAATGCAGTCTCATTACATAGAAATTATATCATATGACCATGATTAAACCATTCACAGTTAATAGAGGTGAGACTTCCACAACTGACTTGAGCAATTAATAAATAATTCCTTATGGGAAGTGCCTGCCCTGACACACATGGTTGTGCAAAAGAAAATGAATATTTAGATTGAAGCAGGGTTCTTTTAGAAAGGCTAGGTAGAGAGCCATAATGAGTGTTGACAGTGTATAAAATATTCAAGCTACTGAAGGAATAAATGTGGATTCAATAATCTTTCTTGAATTATATAGAAAACTGCTATTAAGGCAATAAAAGAGAAATAGCAAGAAGGTGTGAAAAAATTAAAGAGTAATATGATATCAAAAATAAATTTAACATCAATAATCAAAGTAGTTGTAAATAGATTAATTTTAATGTTTAATACATATTTGCTTTGGGTAAAAGAGAATACACATACATACACACATATATATACAATTTGGAAGAGATACACCAAAAAGAAAAGATATTACATTTCAATTAAAAGTTTGCTTGAAAACCAAAAAAAATATTAAATGACATAGAAAGTTGGAAAATAAATGGGAGAATGCTAATAAAAAGAAAGTAGATATATTATGAAATAATAAAAATATACCAAAGAGATATCAGATAAAATAATACATTTCTGTGCAGAAAATAATATAGCATTCAATGTATAAAGAAAAATGTTAGAATGCAAAGAGAAATGTAGAATTTCAAAGAGCATGGTTCTTTGAGTATTCAGAAGATCAAGTTCACAAATATAAGGATTTAGAATTTAACAAAATCAATACAAATAAATATACATAAATAAATCATGTACACACATTCAAATGTGTGTGCAAAATACATAATATTTGACCTTGAGTTCATGGTATTTACTATGTGTGAGGCACCATTCTAAACACAAGCCTGCACTCTTAACCATTATGTTAGGCCACAAGGAAATGTTCCATAAATTATCCAAAACAGGAATCATACTGAGGATGATGTCTGGCCACAGTGCAATAAAATTAAGAACTAGGAACAAAGAGAAATAAAAAATATCAATCCACTTAAAATTGTAAAACACCCAATAAATAATTCTTAGTTTAAAGAGAAAATAAAAATTCAAATTATTTTGAAGTGAAGCATGACGAGAGCATTAAAAAGGAAAAAAAAAAAAAGAAAGAAAGAAAAAAGAAAAAAAAGAAAAAAACCTGTAATTTGGCCAAAATGGTTGCTAAGAGAAGAAAATAACAACTTTAAATTCATTTATTAGGAAACAAGAAAGACGAAAACTGAATGAATCAAGTTTTAAACACAAGGAGCTAGAAAAGGAATAAAAATGTAAATAAAATGTAAGTAGTAGGAAGAAGTTAATGAAGATAAAAGCAGAAATTAATAAAATAGAACACAAACCACTAGATTTGAGGAAGTAGACTTGATTAATAAGACTAAAAGCTGCTTTTTCAAAAAGAACAATAGAGCAATCTTTTAGTAAATTTGATTAAGAAAAATTGACTTTAAAAAGAATATTATAACAAAGAACAGAGTAGCACGATAGATATAAAATAGATTTTTAAAGAAAATCCATTTTCCAGGAAAACACAAATTACCAAGAGACTCCAAGTAACACAGAAATCCTGATTAGATCAATAATCATAAAAGAAATTAAAAAGCTATTCAGAAATCTGCCCTTGAATAAGTACCAGCCACATTCTATAAGACTTACCAAAGCCCTTTCTATCCTGTCAACCCTATAGCCCTTGGATACAGATTGAAGGTTTTGCAACTCATTCTATAAGACAAAACTATTATGATACTAAAATTAGACAAGGACTGTAGAAAAAAAAAAGATCTATCTCACTTATGCATAGAGTGAAAAGTATTAAAATAGTAAAACTGACCAACCTAAACCCAGTAGTGTATACATAATGAAGTAGAATTCAACAGGGATAATTTAAGCTTAGGAAATCTAAAATAGAGTTGGCCACCTTAACAGATTATAGAAGAAAAAGCACATGATCAACTTGAAAGACTCTGAACAGGTTATTCCTGAGATAGGAACAGAAGAAAATTCCCTTAACTTGAGAAAGAATATCTGTTAGAGAGTTCTCACTAGTATGGTGAAAATTAGAAAGATTTCTAATTAAATTTAAAAAATGATAGTAAAGGTGATGATTGCGGTGAGAGGGCAAACTGTGCTGGTGTGTTACTGCTCTAAGAATTTTCTCCTGTATTGTCTAATTTACTCCTCTCAATATCACTCTGTGGTAGATATTATTATCATTATTATTAAAATAAAAATATTACAAACAAGGAAATTAAAACTAATGAAGACCTTTATTTTTTAATACTTGATATCTTAGGCAATGAAGTAAGAAAGAAAAAAATAATTTGCAGGTATGTAAGATTTTAAACTGTATCTTTTGTAGAAAAAAGAGCATCCAATTGGATTATTCAGGAGTCAACTAAACAATATTATAAAAGAGGGTTCAATAAGGTGATCATCTTTCAAAAATTGGAGTTTTTCTTACATTTCTGAAATAACCAACTAGAAAAAAATATCCACATGCTATAAAACACAAAGTATCTAGGGATAAATTGAAAAAGAACTGTGCAAACCTGGAAGATGATAAAAGCTACAAAACTCCGCTGAAGCATAGAGAAGACATGAAGGGCAAGGCGCACCATGATATAGCAAGGGAATGCTCAATACTGGAGAGTTATTACTTCTCCTGACTTTAATCTATTAGTTCAATCCTAATCCCATGTAATACATGTTAAATACCTATTAAAATCACAACAGGATCTTTAAAAAATTAGAATCCAACAAGCTAATCTTAAAATTTACCTGGAAAAGAAAATGTGTAAGAATAGCCAAGAGAATTTTGAAACAAAAATAACAATGAAGGGAGCCTTGGTCTGGCAGGTATCAGAACACCAAAAAGCTACAGTGGTATAGGCATAGAAATAGATTATATGTTCACATGTATGTATGAACTAAATGAATTAAAACATGTGGGACTTCATATTTCTGGGGAGCTGTATTGCATAGTTTTAAGAGAGCTGTTTCTAGAGTCTGACTTCATTGGTTAAAATTCCTTGCTCCACCCATCATTAGATGCACAATAGACTCTGGCAAATAATTTGTTCTCATTTATAAAATGGGAATAAAAGTCTTACTTTACAGTATTGTTAGAAAGATTAAATAAGTTTTTGTATAAATTAACTTTTGTAAAATTATTGTATGACACATACCTGAGCAAAAAAGATGTTCAATAAATTTAGCTATTGTTACTATTCACTAATTCAACAAATATTCATTACCTACTATGGGCCAGGCTTGGAAAGGTCCCAATGTTGTTTCTGTTACAATTATTGGAGAAAGAATAGACTATTCAAGAAATAGTAGAAAGGGAAATTGATTACTTGTTTTGGGGAAAAACAGATCCCAAACTCCTAAAATATATGCACATAGTTTTCCACATAGATTAAAGATTAAACATGATTAGAAGAAACAAATAATTTTGCCTGGAATTCAGTAGACAAAATATCAACTATATATATATATATATAATATATTGTTATAGATAATGTATTATATATAATATTATATAATATTTCTATATAATAATCTTAACATACATTATCTATAAACTATATATTTCTAGTCTGTATTATCAACTATAGACTCAGGAAAGCTTTTCTACTTTTTATTCAAAGAATAAGACTTGTATTCCATTTGCTATGACCTTATCAGGGTTACTAATTTTTCCAGGTTAAGCATCTGTTTTCTCTCTCTCTTTCTCTCTCTCTCTCTCTCTCTCTCTCTCACTCTTTCTTTCCCTCTTCCCCCTCCTTCCCCTTCTGCCTTTCTGTCTCTCTCTTTCTGTCCTCATCTCTCTGTTTCATCTCTTTGCCATTGTCTCTTTCATTCTTGAGGAACTGCTCATGTTTAACTTTCAAATCCTTATTCAATTTTCTGCAGTTTTAATTTTACTCTTTATTTCTTATAATGCAGATTTTAATTGTCTTAAACTTTACACTTCTAATTGACTTCAACTCTGTTACATTTAGATGCCTTTTCAAAATGAATTATTTTCATTTGGTCAGATTTTTCATCTCTTCCTTTATAGTGATCATGTTTTCTTGAATGTTATCAGCAACACAAAAAAGATGCTTTCTACAATTTAGCTTTGTTTTCTGTTGTTAAACTCTGCCCAAACATGATTCTTTTCTGAATAGTCACTACTTTCTACCTTATTCTATGTTTAGAATCTTTTCTTTAGTTGTGTGTGTATGTGTGTGTGGTAGTTTTTTAGTTGTTCTTTTTCTATTTTTTCATATTTGAATGAGGAAAAAAAATGGCTCTTTTGGTAAACTTTACAGTCTTCGTGCTTGATTGATAGACTCTTTCTCTGATTTGAACTTGGAGAAGTGCTTACCATGCATATGTCAAGCCTGGTTTTCAATGCTCAGGCCTTACTTGTCTGGCATGGCTCTCCTAGGCTGAGAAGATTCCTGAGGAGTTGCTCAGAATGATCTCCTTCTGAACACATTAATACTCCCTGTGCTCCTCTCTGTCCTCTGCGGGTGAGAGACTCTAGAACTAGAGGTCCACAGTGTCCAATCTTACAGTCTCCTGTGTTTGTCCCTTCAGAGGACTGAATTTCTCTCCCAGGATGCAATCCTATATCACATGTCAGTTTTGTCTTCAGAAGTAGATATGGAAAAATAAATACTAAAAGATGGAGGCTGAGATCGCTCCGGAACCTCAGAAAATTATAGAGAGGATGTTTTCTCTGCTCTTTTCTTGCAGAAGCCTTATGTTTCTGAGGTAGATGGAGACAGTTCAAAGTAGGTGGAAACCCCGCAGTTCTGCCTCAAAGACTTTCAGTTAGTGGAAGTGAGGCTGGGGTGGATGTGTGATGCAAATAAACTAACCAATCGTTGCTCAGAGCTTACTGTGCTGTGAAACTCTTCCAATGTCTCAGGATTTCATCAATATTTCAATAGGAAGATGAGAGTGAAGCAGAACAGTTATTCCTCAAGTTCAGTTATTATTTTTGTTTTAGAAATAAGGTTATGCTATTTTCCACATGTTAAATATGTTCATTATATAGAATTCAGCAAAAACAGGGACTTCCCTGGTGGCGCAGTGGTTAAGAATCTGCCTGCCAATGCAAGGAATGTGGGTTCAAGCCCTGGTCTGGGAAGATCCCACATGCCACAGAGCAACTAAGCTCGTGCGCCACAACTACTGAGCCTATGCTCTAGAGCCCGCGAGCCACAACTACTGAGCTCGTATGCCACAACTACTGAAGCTCACGCACCTAGAGCCCATGCTCTGCAACAAAGAGAAGCCACCGCAATGAGAAGCCCGTGCACCGCAACGAAGGGTAGCCTCTGTGCGCTGCAACTAGAGAAAAAGCCCGCGGGCAGCAACGAAGACCCAACACAGCCAAAAATGAATGAATGAATGAATAAAATAAATTTATATTAAAAAAAAAAGAATTCAGCAAATACAGAAAAGTAGAGTGATGAAAAGTGCCTGTAGTTAACAATATGGTGTTGTGCATGTAAAGTCTTGTTAAGGGGGTAGCTCTCATGTTGTGTTCTTACCACTTAATATGTAATAATATGTTTATTACCTTGATTGTGATGATGGTACCATGGGTATATGCATATGTCCAAACTCATCAAAATGTATGAACTGAATATGTGCAATTTTAAATATTAAATGTACCCCAATGAAACTGAACAAATAACAAAATGAAAAAAAATTTGCATGCTTTTCTACCCTCTGTATCTTGTTTTTGTTTAACTTTTAGAGATCTATTCAATTGCCTTGAATTCACTTTTGAAGTTTTCCAAGAAACTTTGTTATGACTTACACAGTCTTTTTTTTAATAAACATGATGATTTATTATAAGAATGTTAGAATATTATTATTAATTGATATTAACATAAATGAAGACACTCAAAATCCAGTTACACAAAGAAATGTACAATGAGCATTTCAGTTATATTCTTTAATGTTTTTCTATACCTAATTTGTTCATAGCTATGATCATATTACATAAACAGTTTTTTATGTTACATAAATTTTTTACTAACCATTCTACATGTTTCACCTTGGTACAAAGTTTCATAAACATCATTTTTTTTTTTTATATTTATTTTTGGCTGTGTTGGGTCTTCATTTCTGTGCGAGGGCTTTCTCTAGTTGCAGCAAGCGGGGGCCACTCTTCGTCGCGGTGCGCGGGCCTCTCACTGTCGCAGCCTCTCTTGTTGCGGAGCACAAGCTCCAGACGCGCAGGCTCAGTAGTTGTGGCTCACGGGCCTAGATGCTCCGCGGCATGTGGGATCTTCCCAGACCAGGGCTCGAACCCGTGTCCCCTGCATTGGCAGGCAGATTCTCAACCACTGCGCCACCAGGGAAGCCCCCATCATTTTTAATAAAATAAGCTTTATGGTATTAGGATCGTAGCCTTCCATGTTCACAGCTGTATACCCAGGGACAAGCATGATACCTGGCATATAAGGGCAAATAAGTAAATATCTGTGGGGAAAAAAAAAATTAATTGCATATTGTCTCTTAATTTATTTAGCTGTCTACCAATTATTGAACGTTTAGTTAATTTTGTTTTTTTTCTATTATTAATAATTTTCCATCAAATAAATCTGGGTAGTTTCCTTCTCACTTTAGGTTATATTTCTTGGTATAAAATCTCAGAAGTAGATGGTGCAAACATTGTTAAGGCTCTTGATATAAGAATAAAACAGAAAACATTTATTTTATTTATTTTGGCACCAATAAAAATTTTTTCCTCTCAGTTTTTTTCTTCATGATGAATCATTGTGATTTTGGAGATAAATGTTGTGGATTACTGTACTTCAAGTTATTGCAGATATTAAAATAAATTATAAAGCTACTTTTTTTTTTAACATCTTTATTGGAGTATAATTGCTTTACAATGTTGTGCTAGCCTCTGCTGCACAACAAAGTGAACCAGCTATATGTATAGCCAGGACATGGAAGCAACATGTATAATTAAATAAATTATACTTTATTCTTATGTAAAGAAGATAATTTTCAAATATCATTACATTAACTCCCCCAAAATATTTGCTTCCTTGACATATTCTGAGTGAAACATAGAAGTGTGATAAAGGCTAACTGGGAATGTAGTTAATATCAGTTTTAATATTCTCAATATAATAAGTGGAAGAATGGAAATACCTGTAAAATATTACAGAATTAAATAAAAATTAAATTGGTTTTTACCAGACTGAAATTATATTTTTGCTGTATGCTCATGAATGCATAACTATATAATAATTTATATAAAGCTAGGAATTATTTCTCATTTATGTGAACTAGACTTTTTGGGCTGTTGGGGAAATGGGGCATGTCAACATGAGACCAAAAGAAGTCATCATGTAAATCTGTAAACCAATCAGTACCATGAAAAATTAAATGAAACCAGTCAATAGATCTGTAGAGAAATTTTCTTTTTGCATATGAAGATGCTATTTATGAACTATCATTAGTACTGAAATATATCAGACACTGAGATTGTTTTTGTAGTATTGGTAATAGATTTGTGGTCTCGCTCATTGATAAAACATCTGGCTATAGTTAGGGATTCAGTCTGTGGCCACAGAACAGAAGGAATCCAGGAGCACTCAGAGGTATTAAGTCCAGCATTTTGCTGTCAATTAGTGCAGTGCTCTGGCCAGCTTAGAATACCTAAAAAAAATGAATGACTGACTTTTACATTTTTCAGACAGAAACTTCAGTATGACATAGAGTAGAGCTCTAAGTCAGGGTAGATATATCCCTTTGAAGATACTCTCTGTTAATATATTTGCTAGAGGAGAACAATTCCTCATGACTTGATTCTGGCTCTGGAATATTCTTACTCTTGCTAGGACATTAGGTGCCATTAATTCTTTGAAAACATATCAGAGTGGAAACAATTGTATATATATAAATAAGTAAATTTAGACATACAATTTTAAAATATATTTATTTAAATGTATATAGCATGAGTACTACAAACTAGAGTGCAAACCCAAGCAAGTTTCAAAGATCCACTTCCAAAGCCTGATGATCTAAGTGAGGGCTGCTCTGCTCTGGTTGACTCGAGACCTGGCCAAGGAGAGGCTGGGAGCCCCACAGGGTAATTAATCTGCTCTCTGAGATGTTGACTCTGAAGCTCTCCGAGGCAAAATGGCATTTGTTCAGACTTCGTGGTTTGCAAGACAGGAAGCTTTTTGGATCATTGGGAGTAAAGAGTACTGCCAGTGCCAATCCAGTGAAAACGAAGGGCTTGGCAATTTCATTGTAATATGCAACACTGAGCAATCTGATTGGTTTTAGTTTTTCGCAGTATGAATGAGTAAAACTCTCTACACTGGGGAAAGGGGTTATGAAAAATCTCTTAAAACAATTTTTGTCAATTTTAGGATGATAATTTCAGTATTAGATTTACTTCTATTTGTCTTTTATGAGATTTTTGAGCTATATAAAAAAGATGAACTTTTTCCTAATTAAAGTACAATATATCTGCCTGTTTTAATGGCTCCTTATGCTATTAGACTCTCTGTATTGCAGCTGTTGCTGATGGTACAGATACTATATGGGGACTGAAGGCTCTTCAGTGTGACTTGTCTCTACTGGCTTCTCATTTTCAACTTAGAGAGATATTTAAGAATTTCCAAATCAAGTAAAACTTTTGGGAACAAATAACTGTTAAAGTAAGGGCTCAAAAAAATTGGGCAAAGGCACTAAAGTAGTTGTGATGGTCTAAAAAATTTCATGGTAGTGTAAAAGGTTTATGTTTGATTTATATTTGAAAACGAAACATAAATAATTCATTTTTTCTGTTTTAGTCTATGAATTCCATCCTAATTTTAGTCATCTTGTCCTACTCATCTGTGTTATTTGTATATTGCTACATAGCAAATCATCTGTAAATTTAGTGGCTTAAAACAAGTCTATTGATTATCTCATAGTTTCTATGGGTCAGGGATCTAGACTCACAAGGCTGCACCAGGGTGGTAAGGGCTCACAAGATGGCAGCTTGTTTCATCACAGCGGCAAATGAGAAGAATGAGAGAAAGAGATCAACACACTGTGGAGGGAGATTACAGAACAGCAGGTGCAACCATGCAGTAGGGAGTATTGGGGGCCGTCTTAGAAGTCTAACAACTGACTGCATTAGCTGATGAATTCTTGATGCTTTAAACTTGATTTTATCTACCTCTCTGAAGGAAGCTCTCAGAGTCTGCTAGAATAGAGCACTGGGTCTTTTGCTGTGTTAATCATTTAAATTTTAACTTTAGCATGCTTCTTAAAACTACAAGGATAATCTATAAAAGACTTGAAATATAATATAAAACTTTAAAACTGGAAGAGAGATACTGAATGACAGTATGAGGATTTTGAAATCAGATCTACTTAACACCAGAGACTATTCTCTTATCCTACAGCTGTGTGTAGAGCCCAAAACCAACATAGTAATTACATTAAAGTTTCCTCAGGACAGTAAATAGAATAGCTAAATGAAGAGCTGTGAATGGCCTCAGACAACATTTTGTGTGTATGTGTAATCCTTATTTTAATTGATCCCGTAGTTTTTGTTTCAAGACTAAGCTATGAGAGGAGAAGAGTGATCACCTACTATGTCTCAGGCACCATGTTAGGCACTGCTATCTTGTATCATCCTCACACATATCTTATGAGCTGTTGTACTGTTGTATTTTACAGATGAGAAAACTAAACCTTTAAGAAATTGGCCAAGTTTGCAAGTTTGCAGGTGTTGGAGATACAGTCTAAACAAGGTAAGATTAACTCTCTACTACCAAACCTCCAACCCACAAAGCTCATGCTTTTTCCTCTGTAACATGCTGTCTAAACACCTACCATATTACCAGGTATTATTCTAAGCTCTTTATCTATGTTAATGTATCTCCAAAAGTCCTCATGAGATAAATACTGTTCCCACTTTAAAGATCAAAAACTTGTGTCAATTTAGATCTCGCTTAAGTATATCTAAAAGTTTAGAGTTAATTCAAAATTTTAATAATCTGTCTAGCCCTATTCCATGTATATTTCCATATACATGTAGTCCATGTATTAAAAACTCAAGATTACCTCACACTCTAAAGGACTTAAATGTCTTTTGAGTTATTAAGGAAATGCTTTTTCTTTAAATATTACTCAGATATTCTTTACAAATGGATAATACATAAATACTGTGTACAGTGACTGTTATACAGAGTGCATAAACAGAGCAAGCTATTGTGCTTACGATGGTGACTAATCTGACACCCCAAGCCTCATAATATTTATAAAAAAATGAATCATTCTGAGGCAAAATTATGAGTTGAACAGAAGTAAAGGACTTTTGTCCATCTTTTTAGAAGATTCTCTTCTACTCACAATAGGAGGCACAAAAAGGGGCCAGGCAATTATATGTCCTACATCACTTTCTCTCAGCCAATGAATACAACCACCCCTGAAAATATGCATCTATTCTATGAGCACCCCATGTGTTACATGCATCAGACAAACATTCTTATTTTCACACAGTCAAGGCCTGATTTTCTCGGCCAGTCTGAATCTGTAAAGTCAGCTATTTCTTTCATGGTCAAATTGTGGTCTTTGTGACTTACTTTTTTTAAAATCATAAATTTCTAATAAAAATTCTAATTTCTAATGAAATATAGCAGTTATACAATTCAATTATTGTATTAACATACTAAAATAGATTTATTACATAAATAAAACTTGAAATATTTCATAAGGTATAAAGTTAACTATAATATATCACATAGGAAGAGATTATCATAACTTTTTTTTTTTTTTTTTTTGGTTTGGTTGTCTTTTACCACTAGGATGAATTGACTATTTTCTTTCCTTAAAAATTAAACTGTTTTTTTCTGAGTGGCATTTGTATTTGTTAGGGTTTCATGCATTTTACTGAGGGGTGTATTTTCCTTTTAAAACTAATTCACTATTATTTTCCCCTTCCTGCTCCAGTTAACTGAGTCATTTATAATTTTGTCAGATTTATTTATCTATCCAAGGCGCCAAATTTATCCTCAAGTCATTCTTTTAAACAGCAAAAGAGACCAAAAAAGAAAACATTAAAGGACTCAGTGCTCTCACAAAGAAACTCCCAGCTCAGTCAACAAAATTTAAACTTCCAATAAAAACAGAAAACTCTCTGAGGTGTAGACCCCAAAGGCTAAGAAAAGCCACAAGTTCAAGTTGACCTCACCAAAAGCATTTATACTTTTAGCCAAACTTATTAAAAACAAAATTCATTTGAAAGGGAAAAAAACATGCTACTGGGTTTCATAACATCAAGATGACAGGCTACAAAATGATTTTATTTTTAATAATATTACCTACTGAACACAACTCTAAATCTGTTTTTCTTTCAAGTTCCTCTGCTCCCCACTTTCCAGCTACTCCTAGAATAAGCAGTTTACCTTTGTGACTAGAAAACAAAACATCAAATTTGACAGGATTTCATTTTCAGGAAGCATTTTTTTTTTCTTATTAGTATTATAATGTGAAGACTTTCCCACCCAATCCAAGGACAAAAGATAAACCAACATTAGATCAAATGCTTTGAAAAGACAATGGCTGACCAATGCTCTTTCACTTAATGAAATTCTAAAAAGGTTCAAAGGCAGAGCCCAAATTAAGGCTTTATGCTTCTCTCAGAAAACCTGGCTTTTGTTATTTTGTGCCCGGGGAGAAATGTTATTTTAAAGTTGTTTGCGTTTAGTAGGCTATGTCTGGCAGCTGGAGAAAACAAAGTCACTGATAGCCAAAAGGAAAAGGACTTAGCAGTACTTGTGAAGTTCACAATCAGCACTGATGGTCTTGAAATAGAATTTTCTACAATAAGAAAAGCTGTGACCTTCATCACTCCTACGACACTGCACATCAGGTATGGCTGTACCCAATTTTAACATTCTCTTTTCTGATCTACACTTCCCAATCATTAGCCAGTATTGAGATGACATTGCCAAACAAAGGGAAGTGGGTAAAGTTTGGACTTCTGTTGCTCTGGGTAGGCATTCAGAAGATATATGGAGGAGGTGTTGAGATGCGATCTGAAGAGCTGGCTTGAGCTAGGTTTTGAAGTGTCTTTGTATATAGACTGATTCCATCTCATCATATAGAAAATTGGATGACATGTTCAGCTGTATGTCTTAGCATGAAGAGGTGAGATTCACCTTCTTGGGAAACATGGTTAAAGAATGGGGGTGTAAGAGGATGGGTAGTTTTTTCCTCATCTCCTAACAGAGGGTGACATTTCAGATCTTCTATCTTTGCAACACAAGAACAGGAGGAAACATTAAGAAAATAATTCTGACCTATGTGCAGAGAGACCTAGAAAAGTGAGAGATTACTTTGGACAACTATAAGAACATCTGCAGCATAAGAGCAGTTAAATGGAGGAATTGCTGAGAGATACAGAAGAATTTCTTTGTTTATTTATTATTAAAAATAAATAAAATGTGATCAGCAAACCTTAATGGAGCACCTACTATGCAAAGCTCTTGGCTAGTTACTGTTAAAGGTTTGTGTTTAAGTTTGAATATTTCTGGTGGCAGTGAATCTACTATTTCTAAGACTTTGAAGATCATGCTTCCTCTTAAAATATTAAAACTATGTTATAATACCTGTGTCTTAGGTTCTATCTTGATGAATGAGAAAGGAGTTTTGGATTTTTTTCAGGGGAGAGGTGTCACAATTCAAGCCTGCTATATTAAGCCTTTAGAGATTTCTCTGAATATCTATAAAAATAAATGTGGAAGATAAGTTTAATGAGACCATGGTGGTTCCAAGAAACACTAAATGATCTCAGCATAAATCAGAGCAATTCTTTTAATTGGCATAAAGTCACCACAGAGATGATTTTTAAATGGCTAAAACTAAAGTTGAGTTTATAAACTGTTACTACATGGTAGAAAGATACATATATTAACATTTATTTAAAGGAAGCATATTAGTCAACATTTCCCACATTTCCCTCGTCTTATTCACACTAAATTATTCTTATATCTTATGGGGTGGTAGATGCTAAAAGAGGAAAGTTCTAGGGCTTCTATGTTATGGCTGTTGGGTATGAGTTATTTCAATGGTATGATTCATAGAACTTTGGACAACATATAATACCTCTATAAATCTATTTAGAGTTCTAGGAAGAAGGTGAGGGAAATATATCTGAGAGTGTGCAGGAAAAATGGATAGGCCTATGTGGTTACAAAATCTCAAAATATCTTTAAATGTGTCTATTGCCATACTGTCAATATAAGTATCTCACATTGTACCCCAGTTCTCTTCTTCATAAAAGATTTGTAATCGATTTTTGCTGAATATTGATATAATCTTACTTCTTAAAAAGAATCATATTCTATGAGGACAAGAATATTGTCTCTTATTCCTTGGTGTATTTCAAGCACCTAGAATACTTTCTGATACATTCAATATTCAATAAATATTTGTTGAATAAGAGTATTAATAAACTAAAGAGAATTTAGAATGAAAGCAGAGTCCCATAATAATTTTCTATAAATGAAATAACTGTTTTTATTAAAAAAATAAATACAGGCTTTTCATAATTTGGTTTATTTCAAAGGGGTTATAATTGGAGTAAGGATACTGTTTTTGCCTTCCTTATTTTCTGATTTTGATAAAACCTCCTCAAAATTAAGGAATAAAAAACAATTGGGAAGATAATGTTTTTAAAGGTTGTGTGCCAGTTCTTACGCTATTGTCTCTCATCTCCAAGCCCACCCTTCTATACTCAGTTTTGTGATGCTGGGGCAGGGACTCTGCGACCACATTTCTACTTCACCAGCTGTTTCTCAGTTAGGCTCTGCCAGTAGGCGGTACTAGATGGAGAAGGGAAGCGGCTTCTTCTTTCATCTTATTACTGTCAGCGCACATCAACTTCTTAAGGGTTTCCTGTCTGCTCTTATTCTTGTAAGCATCACCCCAGTATCACTTTTTCATCTCGGCAGCAGCAGTGCCTTCTGATAGCAGCACGTGGATCCATCTTGTGGTTTATCCAACACTTGTAGAACCAACCTTATCAGACACTGAGAGACACCAGCACCAGCCCAGCAGTGCCCTGCCTTAGAAGTTTGAATTTCAGCACCACAGGGCCTCTCCTCCAGCCTTCTAAATTTTAATAATTCCAATCTCTTGCCTTTATTCCTTCAGCCCTAAGCATGGTAGCTTCTTCCTGTAGCTGTTACCTCCACACCACCTTAATGTTCTTTTTACTCTTTCACTTACTTAGTTAACACTTCACTTACTTAGTTAACTCTTCACTTACTTAGTTAACACTTTACTTACTTAGTTAACACTTCACTTACTTAGTTATATTAAATTCTCTCTGTCCAAATAACTGGTGTCATCTCTGTCTCCTAATGGGACCCTAACTTAATACAAGTTGGTTTTACTAAGTCTCTTTCCTTGGTTTCTTTACTTTATACATGTTACTTGATTCAGTGCAAACAGAGAGTCAATTAAACAAATATCAAGAGATTTGATGTAAGCAAAATTCTAAAATAAGTGAAATGTCCTGAATACCTTCACTGTCTTCCCTGGCCATTAGTACTTGCTTCACCCTATATCTTTCTTCCTTTCCCCTCCTTTTCCTTTTATGCCTTTCCCTTTGGGTGTTTTTTCCCCTCAATCTTTCCTCTTCTCATCTTGAAAATTCTCTCTTACCTTATTCTCACCAGCCCAGAACCTTCATCATCTTCTCTTCTACTATTGAAGAGACAGTGAGCTCAGTTCTGTCTGCTCCTTACCCCATGGAAAACAGAGAGAGACCAAAGTCCCTATGCATTGCAACAAGAGAAGTGAGAAATTCAACATCTGTCTCCAACAGTGGAAAAAATATTCTTTTCATCAGAGTATGTTGAGATATATTTCAATGACACCCTATCAACAGCCATCTGGTTAGCTTACACCTAAGGGCCTACCCCCTTCCTATTTTCTCCTACCTTTGGTGGCAGACAGTAGAAGAGGGCAATATTCCATCTTAGCAAAGAAGTGGAAGGAACTGTGGCTGGATGAGCCCCTCACTAAGAAATAGAAGTCTTACAGATGGATCCATATTTGCTCAGACACACTGCCAGAATCACACTCTGATCTTAGTTCTTTGGTTCTCACAGAGTCTTCTTATTGTCTAATGAGTGTCTAGGTTCCCATTATTCACCACCACCTTGAAATGGGAAGTTTTCTTCTATATCCTAACTCTTAAGGGTTTTACTCTCAGCTAGGTTTCAGAATAATTTGCTTGGAATAATTTGTTTTTCTAACCTATTCTAAGGTATCAAGTTAACTTTTACATGTTAACTTTTACAAGGATATTTGTATTTTAAAACAGTAGGCCCAGAAACTCTTGTCTTAACACAAATATTAAGAAATTTTAAGAGGTGAATTTTTAGTGAAAAAATGGATTGGTTTGGTGTAGTCTTCTGAGAAGATATTTCTTCAACCTCATATTAATCAACTTGAGAGGAAAGCCAGTCTAGACTAGACTTCTACTTCTGGAAGGCAGCTTTATGGGTCAGAAACTTTAAACGTCCTATAATTATATAAATAGAGATAAAATAACATGCTTTTACATCTTACTAGGGATGCATTTCAAAAGAGAATAACAATATAAGAAAAATAGTCTGTAGCCCTATTATAGTAGAGTGTAAATCAATGTAAGGTGAATTTATTTTTAGTATGCTAATTGCCAAGAATTCAGAGTCTCAGCCAAGAAACAGTTTGTTTTTCATTTACTCTCTGAACAAAATTTGAACAATAAATTTTGATCGTAGATCAGAAGAAGAATAGAAATAAAATAGCAATGAGTATTATAGCATGCTTTTTTGGAGGATATTTGCTATGACTATTATTAATATGTGCTATTTTTTAATTTTGAAAAAAAAATCTATTTCTGAACTTTAAAAAAAAAGGTTGTAAGTTTATTATTAAAACCATCCTTACATACATTTCCTAACACAGTCATGTAGACTCACAATGGTGCTTTACTACTGAGTCTTAGAATTCTTATTTGAATCATGTTATGGCTTCATTTCTGAGAAATGTTCTCTTTCTCCTGATACTTGTGGTACCACGTAGACTAAAGTAGTTTTAGAGGACTGACACCTGAAGGTCATGAAAGGAAAAGGTAAAAGACAAGGATTGACCTTGCCATGTTTTCTAGTTTCATCTACTTGGCAGAATCTTTTGACTTCTAGAGTACAAAGGTAGAAAAATTGGCTATCTTAAAATTCCTTTGAGGTTTCATGGGTGGTTTCCCCCCAGTTTTACTTAGCATTTCCTAGGCACTCATCTAAGCTCTAGTAGGAGAAAGATAGTTCCTTCTTTTAAAGAATGTCTTCTAAAATCTGTGTAGTTCCTATATAAAAGAGGATGTAAAAATGCAAGGTGTTGAAATGTAAGCACTATGGATACTAAATGAAGGTTGATGACAGTGTAAGAAGACACACATTTTCTGATGAGAAATCTCTGCTCTTCAGAGGAATGGTTTCTGTTGTATGCATGCACACACACATACATTTGAAATTCCAGAAAGGAAGCTGAACATCTGGTCACTTCATTCTAGTATTTCTTAATTTATAAGGATATGAAAATTTTAACATCCCATATCAGAAAGTCATCAATCTGTGATAAGCTTCTCATTCTCTTTGACTGAACAGTTTTCTAGTGAGTATGGCATGAAACTATTATTATAGCAGTTGCATTTGTGACTCATTAGAAAAACACATCTCTGAGCTGAAAATGTAGTCCATCTATGACATTAAGCCTAGGATTCAGGTCACAAAATCCATTGCTGTTGCTGTAGCTTAATTCAAGATTCTGTGAGATATATATGTTTTATATGGCTTTAAAAGAAGCCTTCCTAAAAATAACAAATATAAATTTTGAAGAGTTTTCAGAATCTTTGCTAGCTTTTGTGGTTTCAATATTCCAACACATCTTTCTTGAGTTAACTTTGGTGCACTCTTCCTTTTTTGAATGGAGAGAAGCTCATATGCATTAGAAGTACGATATAAATGAAGACTCTGGTCTGCCAACTTATAAATGTCTAAATGAGTTATTTTGCTGTGCATGTTTTACTCATGTTCAGGCAGTATGGTAGAGAAGGAAGAGTACTGCAAAGTCAGGAGGCTAACTTATAGATACTGGCCAAAACAATTCATATCTCAGGACCTATTTTACCAACTATAATTGAAAATTATAAAACTGATGATAATCCATTCCCTTGCAGTTATAAAACTGATGAGACATTCATTCCCTTGCAATTATAAATATTAAGATACTATCTGAAGTGTTTATTATTTTACTTTTTTATTATAAAGATAATAAATACTTTAAAACTTAAGCAATATGGAAAGTATTTAGAAGATATTAAAAGAAAACCTTAAATTCCACCATCTGTAAGAAAGCACAATCAATATTTTGTAAATGTTCTTCCAGATTCCTCCTCTTTAGGATTGAACACGTAACTTGATATACATAGGTGTATACTATCTAATATATGTTGCTCTCATGCCTTTTTACATTTAAAAATATGTCAAAAGAACTTTTCATATCAATGAATATACATATATGCCTCATCTTTTTAAAAGGATACAAATAATTCCATTGTATGGAGGCACTAAAATTACTTAATTTCTCTTGATAGGTTTAGTTTTTCTTCCTTTTTTTTAATATTAGTTTTTTTTTTTTTTTTTTAAGGTTTCACATTTATTTATTTATTTATTTATTTATTTATGGCTGTGTTGGGTCTTCGTTTCTGTGCGAGGGCTTTCTCTAGTTGCGGCAAGCGGGGGCCACTCTTCATCGCGGTGCGCGGGCCTCTCACTATCGCGGCCTCTCTTGTTGCGGAGCACAGGCTCCAGACGCGCAGGCTCAGTAATTGTGGCTCACGGGCCTAGTTGCTCCGCGGCATGTGGGATCTTCCCAGACCAGGGCTCGGACCCGTGTCCCCTGCGTTGGCAGGCAGATTCTCAACCACTGCGCCACCAGGGAAGCCCTAATATTAGTTTTTGATATATCTATTACAAAGATTTCCCCCAAGACTTTCATTTTTCTTTCAACATTGTTTATAGTATAATTTTGGTTATTGTTTTTTATTATTTATAATTTTAAAATTTGTTTAGTTTGAATGCAAAAAAAAAAAAAAAAAAGCCATGTCCATGATAAGTGTGAGTTCCTTGGATCATCTTCCTTGCAATCTATACTCTTTGGGAACATGGAGCATGGGGTTAATATATAGATGGGCAAAGATTTGAGAATTTGAAAATTTGAGTTGGATTCCTGGGCACAGGAAAACAGAATCTCCAAAAATAAACTTAGCTCACTTCACATGTTTGCCTGAACACTGTTCAGTTTGGTTTTTATCGCCTATGGTTCAGTTCTCAACCAAGAAGTTTAGAATGAATAGCATTCAATGGTTTAAAAATAAAATGAATCCAAGTCTGAAGGGATGAGAGGTCAGTAGCTCTCTATATGTTTGCAAATAACCTGGTAAAATTTTTGATTAGTAGAAACAAATTATTTACTCCCTAAAGCAAAATAAAGGATATAGACAAGCTTCTTTAAACTAGGTATTAGGTATGCTTCTCATTATGTATTTTTCTACAATATAGTTTTTCAAACCAGTGCTTTTAATATCATATACATAAATACCTATGTTATATGAGAAACAGTGGAGTGTAGCAGAAATAGAATTGAATTGAGATCTGGCTCATACTTCTAATTTTTGCCAATGACATGCTGTAATTTTGGAGAAAGGCCAGAATTTCTATATTGGTCAATCTGTCCACTTTTTCTTTCCTTCTTTCTTTCTTTTCTTTCTTTTTTTTTTTTTTTTTTTTTTGCACTGGAGACCTTACCATTTCATGCCATCCAGATTGTCCTAAAGTCCTCTGGGGATTTTTAAGAGCCAAATCATCAGTTTTACTTGATCAGGAAGGAAAATACCTTATAAGCAGTTAAGTTTATGTAGATGATCCTGAGGAAGGAGGATTTTCATCGTTACCATTTCAGCTGTAACAGACTTTGTTTCTCCTCCAGCATTCAACACTTCCCTCACTGCTCCTTTTCTCAGCTAGTGAGCTCACCTTGTTCTTAAAATAAAAAGATCAAGGCTATCCTTCATTGATTCTCATCTTCATATCATTCTGTTGTTTTCTACTGCTACAGACATCTCTTCAAATTTTCCCAGTCTCAGAAGAAGAGTCTTAGAAGTGCTAACCTTGCCCTGGTACACTAGATTGAGATTTTTTGCCTCCCACTTGTCCCTTTCTTCTCCATTCCATTTCTCCCTCCTCTAGTTTCAATAATTCACATCTCTCTATCTTGAGGAAAGCCTTTGCTTGACCTTAGTCACTCTTTCTTCTAGTCAACTTGTATCTGCTTTGTTTTTAACACATACATCAACCTATGCTGCTCTCCCGTCATCACTCTGTCCTTACTTCTGAAGCGGTTTTCATTCCACTCACTTACTGAAGCAACTCTTTCAAAAATCACCATCTTTGTTGTCAAACACAATGACAAATGCAGTCTCCTTGACCTGTTTGTAGTTTTTGACACTGTTCACTGTATTTCCTTCTTGAAACACTCTACTTCTTTGTCTTTAGTGAAATGGCACTCCACTACTTCTTTTTCATCTACTTATGTCTGCCCTCTCTTTTATTGGATGATTTTTAATTCATTTCTCTGTTCCTTTTTATATATTCTGTCAGTCATCATATAGTACTGTGAAGGAATCAGAACTCAAAAGCAGATATACCATTAATTGGTGGTATTACCTTAGGGATTTCATTTATTTGTCTGTTATTTTCTTCTATGTAGCATGAAGACAAAATGCCTGACTTGAAAAGAGACAATGAGGATTAAATGAGAATCTATGTAAGGCATCTTAACCTGGCCAGTGTTAATGCTAACCTACACAAGTCATCTGTGTTTGATCACCTCCTTGACATCTCTGATAATTCCAGCCCTAAACATTTTCTTCTTTTCTGGCCACATATGGTTAAGAAAATCATGTGCTGCACAATTTTATATTTAATTATACACCATATTTTGTCAGTAAATGTTAGTTCTATTTTTCTTACTACAACGTAGAGATCCTCCCCCAAAATTCCACTGTATGCCTCTCAACACTAATATATAGATCGGTTTTCAATAAATGATAGCTATTTGTGAATTAATTGACCTGAAACTTTCACTTTACCCTCCTCTGGATTTAGAACAAGTAGTCAAGAAAACTATGAATGTGTAGGAATTTAATATCACCTTCTAAATCATTGCTCTGGTTTCCTTGGACTTCCATAAATGTGATTACATTCTAAAATAAAGATAACATGGGTGCTAATTTGCTAAAAATTACCCTCATTCTCTAGATTCTTGGGGTCAAACAATACCCCATTTCTTCCATTGTTTCAACAAATACTTTTAGAGTACAGTAAAATGCTAGACACTCACATATTAATAGGGGAGACAAACAGGCAGGCAATTCTGTTAGGGTGTGGTACCGAATATCACGTGGGAAAGAATGAGGTATTATAATGTACACAGAAAGAGCATTTAAATCATTCTTTGGATGGAGGGTATTCTGAAAAGGCTTCCAAAGGAAATCATTTCTAAGATGACACCTGGGAATTCATTTTAGACAATAAATATAAGATTAACATCTTTATGTAATTGTTTTTAAAGGGGATGCACATCAATCATTTGCTTTTAAATAAAAAAATTTAAATGTCTTCACTCCCTCCCCCACCCCTTTTTTTTCCCCAAATTACTACCAAATTCTGGACCTGTGAGGCCTTAAATTGGGTTTTTAGTTAAGAGATATTGGAAAGAATAATTTATTTTTAGCAATCAAATGTAAGAATATATGAAAAAAGTAAAAAGTCAATTAAAATATACTTTTTACCTGTTAATCATAGAAAGGTAACAAAAAGCTTCAAACCTACTACTCTATTAGAAGCTAAGAAAATCATTTTTTAAAATGGCATATAACACACAGAAAAATATCAAAATGAAAATTCAGATGATCCAGTATCAAAACTGGATAGTCAAAGATTGTCAAAGACCTAAAGTTATACACATGCTCCCGAGATCTATGTGAGGCAGAGGAAACATTTTGTGACTGGAAAACGTCACACCAAAAGGTGTTTATCCTTCTTGGTTTGGTTGTGTGTGGAAAAGGGTTACGGTTACTTTCTTTTTTTCATGAATGAGTTTATTTAAAGTGAAGATAACATCTATACCTCTGAGGGGTATGGAGAATAAAACAAAGATGAGATACACAGATGCCCTGACGTTTGTGGAGAAAAGTCATTGTATACATATTTCTTATGAATAATACAGTGCCCCCAAAAAGATAAATATTCAAATCAATGAATTTTGTGTTGTGCCCAATTTCCTGTTTAGAGAGAAGGGAAAATGTTTCCCTTCCATTTCCCTACTGCACAATGAAATTAAAGCAAATGGAAAAGAGAATTCAATTTATCAAAATTCCCCATTGGGAAACCAGTGGCTCTCATTTTACACACTACTTGTGTTTAGCTTTAGGGTCTTTCACCTAATTCTTTCCTTTGAATTAATTAAAAGTATGTTTGAATGTGACAGACATTTCCAAATTCCCTGTAATGTGACAGGAAGAGCTTTCTTCCTTTTCATTTTTCTTTTTTTCTCCATAACTATAGAAGCTCCAAGCTCCAAAGATATTACTACAATGCTGCAAGGTTGTTTACCTTCGCTCCTTCACAAAAGATAATCCAACAAATTACATTAATTATAAACCAATATGTTCCGTTCAATTCCCATATGAGCCAAACCTGGGGATGAGCATCTGCTCTTATTTTCTGAGCTCGGTTTTGAGGACAAGATTCACAACAATGCTCAATCCATAATTAACAGAAAAATTAAAGATGCAACATCCCGACATCCTGCTTTTTGAAGCAGTATGCTTAAAAATATACATGCCTACTCCTGGCAAGCTTCCTTTTTCTTCCAAACTCAAAAATAGCCTATTGTTATCCCTGACACGTTTTTGTTTGTTTAAAATACTTACATTTTTATTGGACTTAAAATAAACATGAAAATATTTTCTACAAAAAGAATGAACAACCATGTCCCACTGTGATAATTTTTTTTTTTAACTTGGGGTTTCTTTTTTCCCTAGAGGATAATCTCTCCTTCTCCCTTAAAATGATGTTTATGGTGTATTAAGCATGTTGTTTCATGGTGGGGGAAATATATAGAAATGGGCAAAATTTACTTAGGATACTTGATTTTCTCTTTTTTCCTGCTTGACCCATAAAAGGAAATAATAGTAAGTTATACCAGATCCTCATATACATCTACACATATATTTAGTGCATACATCTTTTATTTTATTCATGGAAATCCCAGTTAAGCAGTTGGTGGTAAACAAATATTTTAAATATCTGCATTATAGATACCTAATTCATATATAGCATCCATATGTGATTGAATATAAATAGGCATACTGTTTAAGTACACCCACACACCACGTACAAAGTGAATGGAGAGCAGGGCAGTGAATGAGCTTCTCTTTTTCCTGTTCACGTGTGTAATACCTGAGTCTGATGTGAAGATGAGCATTCTTTAGATAATTTTTCTGAGATCCTCAGAAGAAAGAAAGTCACAAAGTCAGCATAATTCTATGCATCTCTGAAGTACTTTACTGTCATTTATCTTTATTGCATATTCAGTCATGAAGGGAGAGATATCCTGCTTTCATTGATCTTCCTCTGCTGATCTTCAAATTATTCCGAACACCACCTCTTCAAATTATTCCTAACACCACCTCTTCAAATTATTCCTAACACCACCTATTTGAACCTAGAAATTCTTGTTTTAATGGAGTTGATTTTTATCATTGAATTCATGTTGTTTTGGGGGAGAGACAGATATGATACAAGATCCTTAGTTTTTTTGAGTGATAGGAAGACCAGATAACCTTTGTGGTGGTTCCACAGAGCACTGTGTGTCAGGAAAATACTAGTCTGGAGTCTAGTGGCTGAGACTCCTGGTCTGATCTCTAACATTCTCTATGCAAAGAAAAAGTTTTTCAGCAGGGAGGTCTGGGAGGGCAGCTGGCTCTGGCTTCACATTCACAAAGGGCCTGTAATATATATGTTGATGTTCTCTCCAAAAGAAGTTTTACATATAATCATGAGCAAGATTGAAAGAAGAAAATTGTAGTCAAGACGCTTTCAAATACAAATAAGAGAAAACCCAACTAAGTTCTGTTTCTTAAGGTTTTAGAAAAATATTTTGCTAGATTAATAAAATAGTCACAGGCTGGCAGTTCTGGTGGATCAATAAAGTCATTGAGAACAGATGCAGGCTCTTCCATTTTTTTACTCTTCCATCATTAACACTTGGTTTTGTTCTTAGTATTGCCACCTCATTACTTCAAAATGGCTGCCACAGATCCAGACATCATACCCGTACATAACATGATCCAAAGTGGAAAGGTCTCTTTCCCCAGAATTGGGTCCCATGACTACCTCTGAGTAAATAATAAGGAGAATAATACTATGATTATATGAACTCAGTAATAATTCATTTCCATTATTTTCTCAGACTGGGAATATTTCTGCCAATGGGGAAAATGCTATTGTGTAGGTAAATAAGAATTTTCTTGCCACCAAATATCTGTCATATAACCCTACACATAGATTACTAGGTCATACTGTCTGGAGAATATGTATGTGTGCATCCACACATTCACACACACACATATTCCTTTACTTGTAATTATTTTGCATTGTATATGATAATTAATAATATTCATTTGTTAAACAAAAACATTTAAAAAATATAACATGATATTTGTCTACCTGTTTTGACATTTTTTAATACTTCTTTTAAATATATGGAATGGTATAGGCCTCTCTCAATCTCTGAGAGATAATGGTGGTAGAGTTTACCAGCTGTATGACCATAAACATTTGCTACTAAACTTCTCTGTACCTCAGTTTGTCCATGGATGAAATCAATATAAAATTCCTGGACTGCCTAATTGGATCATACTTTGTGGGAAGGATCCAGTGCATGACTACATGAAATTGCTTTGAGAATAACAATACTTTGTAACCTGTATTTTATGCTCTTAGGATTTGATACTGAGCTGAATTGCAAAGATAGGTAGGTGAATCCCAGGCCCCAGTGCTGGTCATCATGAGGACTTCTGAGTGAAGGAACAGAAGGCCCACTGATTCCACTTACCCATCTCTCCTGCCTAGTCAACCACAATATGCCTCAAAGGCAAAAAGTCTGACTGTTGGCCCAGTTGTCTCCTGGAGTAGTCTGACTCTATCAGGAGATACTTCCCAAACATCATATTATTTAAGTTATTATTGTATGATGTGTGAGAGATTGAGTAGACCCTGTAGAGTCTGAAGTTAAGACTTCGTAAATCACAGTTTCCTGTGGTTTTTGTCTACTCTGGCAACTTTTCAATGAGATTTACTGCCACAGGCCATGATTTTGAATATGGCCACACCCATTTCCACAGATGTTGGGAACACTCAGTTTGGAATTTTTACCATGCCATTGGTAAGTGAGCTTCTTATACCTCCTCTGGTTCAGATATTGCCACACAGAGGATATGGCTGGGTTCAGACCTCTGATGTGGTCGTGGACATACTGCATTTAGGTGAGGGTTCAGTATCTCCTTTCTTTAGTTCACAATGTTTATTGAATACTGTCTCGGGCCTGAGTTTTGTTTGCTGAATTTATAAAAATATATAACCAAACCTTTAAGGAGTTTAAAGTCAAGATAAGGAGGCAAAATCTATAGGTATAATATTATTTTTACAGCATTTATACTACGTTATAATTGTGTCATTGTCTCCCCTAAGCAATAGTAAATTTGTTTGCTTTTTAAAGACTATTTTTTTAGAGCAGTTTTAGGTTTACAGCAAACTAAGAGGAAAGTACAGAGATTCCTACATACCTTCTGCCCCCCACACATGCCCAGCCTCCCCCATTATCAACATCCCCCCCCAGAGTGGCACATGTTACAATTGATGAACCTGCATGTCACATCGTTATCACCCAAAGAACATAGTTTACATTAGAGTTCACTCTTGGTGTTGTACATTCAATGGGTTTAGACAAATATATAATGACATGTATCCATCATTATAGTATAATACAGAGTATTTTCACTGCCTTAAAAACCCTCTGTCTTTTGCCTGTTTATCTCTCCCCTCCTTCCCAACTCCTGACAACCATTGATCTTTTTACTGTTTCCATAATTTTGCTTTTTCCAGAATGCCATATAGTTGGAATTATATAGTATGTAGCCTTCTCAGATTGTCTTCCTTCACTTAGTAAGAATGTATTTGTGTTTCCTCCAAGTCTTTTCATGGCTTGATAGTGCATTTCTTTTAGCACTGAATAATATTCCATTACCTGGATGTACCACAGTTTATTTTTCCATTTACCCACTGAAGGACATCATGATTGCTTTCCAGTTTTGACAATTATGAATAAAGCTGTAAATATCCATGTGCAGGTTTTTGTGTGGACATAACTTTTCAGCTTCTTTGGATAAATACCAAGGAATGCAATTTCTGAATTGTATGGTAAGAGTACATTTAGTTTTCTAAGAAGCTGCCAAACTGTTTTCCAAAGTGATTGTACCATTTTGCATTCCCACCAGCAATAAATGAGAGTTCTTGCTGCTCTACATCATAATCATCATTTGGTGTTGTCAATCTTCCAGATTTGGGCCGTTCTAATAGGTATATACTGGTATCTCATTGTCGTTTTAATTTACATTTCACTGATGGCATGTGATGTGGAACATCTTTTCATATGCTTATTTGCCATCTATATATCTTCTTTGGTAAGGTGACTGGTAAAATTTCTTGCCCATTTTTTAATCTGGCTGTCTGTTTTCTTACTGTTGAGTTTTAAGTGTTCCTTCTACATTTTGGATAACAGTTCTTTATCAGATGTGTCTTTAGAAAATATTTTCTCCTAGTCTGTGGCTTGTCTTCTCATTTCTTGACATCATTTTCTGCAGAGCAGAAGTTTTTAATTTTAATGAAGTTCAGCTTATCAATTACTTCTTTAATGAATTGTATCTGTGGTATTGTATCTAAAAAGTCATCACCGTACCCAAAGTCATCTAGTTTTTTTCCTATGTTATCTTCTAGGAGTTTTATAGTTCTGTGTTTTACATTTAGTCTTATGATCCATTTGGGGTTGATTTTTATAAATGGTGTAAGGTCTGTGTCTAGATTCATTTTGAAAAGATTGTCTTTGATCCATTGTATTGCCTTTGCCTCTTTGTCAAAAATCAGTTGACTATGTTTATGTGGGTCTACTTCTGGGCTCTTGATTCTGTTCCATTGACCTATTTGTCTCTTTTTTCACCAATACCACACTTTCTTGATTACTGTAGCTTCATAGGAAGACTTGACTGGTAGTATCAGTCCTCCAACTTTGTTCTCCTTCAAAATTGTATGGCTATTCTGGTTTTCTCCTCTCCCTATAAACTTTAGAATCAATTTGTCAATATCCACAAACTTACTTGCTGGGATGTTGATTGGGATATCTGTAAGATTCTTAAGGATGGGGATATGTCTTCTCTTCCTCTCTGGATACCTAGTATGTTATTGGTGCCTGATTTATAACAGTTGCTCAATACATACTTACTGAATAAATAAAATTACTAATGATGTGATCAGAGAATTAAGTCAAATATATAAGACACTGAACAAGTTCAGGATTCCTGGAAGCAGGAGGGTGGTGAGGAGGGAAGCTGAAATCAGATATGGATGCATGTGGGTAAAAATGAAAGTGGGGTAGAATTGAGGGAGTAGAAAGAATGATGGGGCAGGATTTTAAGAAGCAACGTGACCTTTGGAAATACCCAGAAGTGAGAAACATTTTTTGAGAAACACCATCAAAACTATATTGGAGGAAAGTATTTTTTTTTTAAAGCTATAACCTTATTTATCATTATTTACTTTCACTGCACCAGGAAAGAGGCACATGAACACTCATAGCATATTTACAGGTTTCTAGTGTAAAAAGGCATTTTCTTTAAGATCTCTAAGGTTGGGGTATGCAAGAATGTGGAGACTCAGAAATTAGAAGGCTTAAGAATTTGCCTTCATTGATAGACAATGTGACAAGTTTTGCTGAGGGCTATGTGGCAGAGAACAAACTATGAGAGATCTTAAAAGCTGAAGGATTTTTTCCCCCTCTAAAATTTCTTCCTAGAAAAATAGATATCTTCTAGATATCTTTTGTGTCTCATGGATTTCCTGGCATTTTTATAAGGAATCTCAGTCATTTCTGCCTTATGTTCAGATACCACAACTTCTGATAAAATTTGCTACTTAGATATGTGTATTTTTCATGGGACTCTAACACATCCTTGTTCTTAAAATCTCCTGGAAACCAGTATAATGCAATAGGCCAAAGGTTCTTGTCATTCCAGGCTAAGAACCAATTCACCTGATTGTAGAGCTATAAGCAGAAAAACTAACTGTAGGTCCAACCAAGTAGTATGGAGGAGGCTACCTCTGTGTTTCCACCTTGTGACAGTTGTGTCCTGAGTAGCAACAGGCCAACGTTAGGAGAAAAGAGCAAGATGGGAGAGTCCTAAAAGACTTCTGACTGGATCTCAGTACATTTGTCCTTACTGCTCATGTCATGGTTAAAAGCCTCCTTTTCCTCCTTTTCCTAACTTTTCTGTTCACTTCTTCTTCCATTCTGTTTTTCTTTCCTTTCAACATCTTCCCTAAGCCCACCTAGACAGTAAAACAGAAGAAAAGTTCCTTTTGTGGCCAAATGTTTTAATATGGTCTGGAAAGTGTTCACTATTAGATTCACTAAGCTGAATATTTCTGTAGACACTGTGTCTTATAACTCATGAAAATCTCTTTAAAATGGCTGTTTGTCTACATGCCACTCATTTTGTTCTAATTAATAAATAATCAAAATTTTCATAAAACAGTGGACCAACTGCAAAAAGATTTGTGTGGGGGAGGGGAGTCTGAAGATAATTCATTATGTGAAAATGTTCATTCAAACAAATGGGTGCATGTTTTCTTTACAAAAATAATTTCATCTTAGAGCATAAAGAAATACAATCTAATTTTTTAAAAACCTAATTTTCACCTATATTTTCAGGATTCTGCTGGGGAGAGATAAGATAAAGAGGCATTCATCCTTGTAATTTTATTTTATTTTATTTTTTCAACTTCATATTTATTGCACACTCACTATAGGCAACTGACAAGTCCTCAAAACACAAAGCGTAGCAACACACAACTTCACTTCCAAGGGCTTCAGATATACCTGCTGTATTTTGTGGAAACATGTAGAAGAGAACAGTAATTTGGGTGAAAAAAAGAGGACACTTGATGGTTTGGGAGGGACATCAGCCTAAGCAAATGTTCCGAGTGTGAAAATACGGTCTTGCCTGAAAACCTCTTATCTCACCTAGTCCTTAGTCACCACGCCTTCAACCATGTTTTTAACCTCGCTTTTCCTATTTTTGCCACCTTAGACTTGCAGCTCTTTCAATTCCCTTGCCTCTAATTCCATCTTTCTACTCACTACAGCTTAACATTTCTGGGAAGCATTTTAGCAAAGCTATTTCAAAAGCATGAAAAGTCCAATTTGTCCAATAGTTTTTTTTTACTCAAAAGCAGCGGTCCCCAACATTTTTGGCATCAGGAACCGGTTTCGTGGAAGACAATTTTTCAAGAGGGGAGATGGTTCAGGCAGTAATGTGAACGATGGGGGGAATGGGGATGGTTCGGCGGTAATGCAAGCGATGGGAAGCAGCAAATGAAGCTTCCCTTGCTTGCTCGCTGCTCACCTGCTGTGCGGCCTCCTTCCTAACAGGCCCGCTGACCAGTACTGGTCTTCAGCCTGGGGGTTGGGAGAACCCCTGCTCAAAAGGATTTATACTAAGGAAGCAGGAATGCTTTCCAAACCTTAAGTTACTTAAGTCTTATTTATAACTAGCATAAAAATCGAAAACTTAAATGCTTAATGACGGGGAACTATTGGAGATAAATTAAAATACATTCATTAGAAGAATTATTAAACCATTAAAATTTGTTTTTCAAGGAACATTTAATAACAAGGTAGATAACATATGCTTATCTAACATGTATTTTTATATCACTGAAGCTAAAGTAAAATGTCCTTTTTATTGGGTAAGCGTGGCCTGCTGTATGTGTACACTGCAGTACAATTTAAAAAATACTGTAATTATAATTTCAGAACTTCAGAATCTGAATAGGTGCCAGTGTTCTCTCTTTTTTTTAATATGGGAAAAAAATCCTTTGAAAATCTTTTGAAGCTTGGACAAAAATTCCATAGCTATATTCTTAGTATCACTCTGTAGAGTCTTCATGATTCAGATGATACAAGGGAAGCTTCAGTGCAACCTTTTAGAGAAGACATTCCAGCTCTCATGATCTCATCAACCAGGAGAATGTTGGTGGCAATCACAGTGCAGGAATGAAGACGCTGTTTCTTTACGCAATAGTTATCCCATACGCCTACTTCTCTTGTTACCATTGGCTCACCTGTGTTCAAGTCCACACCCACGAGTTGACCTGATTCTGAATGTTCTGCTTGAACTTTAACTAGTTTCCTGAAAGTCAAAACCAGAGTTCTGAGCAAGAACCTTGGGAATAATGAGCAATGTATCAGCAAATGCTTGAACTCCAAGTTCGGCCCTGCCCTTTACACTGGGCTTGTATTTAATCAGGGCTTCTGCCATTGCCACTTCCACTGCACCAGCACCTGGAACTACACAGCAATCATCAATAGCATTTTTAACAGCCCTCAAGCCATCTCTTATTGCATCTTTGATTTGAGTAAGTGTGTGCTTTTTTGGTCCTTTGATCAACAATGTGACCGAGCAAGGATTGTTACATTTCTCAATAAAGGTGAACTTCTCTTCTCCCAATGTATATTCATAGACAAGTCCTGCATGTCCCAAACAATCAGGATTTAGGTCATCAAGAGAATTTAGGGCTACCCCACCACAAGCAAGAGTCAGTCTTTTCATATTTCTTCTTTTAGCTCTGCACAGAGCTACTATGCCTTCTTTTGCAAGAGCATCTAAGGAAAAGGTGTCAATTCCCTTTTGATTAATAACAACAAATCCTTTATCTGAATCATCACAGGATTTATTTTTCCGGTCTATTATTTTTTTAACTCTGTCTTCAATGAATTTTCTTTCAGCTTTCACTAGTTTCTCTCTCTCTCTCCTCTGCACTCTTGTAAAAAAAGCCAGAATTCACTTCTGTTTTTTCATATTCTAATGACACGTTGCATGTGAGGATGTATGCATCTTCTACTCTCTTTTTCATATCAGGATGCCATGCCCCATGGTCCAAAACAAGACCTCTGATTAAGCTTCTATCGGTTTCAGATTTAGGTTTCATCTCCATGATCTCAACCATGAAGAGGTCAATAGGTTCGTCTTGTTTTTTAATGGCTAAAATGGAGTCCACTACAGCCTCTGTTAAGACATCAGCAAGTTCAGCATGAACTTGAGTACATAGAGATGTTCTGGCCACGTCTATGGTGTTTCCCTGTCCATTCCTTTGCTTACTTTGACTTGTTCCAAAAACTGAAGTACCTTTTCCTTTGCACCTTCAAATCCTTCTGTAATTATTCTGGGATGAAGACCTTTAGAAATGTAGCGATCCACCTGCTTCAGGAGCTCTCCCATGATTAGGACATTGGAAGTGGTACCATCACCAGTTATGTCATTCTGGGCTGTTGCTAATTTGGCTGTTAAGGAGGTTGTTGCGTGTTGAATTTGCATTTCATGAAGCAGCATATTTCCATCTTTAGTGAGCTTGATGTCTCCAGCACCAGAAACAAGCATCTTCATGGTGCCCTTAGGCCCCAAGTTGGTCCTCAGCACATTCTGCAGCCCCCGGGCCACGCTGGTGTTGACCACCAATACCCCCTAGGCTCAGGCCACCTCGGTCTTGGGGTTCAGGGTCTTCACGGCCACCATAGCTGACCCAGCAGAAGAAAATGAGGGAACCGGAAAGCCCAGAGCCAGTTCAGCATGGCCTGCCATCCTTGTAATTTTACACTGCTCTTTTTTTGTTTGTTTGTTTCAGTCTCCTACTTTCACGAGACAGACTTCCTCTCACACAGAGACCTGACTCTAGGAGGCTTCTGCATGGCAGAAGCCTATACTTCACTTCATGGAATTGAGGGCTTTTTATTAGAGCAAGTGTTCTTTACTTGGGAACCATTCCTTTAGGAGCTTCATTGTTCAGGTCAAGAGAACATGCTTAAAAATGCTTGAGGACTCAAAGAGCTTTTGTTTATCTGGGTTAGAGCAAAACTGGACAAGTGTTATTTTATTAAGGGTAGCTGCCATGTGTGATTTAAACCATTATTGATGAACTTTTAAAATTCTGTTATGTGAAAATAGATGGTTTTATCTTACTAACTTTGGATCGGTCTTTTACCCACACATAATTTTATATCATCATGCATTGGTCATTTGAAAATATTGGCTACTGAGTTATGCAGATCTTCCAAATGTTGACACATTTTATAATACAAGCTATTTTAAAAATACTATTTGTTAGTATCACCTTTGAGCTCAGAAAATTCTTCAGGTATTGGGAAGCTATTAGGCTCACAGTAGCCTATATAAGTCTTCTAAAATTTTCATTTTTGCTTGAAAGCTCAAATTTTTCCTTCGGTGACAAATACTTTCAGTTTTTATTCCTTGAAGCAATAAGCTCCCTTTGTTCATTTGTGAGAAAATGTCTGCCAAATACCTAAACTATGGTCTGAATACTAGTTTGTTGGTCAGTCATTCCTTCAAGTAAAAATAAAAGTTCTAATAAAAAAAAAGCTATTAGTTCAGCTCACAGCTCAAACACTCATGCCTTTTCTCAGAGCAACCGTTGTACTGTACTTCAGTATGTAGCAGAAGTGTTGTATGTGTACTTCCTGTTTCACACACAGAATGTGACTCAGGTTTGAGACCTAAAAAAAATTAATTACTTTTATTGCTTCCTCAAGGACTTTAAGTGAAACTGTCATTTTTAAACAGCAAGTGCATAGCAGTGAAGAATAAAATGACTAATAAAGAATACAATGAATACAGTGACAGCTTGGTGCCACTGCCTTGATTCATCCTAAGATGCCAATGGTTTTATCCATCATTACTTTTGTGTCAACAGTGCACCTGTTGACATAGAGAAAATAGTAAATAATCTCTGAGTGTATTTACAAAAATAGGTTTACCTCTTGTATGTCCTATAAAGTCTTGGGGACATCCAAGCATATACAGACCACAATTTGAGACCCTCTGCTCTAGAACACCAATGGGTAGATGCAAGTGTATATGTATATAGACTGATTGTATACATAGGTTTGTATATTTCTCTTCGGGCAATGTTCAAAGCCTTCATCACATTGTTAGAGGATGTCATGTGACCTAGCTGTTTTTCAAATGAAGAAATACAGCTTAAAAAAACTGTCATTTGGCCAAAGTCACACAAATTTGTGTGTGTGACATGGTAGATTCAGGACACCATTTTATTTCTTTTTGCCCCCAAAGTCCATATTCTCAACCTCTATGCTAACCATAGCATTAGGCATTTTGAGAAATGGTACAGGAATACAAGAATGGTAAAATGCAGTAGGTGGCCCCAAGAAGTTTACAATCCATAAAGGAAGATGAGGCAGATAAATAAATTTAAAACACAAATAGCATAAAAATGGTAGATAACATTAACCTAAAGTATTGGGAGGCTTCGGAAAAGGAAGTCCCATCACATTTCGAGACCAAGAAAGACTTGGTGATCTTGAAAGGAAGATGGCATTTGGGATGATCTGATGGATGGTAGGGTTTTACAGAGTAGAGGAGATTGTTATAGATAGAAGCAATGGCATAAACAAAGGCAGGAAGCCAGGAAATTGAGGGCTGTGTGTGGGAAACCATGAGTAATCTAGTTCAGCTGGAGTGTCTGGGAATCATATACAAATGAACTTAGTAAAATGTGTTGGAATCAGAGGGCCATATGCCAAACTAAAGAGTTATATAAGATTCACGTTTCCATGGAGCCATTGAGAGATTTTTGAATAGAGTTTGGATATAACTGGGCTCTTGCTTTGGTACCTTCTTGGGACACTATTACTCACTGAGCAGTAATTATTTAATACCAGAACACTATAAATTGAAAGAGTTTATGAAGAATGATTTATTATCATTGTTAAGAAAGAATGATCAAAAGAATTATTTCCTTTATCTGGTAAAAAAAACAAAAAAGATGAATGAACTGTCTTTAGAGTGTAGGTTTCTATTGATGCTTGAAAAACATATTCACTTGCATAGTCATTTCCTGCTTATCACTGGATCAATACAATGGAACAATTATTAGTATTTCTCAAAATGGTTTCTATTCTTATTGTTGGGTCCATACTAAAGATGTGACATGACAAATGTAAAAGGAGCATCAACTAAGGCTTCTCTTCAGTCTGCTCACTCCAATTTGAACTATTAAAACATGTTTAAATTATCTTGGAAAGAGTAAATGAAGCCTCAGTATAAACCATAACACAGAAGATAATGAGTTAATGAAAGCAGGAGTCCCACATTCCTGCTCTGAAGAAAGACCTTCTATAACTAAAGGACTTCCTGGGCTTCTACTGCCAAATGCAGGTTGCTCCATACCTGTATTCTGAGATTGTTTGCTTGCCTCTGAGGGCCTCACAGAGCCATTAGTTGCCCATCAAATGTCTTGTACTTCAGATGAGTGAGGCTTATGAATATGCATCTCTCCCATAAATCCCAGTCTGTAAAGGTTCACATAAATTTCATCTTTCATCTGGAAACCAGTATTCCACTGGCTGAGTACTGTTGCTGCCACTACCGGTACTAGTACCACTGCTACTATTGAGTACTAAGTACTAAGCTTGTGCTAAATGCTTTATATGCAATCATCTGAGATTGGTTTATTTCCTTGATTTTTTACACAAGAAAACTGAAACTTAAAAGAGTTAAAAGTTTTTTTCCCAAATGTACACAGCTAGTCAAGCAGCGGTCTGTCTACAAAGATTCATGTCATGGCCCTCGTCCCTCACCTAGCTAATGCCTACTTATCCACAAGCCTCAATTTAAATGCTATTGCCTCAGAAGACTTGTCTGACCCACTAGACTTAATTAAATTAACTTTCTATAAATTTATGTATCTCCCTTACTTAACTTTTTAAATACTACTTTCATATTATATCAATACTTACTTGTTTAATATCTGTCTTTACTGCCAGACTCAAAATTCCTTTAAGGGTACAGACAGTATCTTTCTAGCTCACTTCAGTATCCCTTTGATTGAAATGATGAATTGACTTACCCTAAATTATTTACAGTACTCATGCTGTTGGGATACTCCTGTGGAAAGAATGATGCTAGCTGGAAAGATATCACATTTCAGATACTATTACCATTAATGCCTCAAGAGCCTTTTATCTCATCTCTTAGACCAAGAAAGATGGCATTACAGGGCAAGTAAGTTTCGGTGAGGCAGAAGAGGAAGTAACTGCTCAAGAGCACTGGAATTGGTTGGGCACCTGACCTGGGGACCCTAAGCAATGGGAATTCATAATGAAAGTCCTGGGCATCCACGGTCCAAAGAGAGACCCCAAAACAAACAGGAAAAATAGAGATAAGATAGCAACACATGTGTTTTTTCAGCTAAATCTACCTTCCCCCAAAACTTTGCTTATCCTTCTCCCACAACAGTGGGTCTGGGTATGGTTCTTAGCATAAGTAAGGCTAAGCTTGGAATAACTAGTGGGCAGAGAAGAAATTTGAAGATGGTGTACTTGGAACACTTTTTCCTCAGTGGTTAGCAAGGTGCCTTTGATCAGTGTACATTTGTTGACAGAGTGATTGAAATGTCCTGACAGAGTGATTGAAACGTCCACTGATTGGCAAAAGGTTTCTGTCTCCTTTCATGGATATTGTTACTTAATTTGGTTTCTTTAGATTTAGTAAACTCTTATGAGTTTACGCCTTTTAGAAATTAGTGTATGCAACTGAAGTCATAAAATAATACTCACTGTTAATGTGTAAAACTGATTAAACTCTTTTTTAAAAGTGCTGGTTGACACATGCAAAATTGATTTCATGACCTACTAATGGATTGCAAAACTCTTCCTTGTAAATTTATTTTTAAATATATACCACACCCATACAGACATGCATTTCTGCATATACTGGGTCAGTATGTACAAGGGTTACATGTCTTACCATCCCAGGCAGAATAGTTTGAAAGGTACTGTTCTAAATCAATGCTGAATTCTCTTTCCCAGTCCTTGCTTGGAAACATCTTGTATACCCTGTGCTGCAAACCATCTCAGTCAGGTCCCCAAGCCCATTTGTAACCTGGAGGCAGATCTCCCTTTTGCGGAAATTGCAGGATTTCTGCACATATTGTTGATGGGGAGGTCTGTCTCGCTCAGAGGCATCCAGAAGATCAACAGATATTTCCTTTTCTGGAAAAATACTCCAGGGCGTGGAGAGGCAAGGAATGAGTTTTTTAACTGACTTGGATGGCAACTCTTTCTTCCTCCCTTCCTTTTTTTGATTTTTTTTTTTTTGATAAATTTGTTTATTTATTTATTTATTCATTTTTGGCTGCACTGTGTCTCTGTTGCTGCACACAGGCTTTCTCTAGTTGCGGTGAGTGGGGGCTACTCTTCGCTGCATTGCATGGCCTTCTCATTGCAGTGGCTTCTCTTGTTATGGAGCACGAGCTCTAAGGTGCGTGGGCTTTGGTAGTTGTGGCACGTGGTCTCCGTAGTTGTGGCTCGTGGGCTCTAGAGCGCAGGCTTAGTAGTTGTGGTGCAAGGGCTTAGTTGGTCCGTGGCATGTGGGATCTTCCTGGACCAAGGATTGAACACATGTCTCCTGCATTGGCAGGCAGATTTTTTTTTTTTTAATAAATTTATTTATTTTATTTATTTATTTTTGGCTGCATTAGGTCTTCGTTGCTGCGCGTTCTTTCTCTAGCTGTGGCAAGCAGGGCCTACTCTTCAGTGCGGTGCGTGGGCTTCTCATTGCGGTGGCTTCTCTTGTTGCAGAGCATGGGCTCTAGGGCTCACGGACTTCAGTGGTTGTGGCACGTGGGCTCAGTAGTTGTGGCTTGTGGGCTCTGGAACACAGGCTCAGTAGTTGTGGCGCATGAGCTTTGTTGCTCTGTGGCATGTGGGATCTTCCCGGACCAGGGCTTGAACCTGTGTCCTCTGCATTGGCAGGTGGATTCTTAACCACTGTGCCACCAGGGAAGTTCATCCCCCATTCCTTTTTGAGCATGGCTCATAAATGTCATTGTCCTAGTATTTCTCAAGTACCATGGGGCAGAACTTAATACAATTCTATTTTATTAACCAGTTTCCCCTTTTCTTGTTAATTATACTTTAAAAATGACTATGTGCAAGAGTATCTTTCCCAGGTGGGCTGCAAGGGGAAAAGAGATTGTTTCATCATTTAGTTCAGCACTGTCAATATCCTCTATTGGTCATTTACACCAGAGAAAAGGAAAATGAAAAAATGGGAGATTGTGCAAGTTGTTACAAAAACACAATTTAGGGAGGGCCAAGATTAGAAGGTTAGTGGGGCTAGTTCACTGGAGAATTGATTAGGACAGCATCCCCCAAACTGCTTCTACCAGAATTTAAGAACCATTTATTTTTGTAGGGCCACATTTCAAACCCCAGACTGTGAACACACCTTTTTCTTAGGTTTTCTTTTTTTTTTTTAAGCTCAGTCATCTGAATTTTAATGCTAACCTTTTTCCTTATGAACGGTTGTCATTCGGCTTGATTATTGTTCTGGTTATAATATGTAATGGAACCATTTTATATATTTTAAGTCACAAGTTTTTTTCATGCTACGTCCAAGGTATAAAGAAATACAGTGAGGAATTTGAACATGAACCTGACATCAAGGACCATCCAAAGAAGATAAATCTGTACCTATTTAAAACAATTGTGGCTGGACATTATAGTTACCCAAGAAGTTTTTGCAAAACACAGAGAGACAGGTTCTCTCTTGGACCAATTAAATGTAAATTTCTGTAGGTGGAGCTCAGGCATTATTATTTCTTAAAAACTTCCCAGGTGATTCTCATATCTCACTGTGGTTGTGATCCACTGAGGTAGATTGAGAAGTCATGAAAAAAAGAATAGAAAGAGCATAGAGTCTGGACATAGTCCCAAGATGGTGGAGTAGAAAGACCCTGAGCACACCTCCCCTCACGGGCACACCAAAATAATAACTATTTACAGAACAACTATCAAGGAAAAAGACTGGAACCTACCAGAAAAGATCTCATACAACTAAAGATGTAAAGAAGGAACCACAACGAGACAGGTAGGAGGAGTGGAATCGCGGTATAGTCAAGACCCATACTCCTAGGTGGGCAACCCACAGATGGGAGAATAATTACAATTGCAGAGGTTCTCCCCAAGGAATAAGAGATCGGAGTCTCACATTGGGCTCCCCAGCCCAGGGCATCCTGTGCTGAGAAGATGAGCTCCCAGAAAGTTTGGCTTCAAAGGCCAGTGGGGCTTACTTTCAGGAGACCTAAAGGGCTGTGGGAAATAAAGACTCCACTCTTGACACACACAAAATCTTCCATGCTCAGGGACTTAGGGCAGAAGCAATAATCTGAAAGAATCCTGGGTCAGACCTACCTGCTGATCTTGGAGAATCTCCTGGGAGACAACTGGAGCTCACTCTGGAGACAAACACTACGGCAACCATTTTGGGGAGCTTGTCTTATCACATGGACACTGGTGCTGGCAAGTGCCATTTTGGAATCCTCCCTCTAGCTATTAGCCTCAGGACCCAATCCCAACCCCGCCCACCAGCCTGTAGGCACCAATGGAAGCTTCAGGCCAAGCAACTAACTGGGCAGGGATACAGCCCCACCTACCTGCCTTAAGACCTCCTGAGCCCACAGCCACCCCTGAACATGGCCTTGTCCACCAGAGGGCTGAGGACCCAGCCACACACACCAGTGTGAAAGCACTGTATCCAGGATCCCCAGGCCCCTGCAGCCAGAGACACCAGGACACAGGTCTACCCACCAGTGGGAAGGCACAAGCCCCAGAATCTCCTGGGCCCTGGCCCTGCCCACAAGGTAGCCTGGACTAGCCTCAGGACGAGCCTCACCTATGAGCAGACAGACAGCCCCAGGACAACCACAGCCCTGCAGCCAGCTGTGTCAGGAACAGGCCCTACCCACCAGTGGTCTGACACCATCTCTGGGAGCCCTGGTCCCTGCAGCCAGACCCCAGGTTCCAGCTTTGACCACCAGTGGGCTGGCACAAGCCTGGGGCCCCTCAGGGTTCCATAGCCAGCTGCCTCATGACCTGCTCTACCAACCAGAGGCTGGCAACCAACCAATACCAGGGGCCAGCCACACCTACCAGATCACCCACATAGCCTGCCACAACAGAAAGACCCACACAACCATCATAAGGGGGAACCGTAGAGCATATAGCTCTGGTGACCAGAGGGAAGTGTGCTGCTGGAATGCATATGGTGTCTCCTACAAAAAGCCATTTCTCCAAGGTCAGGAAACATAACCAACCTACCAGATAAACAGAAATCAAAACAGCAAGTCAAGCAAAATGGAGCAACAGAGAAACATGTTCCAAATGATGTTCCAAAGGAAGGAACTAGATAAAACCACAAAAGAAGAATTAAGTGAAAGTGGAGAAAGAGTTCAAGGTAATGATCTTAAAGATGATCAAAGAAATCAACAGAAGAATAGATGAACAAAACAAGAAGTTAGAAGTTTTTAACAAAGAGTCAGAAAATATAAAGAACAACCAAAAAGAGATTAAGAATACAATGAGTGAAATGAAAAATACACTAGAAGGAATCAACAACAGACTAAATGATGCAGAGGAACAGAGCAGCAAGCTAGAAGACAGCAGCAAGCTGGAAGAGTAGTGGAAATCACTGAAGCTGGACAGAAAAAAAGAATTTAAAAAATGAGGACAGTTTAAGAGACTTCTAGGACAACACTGAGCATACTAACATTTGTATTATAAGGTTCCGTGAAGGAGAAGAGAAGAAGGGGCAGAGAACATATTTGAAGACATAATAGCTGAAAACTTCTCTAACCTGGGAAAGCAAACAGACATCCATGTCCGGGAAGCACAGAGAGTCCCAAACAGGATCAATGAAAGAGGACCACAGCAAAATACATTGTAATTAAAATAACAAAAATTAAAGATAAAGAGAGAATATTAAAAGCAGCAAGGGAAAAGCAGTAAGTTATATATAAGGGAATGCCCATAAGGCTATCACCTGACTTTTCAATGAAATTCTGCAGGCCAGAAAGGAGTGGCATGATATTTTTAAAGTGATGAAAGGGAGGGACTTTCCTGGTGGCACAGTGGTTAAGAATCCACCTGCCAATGTAGGGGACACGGGTTCAAGCCCTGGTCCAGGAAGATCCCACATACCACGGAGCAACTAAGCCCATGTATCACAACTACTGAGCCTGTGCTCTAGAGCTTGCGAGCCACAACTAATGAGCCTGGATGCCACAACTACTGAGCCGGCGTGCCACAACTACTGAAACCCACGTGCCTAGAGTCTGTGCTCCACAACAAGAGAAGCCATCACAGTAAGAAGCCCACACACTGCAATGAAGAGTAGCCACTGCTCACTGCAACTAGAGAAAGCCCGCACACAGCAATGAAGACCCAATGCAGCCAAAAAAAAAAAAAGTGATGAAAGGGAAAAGCCTACAACCAAGAATACTCTACCTGGCAAGGCTCTCTTTCAGTTTTGATGGAGAGATCAAAACTTTTACAGACAAGCAAAAGCTAAGAGTTCAGCACCACCAAAGCAGCTTTACAAGAAATGTTAAGGCAACGTCTTTTAGCAAACCAAAACAAAAAACAAAACAAGGCACAAGTAGAGACACTAAACATTAACACTAACACTAAAACACTAGCAATGAACTATCAAAAGAGAAATTGAGGAAACAAGCCCATTTACAATTGCATCAAAAAGAAAAAAGTACCTAGGCATAAATCTACCTAAGGGGGTAAAACTGTAAGACCTGATGAAAATAATTGAAGATGACAAAAAGAGATGGAAAGATATACTGTGTTCATGTATTGGAAGAATTAATATTGTTAAAATAACCATACCACCCAATGCAATTTACAGATTCAGTGCAATCCCTACCAAAATGCCAAGGGCATTTTCCACAGAACTAGAAAAAATAATTTTAAAGTTTTCATGGAAACAAAAAGACTCTGAATAGCCAAGACAATCTTGATAAAGAAGAACAGAGCTGACTGTAGACTGTATTACAAAGCTATAATAATCAAAACAGTATGGTACTGGCATAAAAACAGACACATAGATCAATGGAAGAGAATAGAGAGGTCAGAAGTAAACCCACACACTTAGGGTCACTTAATCAGCAACAGAAGAGGCAAGACTACACAATGGAGAAAAGACAGTCTCTTCAACAAGTGGTGCTAGGAAAACTGTACAGCTACATGTAAAAGAATGAAATTAGAATATTTTCTCACACCATATACAAAAATAAACTCAAAATGGATTAAAAACCTAAATGTAAGTAAGACTGGAAACTATAAAACTCCTAGAAAGAACATAGGCAGAACACTGTTTGACATAAATTGCATCAATATTTTTTTAGATCTGTCTCCTAAGGCAAAGGAAACAGAAGCAAAAATAAACACATGGGACCTAACTGAAGTTAAAAGCTTTTGCACAGCAAAGGAAACCATTGACACAATGAAAAGATAGCCTAGTGAATGGGAGAAAGTATTTGCAAAAAATATAACCAATAAGGGTTAATATCCAAAATATATAAACAGCTCATACAGCTCAATATCAAAATAACAAAAAATCCGATTTAAAAATGGGCAGAAGACCTGAATAGACATTTTCCCAAAGAAGACATACAGATGGGCAACAGGAACATGAAAAATGCTCAACATAGCTAATCACCAGAGAAATGCAAATCAAAACCATAATGAGATATCACCTTATACCCATCAGAATGGCTATCATCAGAAAGTCCACAAATAACAAATATTGGCTAGGATGTGGAGAAAAGGGAACCCTAGTACACCGTTGGTGGAAATTTAAATTGGTGTGTGAAACAGTAGGGAGGTTCCTCAAAAAACTAATAATAGAACTACCATATAATCCAGCAATTCCACTCTTGGGTATATATTCAAAGAAGACAGTAACACCAATTTGAAAAGATACACGCATCCCACTGTTCATAGCAGCATTATTTACAGTAGCTGAGATATGGAAGCAACCTAAGTATTCATCAACAAATGAATGGATAAAGAAGATGTGATACACACACACATACAATAGAATAGTACTCAGCCATAAGAAAGAATGAAAATTTTCCATTTGCAATGACATAGATGGACCTCAGTGTTATTATGTTTAGTGAAATCAGACAGAGTAAGACAAATACTGTATGCTATCACTTATATATGGAATCTAAAAAATAAAACAAACTAGTGAGTATAGCAAAAAAGAAACAGACTCACAGATATATAGAACAAATTAGTGTTTACCAGTAAGGAGAGGGAAGAGTGGAGGGGCAAGATAGGGGTAGAGAATTAAGAGGTCCAAATTACTATGTATAAAATAAATAAGTTATAGGGATGTATTGTACAACACAGGGAATATAGTCAATATTTTATAATAACTATAAATGGAGTATAATCTATAAAAATTTTGAATCACTATGTTGTACATCTGAAACTAATATAATAGTGTAAATCAACTATACCTCAATAAAAAAAGGGAAATAATGGAAAGATCATAGAGTCCAAGAATACAATAAGGGCCTTCAAAATCTAGTTCTAGCCCTTACTAAGCTTAGTGATCCTGGGGATTTTACTTGAAACTAATTAACAGCAACTTTTTCACCTGTAAAATCTACATGTAAGTATACTTCATAGAGTATAATGAAGATTAAATTAAGCAGTAAGTCTGAAAATGCACTAAAAAATCTAATTGAGCTCTCTATATACTATCATTGCAATATTATTTTTAAAAGATTCTGTGGTGTTCTATAGTTGAGAGAGAAGGATAAGCAAAGGACCAAGGAAAGGTAGACATAGCTGGTAAATGTGTATTGCTGTCTTACCATTTTCCTTGTTCTGTTTTGTGTTTTCTGACCCTGGATTCTCAGTTACATCACTAAGAATCTCCATGGATATGATATTTGGAGTCAAACAGTTTGAGTTTTATCTTAAAGCCAATGAGGGCTCATATAAATGATTTCAAGATAGTTACATAGTCAGATCTATATGATAGAAACCTTATTCTGGAAGCATCATGTAGATTGAAGGATGAAGATATGAGACATGACTGGAGGCAAAGACTAGTGAGGAAATTGCAGTAGTTATCCAGGCAAGTTTGTATTGACAAGTTATTAAGGTGATGGAATTAACAAGATGAGGAGAATCATTGGATGCTTTTGGCTGGGGTGACTACATTGATGGTTGTGTCATTTATCCAGGTAAGGAATAAGGCCGATGAACATGTTTGGTTTGGTGGTGGTTGGGGATCAAGGGAATGAACAAATAAAATTAGTTTTGAATGAGATTGATTTGGAGATGCCAAGTGGTAATTACCAGGCAGCAAGTGAATTTATAGTTCTGGTGCCTGGAGCAGAATTTTAGGCTGAAGTATAGATTTGGAAATCATTGGCAAAAAGGATGTGGAGATGGATGAATTCACCTAGAGAGAGCATTAAGAGAAGAGGGCAGAGAACGTAACCATTGATAAGAAAGATGGAAAGATAGGGGCCTTCAAGGGAGAAGTAGAAATGGTGTGAGGGGTAGGAAGAAAGCCCTAATAGAGCAGTTATCACCTAAAACAAGGGAGAGGAGAGTTTCAATAAGGATAGAGTAGCAAACAGTTTCAAATTCTGCAAAGACATCAATTGAAATAAGGACTGAAATCTCCCATTGGATTTAGCAACTGTAAGGCTAGCAGAAACCACGGTAATAGCACGTTTAGTGTAGTGATGGAAGTAGAAACCATATTGCAATGAGTTGGAAAGTGAATGCAAGACAAGGAGGTAGAGACAAATGAATACAAACTACCTTTCCCAGAATACTGACTCTGTAAGGAAGGAGAAGCTAAATGACTACTAGAGGGAACATTAGGTCAGGAGAAGTTTCACTTTATAGAAGAGAAATGCACTTGATTATAAGACAGAAGATCAGGTGAATAATAGACAGTGAAAGGCTGAAGATATAGGATAAAGAGGGCGTAACAAGACAGTTAAGAAATTGGAAGATATGGGATGCAGAGGAAGATGGAGGGCTAGATGCTGGACAGGAAGAAGTCACTCCTCTTTTTGGAACTATAGGGGAAGAATAGGTAACAAGGATGGGGGTAAATTTTATGTGAGGGAGAAGGGAGTATTTGAGAGTCCCTGTCCAATGCCTCTTATTTTTTATTGAAGCAAGAGGTGAAGTCTTCTGCTGTAAGACAGGAATTGTGAAGGGTGGGTAAGAAGAGTCAAGAAAGAGTTGAAATATTAACATTAGAGAATAAAGGTTAGTAGAGACTGGGGACATAAAGGATTTCTGGGCAGAGCTGAAAGTCCAGATGATGGTTAAGACTGTTTTGGCTGGTTTTAAATTGAATAACACTAGTCTCTAATGTGAGATCGGTTTTGAAGAGAGGGTAAGTTAGGCTCACTCAGGGGAAGTTCTAAATGCTAGGCTAAGGCTAAATTATTGGGTAGTTATTAATGAGGGTTTGATAAGACTTTTCACTAGGGAGTGGTGTGATCAGAGTCATGCAGCTTTCAGGAGGCTATATTGGGGGAATGGTGGATTAGGGCCAAGAAGGGACCAAATGTAAGGGACTATTTATATAATTGAGCAAGAAATAATTTCACCAGTATCAGAAAAGTGGAAATAAAAAAAGAACAAGAGCAGACACAAACTGTTTTTAAATAGTGATGTCTACAAGCTTCAATCATTGACTTAATAAAGGTAAGAGAAAAGAAAAAGTTGATGGTGAATCCAAGGTTTCATGTATAGATGATTGGGAGAACGGCATGGACCTTCAAAAAAAGCAGGAGACATAGTAAGGTTGGGGAGAGGTAATGGTGGGTTTGGTGTTGGGTATGTCCAATTTGAGATGCAGCCATGACAATCAATGGTAGATAAACAGAAAACTGGAAATATAGAAGAAATGTGACATGACCATCACAATTTGGGGATCATTGACCTAAAGTGATTGTTGAAGCTATGAGAAGGGCTGATGTCAAGTGTGAGATTTAGATAAAGAGTGCACATAGAAATGGCTACATTTTATAGGAGGAGAGTTGGGCAGAAGAGGAATAAGTAAACAATTAAGGGGAGAAGGTGTTAAGGGAAAAGTATAGAGACTTGGAAGCTAAGAAGGAAAGGGTATCAAGTTACTAATAACAAATCAAGAGACCAAATGTTCGAGGTCTAATAGGATAAAGGATGAAGAAACTCAGTAGGTTCTGATAATTAGAAATTCAACAGACCTAAAAAGAGAATGATTTCATTAGAATGGTGGAGCCTAAAGCCAGGTCATGAGGATTTAAATGGCTTATGGATAGTAAGATAGTAGAGGCAGGAGCTAACCTTTGAAAAGTTTTTCAGTGAAAAGATGGATAGCTATGGTGAGTAGCTTAAAGGAGTAATGAGATGCAACATCTGAACATTTTTAAGGAGAAAAAGTAATAAGACAAAAGTGATTGGACACAGAAGGCTACTGAAGGATGGGAGAGCAAATTTGTTGAGATATCTATTGGGTACACTGGAGTGTAGGAACAAGTAGGAGAAGCTGAGATTAAGAACATACAAAAGTGAAGGGATGAAGTGTCAAGAGCACAGGAGTATTTAACTATGTAAAAGTAAAAGACAGGAGGTCATCTCCAGCAGTCCCCACCCTTTTCTGGCACCAGGGAGCAGTTTCATGGAAGACAATTTTTCCACGGGGGGAGGGGGGGATGGTTCAGGAGGTAATGCCAGCAATAGGGGGCATGTGGAGCGACAGATGAAGCTTCGCTCACTTGCCCACTGCTCACCTCCTGCTGTGCGGCCTGGTTCCTAACAGGCCGCGGACCAGGTTGGGGACCCCTGATCAATACTATATGTTATTGAAATTAAAATGTACAGTTTTAACATTTTCATGTTTCTGAAATTGGAATATGTATCGTTTACAATCAATGTCAAAAGAAATTTGCTTATCCCAAGGAGGAAGCGTTAGCTTTAATACTGTTGCCATTTTTCTGTTATGTGAAAATTTACCTATGTGTAGAAATTATCTGTCTCTTCTATTGTCTTTTTAATTATTTGCATTGGTAGCTCCATATGAAGTTGAATTAAATTTGAATCCCCAGCAATGACTGTAAAGGTCTTTTAAAAGGTTATACTTTTTTGTGGTATCTGAATGAATAGCATAAATAGAAGAGCCTCTAACATATAACAGGCGGTAGAAATTGCCAGATCTCTCAGAATACATCAAAGTATTTTGAAATCTGGGAGAAATTAATGTGAACAATTTATAAATTTGAAGAAATATTACTTAGTATCTAACATCAATTGGTCAATGGCGTCTAGCTGTTGCTCAAGAGACTACTTTAAACTTCTAGAAATATAAAACTCAGTTAAGAAAATATAACTACAAGTTTAATGAAATAGAAAATGCATATATAACATCTCTATTATCCCATATGTTTTAAAATCATGTCATTCTTAAAGATTCTACTGAGGTTAAGATAGCACAATTTTGAAAAGAAGCCTATCACCATGGTGAAGTACATACCTGTGGATAGTCATAATTAATTTAGAAAGATCTTTAGATTGTGTGTTAATGGCTTAAATCTACTCAAACTTTAACTTGAGCAAGGCAGGGCTATTAACTGTCTGGGTTCATGTTCATGAATGCTATTGTAGGTTAGTGTACATTTTATACATTGAGTCACGTAACCTATACCCCAAAGTTATTAATCATAGATGTATCTTTTAGTACTCAACAATTCAAGAGAAATGATGAAATGGATGAGTTTTGATTGGACATATTATCTAACACCTCCTCAAGAAAAAACTATGTAGTGGATGAATTTCTATTGGATATAATTCTGGCACTTCCTCACTTTTAGAAATCTCTCCTTCTTCCAGACCCATCCCCAACCAATCTAATATTAACTCATAACCTACCAGCTTCTCAATTGGCTTTGCCCTTCATACCAGTTCTCCATCTCTAAAATTTATCAAAACTTCCCTGTCCTGTGTCCGATTCCTTTCGACTCTTTTGACGGTAGAGTGAAGGCATAATGAATTCTTTAATTTTATCACTCCCTCTGTTCTTAAAAGCCACTCAAAAGAGTCATGTGAAAGTTTGAGGCACCAAGTTACGAGAGCTGAATATTATAGGCCGTTGGTTCTTTGTCCACCATAAACTGATGGGGGTGGAATTAAGTTTATGGAAATTGAATGAGATAGGAATGTATGTGTGTATGTGTATGTACACTCATTCAAGAGATATAGAGATAGAAATAGAGATAGAAAAGGAGAGAGAGTGAGAAAGAAAGAGGGAAAGAGGTTTGAGGAGGAGAGTTTTATATATAAGTGGATATAACAATCTTAAAATCTAATAATAGATAGTGAACACAGATTTTGTGACTATCTAGAATGTGTATATATTGGTTAAATTGTTTATTTTCTTCCATGAGTTAAGATCTATTTTTTATTTTCATACTTTGGGGCGTGGAAATATAGAGAGGAAAAAAGTAATCCAGTATTTAAAAAAATTACTTCAAACACACACACACATATATATATATATACACATATGTATATACACATACATACATACAAATATGCACATTATATATTCCTGTGAGAATCCAGAAATACTCCCTTGGCCTGAAGACAGATGCTGTCAGCTTAGAGGAAGAATCCTTTCTCCGTAGATGGTGTTCTGGAAGCAATCTTCTTACCAAGGAACAGCAGAAGCCAAGTGTTCCCGTCCCTGGTGCTTTCACCATCCTGACCACTATGTCAGGACAAGGAACATCTTCCTGGTAGTTCCCGGGAAGCTGCCCCAAAGCAATGGAGACATTTACAGTGGAGACTTCCCTGACTAAGCATCCTGCCTTACCCAGCTTTCTCAGAGTGTGTCGAGAATGCAGTTGGTGCTTTAAATAAGAAAGAAAATTAGTTTGTCAAACCTAGAAGACAACAAGGACCAATAGAATAGAAGTCCAATATATAAAACAATCAAGGAAAAAAGCAAGAAATATTGACTGGACTGTATTATTCTTAAATCAAAAAGGCAAATCAGTGTGAAATGTTAGTGATGTCTCTAATTGTTTAGAGACTTGTGTCTCAACGTCTGAGTTATGGTCTCTGCTCTGTCGTTAACCAGCAAGTTAATGTCCCTGACCCTGAGTTTTCTCACTTTCAAAATAAAGGGATCTGGCAGTGTAACTACTGAAATCTTTTTCCTATTGTATGATTTTTGATGACAGAACATCATATCAGGTGACTCTGAGAGTTGCTAAACTATTTATCTTGCCACTCTCCTTTATTTTCTCTAGTAGATCCTGATTTATTCTTATTTCAGCATTTTTTAATATGCTAAGCAATTTATGACAAGTTCTGGTTTGGCTTCTGTCAGTCCAAGTTCTCTCTAAATGTTTCTTTTTTTCCCCAAAGTTGAATATATTAGATCCTTGTAATAGACTTTAAACAAATGGCAAGGCTAGAAAAAAAAGTATTAATTGCATCTGGAATCCTTGTCTTAGAATTGTTTTCATAACGAAAGCCTTACTGGAATTTGTACATGTGTAGAGGAGCATCATAAAGCATTTGGAATTTACTGATGATTTTACTTTATTTGGTTTGCAAAATGCATCCTTAAGTGAGACTGGAGCCTCATTTAATGTGGGATCCTGTTCTAAGTGAATGGAAAATGCAAGGGAAAAATTAAATAAAAGAACAATATAATCAGCTGAAACCAAAATAGATGGGAATTGGGATTGAGACTCTGAGGATAAAGAGGGGTGAGCAAAAGAGTAAGGGTAAATAGCACCAAAAGCATTTAGTAGCCCACATTATTTATTTATTTTTCCTAGCCAATCTGCCTTTCTGTGGGGTCATGGGTAATAAAAGAAATAAAATCAGTAGGTCCTGCTTCCCAAGCAGTAATTCAGAAGTGGCACAATCAGCTAATATTAGACAACTGCGGTTGGCACGGAATGTAATAATAATGTAGTGAGCTGGAAGGGGCCTTAGGAAGGGAGTTGTGCCCAAGATAAACCTAGACAAGCAACCAGTGACCAACAAAGCTTCCAACCAGGGTTTCTGATTGAGATCCAGAGTCATTTTCATCATGCTACTCAACTGAGAAAAAATAAATATAATTAACTTGCAATATGAATAACTCAAAGAAAACAGCTCAAAAGTAGAAGCCAGTGAGATAAAATGGGCTAATTGACAAAATAAATTTCTCCTAGGTTCAGCTCTATTACTAATGGGATTGAATCTGGTCCTTACTGCCTGCCCATAAACCCCTTCTAAAAAACCGTATCATGTTGAACCTCCTTACTTTTACCCTAGAACAATTTTAGTCTTTCTTCTGTTAGTCTCATATTTTATCCCACCTCTACCTTATATTCCACTTTATAGCCCTGCTAACAGTAGTCAGCCTAGACCATCCTGCTCTTGAACTGTGGTCACTTTTTAGTTGTGTCCTTGGGCAAGTTGCTTAGTCTCTTTAAGCTCCTATGTTCTTATCTCTAAAATGGGTGATAATAACCACTTCATAGAGTTTTTATAAAAATTAAATGATGCAATACCTGTGGTATTTAAATAGAGTTTCTTTTACATAATAAGTAATTAATAAATGGCAGCTACCATGAATTTGTCATTAGTGACTTAACTTTTATCCCATTAATTTATCTAAATCACTTTACTTAGACTATTTTCTCTAACCTGCTTTTTGTTTTTGCCAAGGTTGTTCACTAACATAGAACATTTGTTCAACAAACATAGCTCTTGCTATGGACCAGTATTAGCTCCGAACCGGAAGCTTTCTGGATTTTTCTCCTGCTGTAGCCCAGCTAGCATTAAAAGTCCCATTTCAGTCTTACTATGTATGAAGTCTTCCCAAATGTCCTAAGAAACACCAAAATTCTTTTCCATACTCAATGTCTGTGCTGCTAAAATGAAACTTTATTGCTTTATTTACCAATTGCTTAATGGTAACTTTTTTTCCCCTCCTACATCTTCGCTATTACTATAAGTTTCTGAGACAGAAACTTTCCTATAATCTAGCACAATGCTGAGCTCAGGATGGGCAAACAATACTTGAGTGAATTGTCGATTTATTTCCAAACTGGCTAGATTGGCTAATCTGAACCATTATTGTAAATACTAGATTTCTCAGACTCTTGACTTCTCCATTCAAAACCCTTCCAAATATCAGATTGCAGTTTGGGGTAAAGTAGCCTTTACTCACTTCCATTGCTGTCCTCATTAAAAGACACTATAATGAGATACAGAATTTTGACTTGCATTTTGAAATGGGCTAATCAGTTTTCTATGAGAAAAAATAATGGAAATGTTTTCCCTTTGGAAAACAGGATCTAACATATCATACATGCTTTAGGTATCTATTCAGATTTCAATATCTAGGATACCTATATCTATCTATCTACGTGGAAGATATGGCACTATTTTTAAGGATAAACTTTAGAATTACTTTCTCTTTGTAGATAAAGGAAGCACCCAACTCTTACGTGTGTTGACTAGTTTCTAATGGACCAAACTGTTTAAAACAATCTCTTCAGAAGTTCATTGAAGTACTAGAAGCTGTTAAAAATGATTTCCAATTTTCTAAAAAAAAAATTTCTTTGCATTCAGATTTAGAAACATTTTAAGTGGGAATTTCTTCTCCTTGGACCAGATCCAAGGCTAAGAAAATAATTATACTCTTTTATTTCTTTCTTTTTTTTTTTTTTTTTTTCACAATTCTGAAGTTAATGGTATACTTCTTGCAGTTGTGGGCAAGTCAGGTTTCATGTTAGAATACTTCAAATATTATAATAGGGTCCACTAACTATTCTTTTTTTCCATGGAGCTAAACTGTTATATTCCACAGAATTTTATTGAAACCGGAATCTATGAGTCACATTTGAATTCATCTCTTTAAAATACATTGCAACCCTCTATTATTATTTTTTAAACCGTCTTCTCATAAAACAACCCTGGTTAGCCACTTTAATGAGCAATTTTGTCCTTACTTTTATTTCTTAATGAACTTTTCCCTTCTGGCTGTTTCCTGGTCTTATAGTTTATTTTCATTGCTATAGTGACATTGGTCAGGGACAGTTCTGTAAAATTAATCATCACATTAGACCAGGCTTCAGCAAGAATTCCTTTTTGGAGCAACAGGAAGTTCCATAATCCCACTGGTATATCCTCCTCTGGTGTTTTGCTTCTTTTTTTTTTTTTTTTTAACCCAAAAGATTATGTTCCATAAATCAATCGAATACAGCAAGTTTGGGATGGAGTAGAAAATAGAATGACTTTCTAACAAGCCAAAGGTATAAGAAAATTACTTTTCTTCATATTTATATTATGGTTAGTTAAAAAAGTATCATAAATTATTGTTAAATTAGGTTGCTAAGTATTTTAAGTGAAAACACTCAAGTTACTTATGATTTGTCTAACTTCTTAAGTAAATTTACATAATAAATCAAGATGTCGGTTCAAAGACTTGATGGGGGTAAACATGTTGGTTGACCGCTCAGCTTCTCTTAACCAGAGCTGAATCACAGATTCCAGCAGACATGACTCAAATAAATGATCACTCTTCAGAGACTTGGACTTGAGATGGTTGCCTTTGTGGAACACATTGACTCTGTCTCCAAGTGGTAATGCAGTGATTCCTACTGAAACATTTGTGCAGTTTAGATGAATTTGAGGTGAGCTTTCAAAGTAAGAGAGTAAGAAGGTCTGTAAGCTAAAAGTCAAGGCTAACTGAGTGTTCAACGGTAAATTATTAAATTAGGTGTCTAGTATCCAGTGGATTAAACAAATCCACTTTATTTCAAGAAGTAATTTAGTCAGTGGAAAAAAAAATTGTCCTCACACTTCCTGCTTGCATACAATTCCTAATTATTTTCATTGCTTAATTGGTTATATTATGAATATACATTATAACCTATTATTACTGTTGTTTTTCTAAGGAGTCTGTTGATTCAGGTAGTTACTTCTTCCATGCAATAGTTCAAAGTTCTGTTAGGAGTGTCTTCTCCTTCTACAATAAAGTCTGATCTATGGCTGCCACCCTCCAAGGCGTAAACCCAGGATTCTCTATGTGCTGAAGTGTTTGAGACCTCAGAAAATTAGAGACTCCAGGGAATTCAGCGATTTGCTGAAGTTATACAGCTGATTGGTTCTAGAACTTAGTTCTCCTCGCTCCCAGGGAAACATTTTATGAGCTGCCATTACGATCTCCTTGTGTTTATTGCTCAGTCATGGAGAAATCTTGCCACATATTCTTTTATTTGGGATATGTGGAACAATGGCAAATTTGAAATTTCCTCACATCTCTCTGAATCCTAGCCTGATACACAGTGTGAGTGTGTCAGCAGACATATATAATTTAATTGCAAAAAACATAGTTAAAAAAATAAACCTTATCTACTCATACCTAAGTCTTCTTTTACCCATAGCCTTTGAATTGTGTGAAATGCTTCTGGGAAGGCAGATACTTTAATACTATTAACAGTAATTTACATAGTCCTGGAAATACATTTTTTAGTTCAATCAGGAAAATAAGTTTTGTTAGTAGGATAGACAGTGTGAGCAAAAAACCAGAAGAGAAAGGTAAACTAGCTGTCGAAGGTAGGTTTCTGCCCTCCCCTATCACTCTGCATCGTTTAACTCTGGGGAACCATCATATTCTACTTCTTTTTGTTGGTATTTTTAATGATAACACATGCTGACAAAGGATGCTAGCATCATATCTGTGTTCTTTTTTCCCCCCCAAATACTGTTGTACTAACAAATAAAAACATTCCCATCTTAACTGCTCATTTTGGCCTGAACAGAGGGTCCACTTGCCAGTAAAAATAGAAAGTGGAGGAAGAGGAAGAAGAGGGAGAAGAGAGAGGCATTTGCTGGCATCTTGCTTTGAACTGTCTCTTGATATTCCATATCTAGATAATGATAGTTGCTGTTCACTGATAGCTTCTCAGAATGTTTTCACTTACAGTATTGGAGTATGAGTTTGAGTCACCAGTTACTGAAACTAGCCAAGTGTAGATAATTGGTTCTTTTAAATCTCCAAATTTTTAAAGAAAAATTTTAAACATGCAGCAATGTTGAAAGGAATTTTATAGTAAACACCAATATACTAACGTCCAATGATGCAGCTAATGACATTACTATACTTGCTTTATCACATTCTCTATCATTACTCTATCCATTCAGGAATCCATCTTATTTTTGATGCATTTCAAGTTAAATTGCAGATATAAGTTCAGTTCTTCCTACATATTTCACTGTACATATAATTAGTAAGTGTTCAATAATTGTTTACAGTTTGTCTCTTGATGTAAAATTTACACGCAATGAAATACATAAATCTTAAGTATACATACTCTGAATTTTGATAAATGCATACATCTGTGTAACCTAAACCACTATCAGAAATATACTATTACCATCTCCCTGCAAAGCTCATGTCCCTTCCCAATTCCTGCTCTTAAACTCACAGAGGAAACCACTGTTCTAATTTTTTCCTCCATAGAGTAGCTTTTTCAGTTCTAGAATTTCATACAGTTGGACTCATACACTATATGCTCATGTACGTAAGTTTTCCTTGACTCAGCATAATATTTTTGAGATTTATTCAGTTTGTATGTGGCACTACTTTTGCTCTTTTTTGCTGCTGAGGAATATTCCATTGCATGAATATTCTACTTTTTAGTTCACTCATTCTCCTATTGATGAACACCTGAGCTCTTTCCAATTTTTGACTATTATGAATAAAGCTGCTATGAGTATTCTTATAAAAGTTTTTTTGTCAATGTTTTCATTTCTCTAGAGTAAATGCCCGGGATTGAATTGCTGGCCATCAGGTACGTGTAGGTTTAAATTGTGAGAAACTGCCAGATTTTTTTCCCCAGAATGGTTGTTGGCTTTGTTACTCATAATATATGAGAGTTTCAATTTCTCTACATATTCACCATATTTGGGGTTCTCAGTCTTTTCAGTTTTAGCCATTCTAGTGGGTGTGTATTTGTATTTTACTGTGGTATAGTTTGCAATTCCTTGGTGAGTAATGAAGTACAGCATTTTTTAAGCTCTGATTGCTTGATTTGTATAACTGTTCAAATGTTTTGCTCATTTATCATTGGGTTGTTTGTCTCTTTTGTTTTGTAGAAGCTCTTTCTATTTCTTACATACTGTTGTTTGTCAGATACATATTTTGTGATTATTTCCTCATAGTCTGTGGGTTATTTTATTGATGGTGTCTTTTAATGAGAAGGGTTTTTTTTTAATTTGATAAAGTCTAAATTATCAATTATTTATTTTATGGTTATAGTTTTTTGCTACCTAAGGAATCTTTACATATCTCTAAGTCATGAAGATCTCCTCTGACATTTTGCTTTAAAAGCTTTATGGTTTTAGCTTTTTTTGGCCACACTGCATGGCACGTGGGATCTTAGTTCCCTGACCAGGGATCAAACCCATGCCCCCAGCAATGGAAGCATGGAGTCTTAACCACTGGACTGCCAAGGAAGTCCCGGTATTAGCTTTTATGTTTAGATCTGTGTCCATCTCAAATTAATTTTGTGTATGGTAAGGTAGGGGTTTGAGATTCTTGTTGTTTTTGTATCACTAACCAGTTATTTCAGCACCATTTGCTAAAAATATACCAGTTGACCCTTGTATAACATGGGTTTGAACTGCACTGGGTCCATTTGTACACAGATATTTTTCAAAAGTAAATGCTACAGCACTACACGATCTGAGGTTGGTTCTCCTTTGGATACAGAGGGTAAACCATAAGTCATATGTGGATTAACCCCTATGTTGTTTAAGGGTCAACTGTATTTCTTTCAGTTTTGGATTACTTTCTTGCCTTTATCAAAAAAGCAAATAACTGTAAAAATGTGGATTTATTTCTGAGCTCTCTCGGAGCTTCCATTTGTCTATTTGTCTAACGTTATGGCAGTGCCTCCCTATCTTGGTTACTGTAGCTTTATAACAAGCCTTGAAAATCAAGTGGTGTAAGTCCTCAACACTTCTTTTTTTTCAGGATTGCTTTGGCGATTATAAGTCCTTTGTACTTCATGTAAATTTTTTTCTTTTTTTTTTAAACATCTTTATTGGAGTATAATTGCTTTACAATGGTGTGTTAGTTTCTGCTGTATAACAAAGTGAATCAGCTATACATATACATACGTCCCCATATCTCCTCCCTCTTGCGTCTCCCTCCCACCCTCCCTATCCCACCCCCCCAGGCGGTCACAAAGCACCGAGCTGATCTCCCTGGGCTATGTGGCTGCTTCCAACTAGCTATCTATTTGACATTTGGTAGTGTATATATGTCAATGCCACTCTCTCACTTTGTTCCAGCTCACCCTTTCCCTGCCCCTTGTCCTCAAGTCCATTTTCTATGTCTGCATCTTTATTCCTGTCCTGCCGCTAGGTTCTTCAGAATCACTTTTTTTCCTTTTTTTTAGATTCCATATATATGTGTTAGCATACTGTATTTGTTTTTCTCTTTCTGACTTAGTTCACTCTGTATGACAGACTCTAGGTCCATCCACCTCATTACAAATAACTCAATTTTGTTTCTTTTTATGGCTGAGTAATATTCCATTGTATATATGTATCACATCTTCTTTATCCATTCATCTGTCGATGGACACTTAGGTTGCTTCCATGTCCTGGCAATTGTAAATAGAGGTGCAACAAACATTATAGTACAAGACTCTTTTTAAATTATGGTTTTCTCAGGGTATATGCCCAGTAGTGGGATTGCTGGGTCATATGGTAGTTCTATTTTTAGTTTTTTAAGGAACCTCCATACCGTTCTCCATAGTGGCTGTATCAATTTACATTCCCACCAACAGTGCAAGAGGGTTCCCTTTCCTCCACACCCTCTCCAGCATTTATTGTTTGTAGATTTTTTTGATGATGGCCATTCTGACCGGTGTGAGATGATATCTCATTGTAGTTTTGATTTGCATTTCTCTAATGATTAATGATGTTGAGCATTCTTTCATGTGTTTGTTGGCAATCTGTATATCTTCTTTGGAGAAATGTCTATTTAGGTCTTCTGCCCATTTTTGGATTGGGTTGTTTGTTTTTTGGATATTGAGCTGCATGAGCTGCTTGTAAATTTTGGAGATTAATCCTTTGTCAGTTGCTTAATTTGCAAATATTTTCTCCCATACGGAGGGTTGTCTTTTGCTCTTGTTTATGGTTCCCTTTGCTGTGCAAAAGCTTTTAAGTTTCATTAGATCCCATTTGTTTATTTTTGTTTTTATTTCCATTTTTCTAGGAGGTGGGTCAAAAAGGATCTTGCTGTGATTTATGTCATAGAGTGTTCTGCCTATGTTTTCCTCTAAGAGTTTTATACTGTCTGGCCTTACATTTAGGTCTTTAATCCATTTTGAGTTTATTTTTGTGTATGGTGTTAGGGACTGTTCTAATTTCATTCTTTTACATGCAGCTGTCCAGTTTTCCCAGCACCACTTATTGAAGAGGCTGTCTTTTCTCCACTGTATATTCTTGCCTCCTTTATCAAAGATAAGGTGACCATATGTGCATGGGTTTTTCTCTGGGCTTTCTATCCTGTTCCACTGATCTGTATTTCTGTTTTTGTGCCAGTACCATACTGTCTTGATTACTGTAGCTTTGTAGTATAGTGTGAAGTCAGGGAGCCTGATTCCTCCAGCTCTGTTTTTCTTTCTCAAGATTGCTTTGGCTATTTGGGGTCTTTTGTGTTTCCATACAAATTGTGAAATTTTTTGTTCTAGTTCTGTGAAAATGCCAGTGGTAGTTTGATAGGGATTGCATTGAATCTGTAGATTGCTTTGAGTAGTAGAGTGATTTTCACAATGTTGATTCTTCCAATCCAAGAACATGGTATATCTCTCCATCTATTTGTATCATCTTTAATTTCTTTTATCAGTGTCTTATAGTTTTCTGCATACAGGTCTTTTGTCTCCTTAGGTAGGTTTATTCCTAGATATTTTATTCTTTTCATTGCAATGGTAAATGGGAGTGTTTTCTTAATTTCACTTTCAGATTATTCATCATTAGTGTATAGGAATGCCAGAGATTTCTGTGCATTAATTTTGTATCCTGCTACTTTACCAAATTCATTGATTAGCTCTAGGAGTTTTCTGGTAGCATCTTTAGGATTCTCTATGTATAGTATCATGTCATCTGCAAACAGTGACAGCTTTACTTCTTCTTTTCCAATTTGGATTCCTTTTATTTCTTTTTTTCTTTGATTGCTGTGGCTAAAACTTCCAAAACGATATTGAATGATAGTGGTGAGAGTGGACATCCTTGTCTTGTTCCTGATCTTAGTGGAAATGGTTTCAGTTTTTCACCATTGAGGACGATGTTGGCTGTGGGTTTGTCAAATATGGCCTTTATTATGTTGAGGAAAGTTCCCTCTATGCCTACTTTCTGCAGTGTTTTTACCATAAATGGGTGTTGAATTTTGGCGAAAGCTTTCTCTGCATCGATTGAGATGATCATATGGTTTTTCTCTTTCAATTTGTTAATATGGTGTATCACATTGATTGATTTGCATATATTGAAGAATCCTTGCATTCCTGGGATAAACCCCACTTGATGATCATGTTGTATGATCCTTTTAACGTGCTGTTGGATTCTGTTTCCTAGTATTTTGTTGAGGATTTTTGAATCTATGTTTATCAGTGATATTGGCCTGTAGTTTTCTTTCTTTCTGACATCTTTGTCTGGTTTTGATATCAGGGTGATGGTGGCCTCGTACAATGAGTTTGGGAGTGTTCCCCCCTCTGCTATATTTTGGAAGAGTTTGAGAAGGATAGGTGTTAGCTCTTCTCTAAATGTTTGATAGAATTCGCCCGTGAAGCCATCTGGTCCTGGGCTTTTGTTTGTTGTAAGATTTTTAATCACAGTCTCAATTCCAGTGCTTGTGATTGGTCTGTTTATATTTTCTATTTATTCCTGGTTCAGTCTCGGAAGGTTGTGCTTTCCTAAGAATTTGTCCATTTCTTCCAGGTTTTCCAATTTATTCGCATATAGTTGCTTGTATTAATCCCTCATGATCCTTTGTATTTCTGCACTTCAGTTGTTACCTCTCCTTTTTCATCTAATTCTATTGATTTGAGTCTTCTTCCTTTTTTTTCTTGATGAGTCTGGCTAATGGTTTATCAATTTTGTTTATCTTCTCACAGAACCAGCTTTTAGTTTTATTGATCTTTGCTATTGTTTCCTTCATTTCTTTTTCATTTATTTCTGATCTGATCTTTATGATTTCTTTCCTTCTGCTAACTTTGGAGTTTTTTTGTTCTTCTTTCTCTAATTGTTTTAGGTGTAAGGTTAGGTTGTTTATTTGAGATATTTCTTGTTTCTTTAGGTAGGTTTGTACTGCTATAAACTTCTCTCTTAGAACTGCTTTTGCTGCATCCCATAGATTTTGGGTCATCGTGTTTTCATTGTCATTTGTTTCTAGGTATTTTTTGATTTCCTCTTTGATTTCTTCAGTGATCTCTTGGTTATTAAGTAGTGTGTTGTTTAGCTTCCATGTGTTTCTATTTCTTACAGATTTTTTCCTGTAATTGGTATCTAGTCTCATAGCATTGTAGTCGGAAAAGATACTTGATACAATTTCAATTTTCTTAAATTTACCAAGGCTTGATTTGTGACCCAAGATACGATCTATCCTATAGAATGTTCCATGAGCACTTGAGAAGAAAGTGTATTCTGTTGTTTTTGGATGGAATGTTCTATAAATATCAATGAAGTCCATCTTGTTTAATATATCATTTAAAGCTTGTGTTTCCTTATTTATTTTCATTTTGGATGATCTGTCCATTGGTGAAAGTTAGGTGTTAAAGTCTCCTAGTATGATTGTGTTACTGTCGATTTCACCTTTTATGGCTGTTAGCATTTGCCTGATGTATTGATGTGCTCCTATGTTGGGCACATAAATATTTACAATTGCTATATCTTCTTCTTGGGTTGGTCCCTTGATCATTATGTCGTGTCCTTCTTTGTCTCCTGTTATAGTCTTTATTTTAAAGTCTATTTTGTCTGATACGAGAATTGCTACGCCAGCTTTCTTTTGACTTCCATTTGCATGGAATATCTTTTTCCATCCCCTCGGTTTCAGTCTGTATGTGTCCTGAGGTCTGAAGTGGGCCTCTTGTGGACAGCGTATATACGGGTCTTATTTTTGTTTCCATTCAGCCCGTCTATGTCTTTTGGTTGGAGCATTTAATCCATTTACATTTAAGGTTGTTATTGATATATATGTTCCTGTTACCATTTTCTTAATTGTTTTAGGTTTGTTATTGTAGGTCTTTTCCTTCTCTTGTGTTTCCTGCCTAGAGAAGTTCCTTTAGCATTTGTTGTAAAGCTGGCTTGGTGGTGCTGAATTCTCTTAGCTTTTGCTTGTCTGTAAAGGTTTTAATTTCTCCCTCAAATCTGAATGAGATCCTTGCTGGGTAGAGTAATCTTGGTTGTAGGTTTTTCCCTTTCATCACTTTAAGTATTTCTTGCCACTCCCTTCTGGCTTGCAGTTTCTGCTGAAATATAAGCTGTTAACCTTATGGGGATTCCCTTGTATGTTATTTGTTGTTTTTCCCTTGCTGCTTTTAATATTTGTTCTTTGTATTTAATTTTTGATAGTTTGATTAATATGTGTCTTGGCGTGTTTCCCCTTTGATTTATCCTGTATGACACTCTCTGCACTTCCTGGACTTGATTGACTATTTGCTTGCCCTTATTAAGGAAGTTTTGCACTATAATCTCTTTAAGTATTTTCTCAGTCCCTTTCTTTTTCTCTTCTACTTCTGGGACCCCTATAATTCGAATGTTGGTGTGTTTAGTGTTGTCCCAGTGGTCTCTGAGACTTTCCTCAATTCGTTTCATTCTTTTTCTTTATTCTGCTCTGCAGTAGTTATTTCCACTACTTTATCTTCCAAGTCACTTATCCTTTCTTCTGCTTCATTTTTTCTGCTATTGATTCCTTTTAGAGAATTTTTATTTTCATTTATTGTGTTGTTCATCATTGTTTGTTTGATTTTTAGTTATTCTATGTCCTTGTTAAACGTTTCTTGTGTTTTCTCCATTTTATTTCCAAGATTTTGGGTCAAAGTTACTGTCATTACTCTGAATTCTTTTTCAGGTAGACTGCCTATTTCCTCTTCATTTGTTTGGTCTGGTCGGTTTTTGCCTTGCTCCTTCATATGCTGTGTGTTTCTCTGTCTTCTCATTTTGTTTAACTTACTGTGTTTGGGTTCTCCTTTTCACAGGCTGCAGGTTCATAGTTCCCATTGTTTTTGGTGTATGCCCCCAGTGGGTAAGGTTGGTTCAGTGTGTTGTGTAGCTTCCTGGTGAAGGGGACTGGTGCCTGTGTTCTCGTGGATGAGGCTGCCTCTTGTCTTTCTGGTGGGCAGGACCATGCCTGGTGGTGTGTTTTAGGGTTTCTGTGACCTTATTATGATTTTAGGCAGCCTCTCTGCTAATGGGTGAGGTTGTGTTCCTGTCTTGCTAGTTGTTTCGCATGGGGTGTCCAGCACTGTAGCTTGCTGGTCGTTGAGTGGAGCTGTGTCTTGGTGTTGAGATGGAGATCTCTGGGAGAGCTTTTGCCATTTGATAGTATGTGGAGCTGGGAGGTCTCTTGTGGACCAATGTCCTGAACTCGGCTCTCCCACATCAGGAGCCTGACACCCTGATGAACATCCTGGAGAAGATGGAGCCTTCCAGAGTTTCTCCGTGTGACCCAGGTAAGTGGCCTGGAGTGGTGGAGAAGAATCAAATGCCTCACACTCTCCCAGCTTCTCAAACCCTGGAGTGGCAGCACACCCCCTTCCACGGAGACCCTTTTGGTGGGGACCTGGCGCAATATCCCCTGCAAGCCGGGCCTCATATGAATTTTAGCATCAGCTTATTAAATCCTACAAACAGTTTTACTGGGATTATAATTAGTCTATGTTGAATCTACAGATCAATTTTGAGATAATTGACTTTTAAAACCTTTTTATTTTGAAATACTTTTACAGTTACAGACAGTTCACCGAAACATGAAAGACTTCTCATACATCTTTTAACACAGTTTCTCCTAATACTAACATCTTACATCTCCGTTCTGCAATGGTCAAACCCAGGAAATTAACATTGGTACAATACTATTTAATAAACTACATCTTAACAATGTTGATCTGCCAATCCAAAAACATGGTGTATATCTCCATTTATTTGAGTTATCTTTAAATTCCATTAGTAACATTTTGTAGTTTTTAGTGTAGAAGGTCTTGAATATTTTTGTTAAATATATTCCTATTTTATATTTTTGATGCATTACAAATGGATTTCATTTTATTTTTCAATTGTTTCCTGCTTGATTACAGAAATACAATTGATTTTCTACTTCAACAATAATATAATCTGAAAATAGAAACAATTCTACTCATTTCTTTCCTATTCATGACCTATTTCCAATTTTAGGGGAAAATGTGAAATACTTTGTCATTAGTATGATGCTAGCCATAGATTTTCTGGAATATTACCTTTACCAGCTTGAGGAAGTTCTTTTCTATTCCTAGTTATCATTTTCTTTTTCTTTCTTTTCTTTTCCTTTTTTTTTTTTTTTTTTTTGCTATTGTAACTCTTTTAATGAAGTATAGTTGATTTAGAAGATTTTTTTAATTTCAGGTGTACAGCATAGTGATTCAGTTGTTTTTTGGTTTTTTTACAGATTATATTCCACTATAGGTTATTATAAGATATTGAATATAATTTCCTCTGCTATATAATAAGTCCTTGTTGCTTATCTATTTTAGGTATAGTAGTTTGTATTTGTTAATCCCATACTCCTAATTTGTCTCTCTCCCCTTCCCTCCCTTTTGGTAAGCATAAGTTTGTTTTCTATGTTTGTGAGTCTGTTTCTGTTTTGTATATTGATTCATTTCCCTATATATTTTGAAGAAATTGAATGCATTAAAATATATAATGCATACAGTTTCTTCAAAAGACATAGGGCTAATTTCTTATTTCTCTTTGGGTAAGTAGTAGTGTTTTTTAAGGAATTTCTCCTTTTCATGTAAGTTATCAAATATATTGCCATAAAATTGTTCCCCTAATTCTGGGTGGATCTTGTACCTTCTGGTAATCATATCTCACCAGTTTGGAAGAGGCAATAGTTAAAGTAGGCAAAATGGCTCTCCTCCAACCCCCACCCTCATCCCCTGTTGAGGCCAGTTTCCTGTATGTGGCATTATTGCTACTTAATCTCTTGCTGAGACAAATTTTCATAGGCTGTTTTTCTTCCTCCTATAATACTAATTTCCACCCAGAACACTCTCCCACTCCTCTTCCAAATAAAGGGCAGAAATGGTAGGCATGTGGATTTTGACCAGGAAACTTCCTGCTCTGTGGGTAATATATCATCTGTGGTGCTCTGTCTGGTTTTTTCCCCTAGACCACCATCTTCTTCAGCAATTCTTATAATATTTATTTTCTCATTTGTCTTCTGATAGCTCTGGATTATGATTGTTCCTCATTTACTCATCTGCCTTTTGGCTAGGGGAGCACAATGGTGAGAGCTTGTAATTTTTCCTCGTTTATTAACTCAGCATGGTAGAAGGGTAGGCATCCATTCCGGAACTAATATTCTGCAAAGGCTATCGAGCTTTTACTGAACTCAGTATTTTCCTTTTTCCTTTCTCACCCCTAAATGCTGCCTTCTCCTTCTTGAATGCTTCTGCAGAAATAGAAGTAGGATTGTGCTTTCTTTAATGGAAATTATTGTGGCACATATTGCTACTATTTACTATATCCAGTTCTTTTCTACTTCTGAGCACACAGATAGAGTGTATTTCCCATTTCTTTGTATTAGAGAGGGCCATATGCCTTAATTTGACCAATCAAGTGTTAGCAGAGTGATGTGTGCCATTTCTAGGTGGAAGCATTTAATGGCTATTGCTCAATGTATCATTCCTTCTTCCCTGCTATAGCAGTTGAGAGAGCACGTGTTGATATGTAGGGTCACAGGATTGAAGCAGTCAATTGAATGCTAAACCAACGCATAGAGAAGAAGCTGCCTTAGAGAATCAGCCAATTTGCAACAGACCGTGTGAGTGAGTAATGAATATTTTTTAAAAATCTGGGATTACTCTGACATAACCTGGTTTATCTTGACTCATTCATTCCTACTCTTTAGTACTTGGGTGCCAGTTCTTAAATATATATTTCTCACATGTGCCATTTCTGTTGCTTGACTGCTGCTAATGAACTATTTGCCATTATGTTTACTTCCTTTCACTAAGCTTGTGTTCAAAGGTGAGATTCTATGAGCAGTGTCACTCTCCCTCTTACCACAGATAAATCAATATCCTAAAACATATAAAAGAGTACAAAATTTTCAATTTAAAAAACTGAAAACAAAGTTAACCTAGATTCACTGGGAAAGATTTTGTTTTCTTGGCACCACAATGAACATCAGGGGCATTCTCTTTCTGTCATCAGCCTACCATACCAAAACAGTTTTCATTCAACACTGAACTCATTTACAAACAGCTAAAATAAGGAATGAAAACACGTTTGGGGAGAAAAAGAATTAGTTTGTTTTAAACTTATCAAGTTTGAGGTGCCTGCAGAACATGAGCATAAAAGTATGGGTTTGTATCTTAGGAAAGAGAAGATGACTTGAAGTATAGATGAAAGAACCATGAACATAGAGATGACAGTTGAAAATATGGGACTTAATAAGATGCTTTAAATAAAGTTTATAATAAGAGAGGAGAATAAGGAAAATAATAAGTATCTAGAAATTACACCTACAAGGACCTACAGAGAAGGAGTCAGTCAAGAAGCTGCAAAAGCAGGAGGAGAACCAGGAGAAAATGGGGAAAAAATGATGCAGAGAGTTTTAGATGGAAGAGATGACCTAGACTGTCAATAGGTGGAATGAGTGCAATTAGAGTGAGGACCAAAGCTACTCCAAAGGATTTGGCTATTAATTTGTCACTATGACAAAAACTATTTCAGAAGAATGATGAAAGTAGAACCCAGAGTTTAACTCTTGATATTACTTTAAGAGCATGTGCAAACTCTAATGCAGAATTTTCATAGTCATTTATAAAGGATCTTGCGTTTTGGCCAAGAACTAGAATATTAAAGACGCTACATCTATAATGATCATATAGTTTCAAAGCAACCATCATTCAGTCAAATGCCTCCTATGTGCCAGGCACATAGGCCCTAGAGTTGTAGCAATAAGTGGAATAAAGTCCCTGTGCTCATGGAGGTCTCATCCTAGACATAGATTGAAAGATGAAGATAAACCTAAATGACAGCATCTTGAAATACTCAAAAGGGAAGCATTACTAGAATCATAGAATATAATGATGCAACATCTTAAAATCTGTCAAAGCATATTCACAAATACTAAAACAATCATTTGGATAGTTTTCCAGATGTAAATAATTCTTCTGGAAGGTGAACATAGTTCACCTATGAAAATATGTATAAAAATATGAAAATATGTATAAAAAACATTTATCCAGAGTTCTCAAGACATATAACACACTCTATATGATTCCTTTTTATTAATATGAACATTAACAGCACACTTTATAGAATAAATGTTCATTATTCAACTGAGTCTGTAGATCTCATATGCTAAGACTGTCAACTTGACATCACACTCTCCTCCTTATGCCATTACATTCTAGTAATTAATAACAATATGGGTAGAGGTCAGAGAGGAAATGTGTCCACCTTGAATAACTTTGTGCACTCCTTTTAGGAAAGAAATATTAAGTAAATTTTAAAACATGTTCTTGAAAATACATTTTTACCTGTTGCCACTGACTTAGATCATGGAATAAGTCAAAGTATTGTACATTTCCAAATGAAATTTCAATTTGACCTGAAGTTAATGGGTATCTACTTCAATGAATTATGCTTAATGTATCTAGTTCAAATAGGAGTAACAAACAGCCTTATCTAAATATATTTACAGCTTAAGAATGAAATCAATTAAATGTAAGGTGTGCACCGTTTGAAAACAAGCCTAATTTTTTTTTACTACAACATGACAAATATATTTGAAGGTAAATACAGCAGAACTTTTACATTTGCAAAGGCTGTAGACTGAGTCAAACATTGGAAATTTATGAAAATCACTAAAGCACCAACATTATTAGAAACAGTGTAGCCAGTCTTGCCCTGCTCCTGGATTTTTATTTGATTGAGTGTACATAGTCAAAGAAATGTTTTCTTGTACCTCAATGTCCTGGAGATTTTATGTAGAATAAATATAACTTAATCTTAAAGCTTGCTGGGTTGCTATCAAATACACGTTGGTCTGCCCAGGGCTACCAGGTATCTAACCCATGCTTCTAATTCTTGGATATGAATCTTCTTGAAGGCATTTTCTTGTATGATAGGCCAGTTTCATTTGCTTTCAAGACATTTTCCTCACTCTAACCTTTCTCCTCTGTGACTTTTCAGTTCTCAAGAAAAATCCCTGTGTAGAAATGTGGTAGCTGATGCTGCTTCTCCTGTTAACTTCATGTTTGTGAAAATAAATAAACTCCTCAAGATTTATCAACCAGTTTTTACTTGTGGTAAAGATTAATTTTGTAGACCGTTGACTTCATCTCTTATTGCTGCAGTTTGCAGGCACTTGACTTTTTTTTTTTCTGAATCACGTATCCATGTAGAATTCTAATCATGCTGTGCATATACTCAAACCACAATCAACTGAAGTCTGACCTTGACTAAACTGTTATCCCTTATTTGTTAAGGCACTTGTATTGATTAAAGCAGTTTCCTGATTCAGTCTTTCATTTTGTATATGTATTTTGGATATGCTCTCCAAGTTGTCATGGACAGAACAGCATTCTGTTCTTTGATTAGTTTATGATTTCAGTGCTCATTTCTTAACAAACAAAACAAACAAAAAAAACCCCACTTTGTTTTCTCTTTACTTCTGCCTCTAGCCCTAAAACTCGACTTAGGGAACCAGGTAACTTTTTTAAAAGCAACATATTTTTTATCAGTTCATGGCAATTTCTTCCATGCTTGATGTCAGATCAGAGAAACAAGGCCATGCTGGGATATGGGAGATAGGTAGCTGGCTAGATTCACTCACTAGTTTAGTGATGCATTCCTGCATATCAATCAGTGAAACATATATTATTTAAGGCAAAGAAGATTATCACAGAAGAGTTAGGGTGGTAATATGATTGCTAAACAAATACTTTTATCAACTGGGGCATTCATTTTAACTGGTCATGTGCTCATTTCTTCTGCACATCTTTTATATGACCAAGAAATTTTCTTACCAACCACCCAATTTATCTGAAATTTTAAAAATATATATGAGAACAATTACCACAATACAAGAATTGTAAAATAAAACACCATCTTTGCAGTAAGGGAATAGTATGTGCTGATTAATGAAGTTTTCTAGGATACTCATTTGTGCAAAGTAGTCTTCCAGAACAAGCAAAGTAGGGCTAGTGTTGTCAAAATTTTCTTTCAGGTGTGCACAATTATTTCCCTGTCTATTGCATATTTATGGACATGTTGTGTCTTAGCAAAGATACCTCTTTAAGCTTGTAAATAGACCATTAAATATAGCAGCATATTGCAAGAATGCCTCAGAGAAATATGCAGGTCAGATGTTTCTGACAATGTCACACTCACAAGGGTTTCTAGTAAGCAGGAAGATGGGAGATTCAAAGTCCAGTGGTTCTGACGGGAATTTAGAGGTATTCCCTAGACAGACCTTCTGAGTAATTTTTTGTTTTGTGTGCTAATAACAGTCTCCATAGCATGTCTTTTAAGTACCCATTAAAGGCCATGAGCCGCAATAATAATTGACTAATGTTAACATTTCTCCCAAGCCAATACTTGAGTAGGTGAGTGGGAAGGGGATTGGAAGTAATTATATTGTTACTCTTTATTTTCAGTTCTCTCTCTTCCATCTTTCTAACATGCCAACATGCAATGAAAAGAAAAACTTAAGATGGGAAGTAATAATTATAATAAAAACAATAGCTATCACTGATTTAATGCTTAGTATTCTTACAATGGCAAATGCTAAGTTCATAAGCACATATAAACCTACCAACAAACCTTTGAGCTCAGGGTAGATATTATCATTATAATAGATGAGGCTTGAAGTGGTTAAGGAACTTGCCAAAATCACGTAATTAAAATTCAGTTCTTCCTGTCACTGGAGTCCAAGTTCTAAACCACTATGCTTACTTTTATGACTAGAATGGCCAGTTATTAACCATAAACAATGTAAAAAAAAAACTCTTCTAAACAGAACTAAACCAAATTTCCTTTTTTCTCTTCATGTTAGTGCCCCAATACTAAGACATACTGATATATATGTAAGCTTCTACTATAAGTGTTAACTTATTTTTACTTTATTCATTCATTTTCTAATACAATTTAACTTAATGTCTAGCTGACTCTTTTTAAAGTACAGAGTATGCATTCAAATCCCTATGTTAACAGAACAACTTATTTGGATGTTTAAAAGAATCATTTAATATATTATTTTGAATAATAAAAATATAACATTATAATTTTATATTATTTATGATGGCATTTAAAATATGGTACTGGAGGGAAACCTTCAAGAAGGCAGAGGAGTAAGACGTGGAGATCACCTTCCTCCCCACAAATACATCAGAACTACATCTACATGTGGAACAAGTCCTACAGAATGCCTACTGAATGCTGGCAGAAGACCTCAGACTTCCCAAAAGGCAAGAAACACCCCATGTACTGGGTAGGGCAAAACAAAAAAGAAAAAACAGAGACAAAAGAATAAGGACAGGACCTGCACCTTGGGGAGGGAGCTGTGAAGGAGGAAAAGTTCCCACACTCTAGGAAGCCCCTTCACTGGTGGAGATGGGGGGTAGCAGTGGGGGGGAAGCTTTGGGACCATGGAGGAGAGCGCAGCAACAGGGGTGCAGAGGGCAAAGCAGAGAGATTCCCGCACAGAGGATCGGTGCTGACCAGCACTCACCAGCCGAGAGGCTTGTCTGCTCACCCTCTGGGGCGGGTGGGGGCTGGGAGCTGAGGCTTGGGCTTCGGAGGTCAGATCTCAGGGAGAGAACTGGGGTTGGCTGCATGAACACAGCCTGAAGGGGGCTAGTGCAACACAGCTAGCCAGGAGGGAGTCTGGGAAAAAGTCTGGAACTGCCTAAGAGGCAAGAGACCATTGTTTCGGGGTGTGCGAGGAGAGGGGATTCAGAGCACCACCTAAACGAGCTCCAGAGATGGGCGCGAGCCGAGGCTATCGGGGGGACAATAGAGACGGGCATGAAATGCTAAGGCTGCTGCTGCAGCCACCAAGAAGCCTGTGTGCAAGCACAGGTAACTGTCCATACCTACCTCCCCTACCCGGAGGCTGTGCAGCCCGCCACAGCCAAGGTCCCGTGATCCAGGGACAACTTCCCTGGGAGAACACACGGCGCGCCTCAGGCTGTTGCAATGTCATGCTGGCCTCTGCCGCCGCAGGCTTGCCCTGCATTCTGTACCCATCCCTCTCCCTGGCCTGAGGGAGCCAGAGTCCCCTAATCAGCTGCTACTTTAACCCCGTCTTAATTGAGCAAAGAACAGATGCCCTCAGGTGACCTACATTCAGAGGCAGGGCCAAAGCCAAAGCTGAACCCCAGGAGTTGTGCAAACAAAGAAGAGAAAGGGAAATTTCTCCCAGCAGCCTCAGGAACAGCGGATTAAATCTCCACAATCAACTTGATGTACCCTGCATCTGTGGAATACCTGAATAGACAACGAATCATCCCAAAATTGAGGTGGTGGATTTCGGGAGCAACTGTAGACTTGGGGTTTGCTTTCTGCATCTAATTTGTTTTCAGTTTTATGTTTATCTTACTTTAGTATTTAGAGCTTATTATCATTGGTAGATTTGTTTATTGATTTGGTTGCTCTCTTCCTTTTTTTTAATATATAGATACATATATTTTTTTCCTTTTTCTCTTTTTGTCAGTGTGTATGTGTATGCTTCTTTGTGTGAGTTTGTCTGTATAGCTTTGCTTTTACCATTTGTCCTAGGATTCAGTCTGACCTTTTTTTTTTTTTTTTAGTATAGTTTTTAGTGCTTGTTATGACTGGTGGATTTGTTTTTTGGTTTGGCTGCTCCCTTCTTTCTTTACACTACTTTTAAATTTTTTAAATAATTTTTTTATTTTAATAACTATTTTATTTTATTTTTTTCTTTCTTTCTTCTTTTTTTTTCCTCCTTTTTCTTCTGAGCCATGTGGCTGACAGGGTCTCTGTGCTCTGGCCAGGTGTCAGGCCTGTGCATCTGAGGTGGGAGAGCCAAATTCAGGATATTGGTCCACAAGAGTCATCCCGGCTCCATGTACTATCAAATGGCAAAAGCTCTCCCAGAGATCTCCATCTCAACGCTAGGACCCAACTCCACTTAACAACCAGCAAGCTACAGTGCTGGACACCCTATGCCAAACAACTAGCAAGACAGGAACACAAACCCACCCATTAGCAGAGAGGCTGCCTAAAATAATAATAAGGTCACAGACACCCCAAAACACACCACTGGACATGGTCCTGCCCTTCCAGAAAGACAAGATCCCAGGCTCATCCTCCAGAACACAGGCACTAGTCCCCTCCACCAGGAAGCCTACACAACCCACTGAACAAACCTTAGCCATTGGGGCAGACACGAAAAACAACGGAAATTATGAACCTGCAGCCTGTGAAAAGAAGACCCCAAACACAGTAAGTTAAACAAAATGAGAAGACAGAGAAACACACAACACATGAAGGAGAAAGGCAGAAACACACCAGACCAAACAAATGAAGAGGAAATAGGCAGTCTACCTGAAAAAGAATTCAGAGTAATTATAATAATGATGATACAAAATCTTGGAAATAGAATGGAGAAAATAAAAGAGAAGTTTAACACAGACCTACAAGAACTAAACAGCAATCAAGCAATGATGAACAACACAATAAATGAAATTAAAAATGCTCTAGAAGGAATCAATAGCAGAGCAAATGAGGCAGAAGAAAGGATAAGTAACCTGGAAGATAAAGTAGTGGAAATAACTACTGTAGAGCAGAATAAAGAAAAAAGAATGAAAGGAATTGAGGACAGTCTCAGAGACCTCTGGAACAACGATAAACACACCAACATTCGAATTATAGGGGTCCTGGAAGTAGAAGAGAAAAGAAAGGGACTGTGAAAATATTTGAAGTGATTATAGTTGAAAATTTCCCTAATATGGGAAAAGAAATAGTCAATCAAGTCCAGGAAATTCAGAGAGTCCCATACAGGAAAAATCCAAGGATAAACATGCCAAGGCACATATTCATCAAACTATCAAAAATTAAATACAAAGAAAAAATATTAAAAGCAGCAAGGGAAAAACAACAACATGCAAGGGAATCCTCATAAGGTTAACACCTGATCTTTCAGCAGAAACTCTGCAAGCCAGGAGGGAGTGGTGGGACATATCTATAGTGATGAAAGGGAAATACCTACAACGAAGATTACTCTTCCCAGCAAGGATCTCATTCAGATTTGATGGAGAAATTAAAACCTTTTCAGACATGCAAAATCTAAGAGAATTAGCACCACCAAACCAACTTTGCCACAAATGCTAAAGGAACTTCTCTAGGCAGGAAACACAAGAGAAGGAAAAGGCCTACAATAACAAACCCAAAACAATTAAGAATATGGTAATAGGAACATACATATCGATAACTACCTTAAATGTAAATGGATTAAATGCTCCAACCAAAAAGACATAGACTGGCTGGATGGAAACAAACACAAGACCTGTATATATACTGTCTACAAGAGACCAATTCAGACCTCAGGACACACACTGACTGAAAGTGAGGGTATGGAAAAAGATATTCCATGCAAATGGAAATCAAAAGAAAGCTGGAGTCGCAATTCTCATATGAGACAAAATAGACTTTAAAATAAAGACTATTACAAGAGACAGAGAAGGACACGACATAATGATCAAGGGATCCATCCAAGAAGAAGATATAACAATTGTAAATATTTATGCACCCAACATAGGAGCACCTCAATAGAAAAGGCAAATGTTAACAGTAAGAAAAGGGGAAATTGACAGTAACACAGTCATAGTAGGGGACTTTAACACCCCACTTTTCACCAGTGGACAGATCATCCAAAATGAAAATAAATAAGGAAACACAAGCTTTAAATGATACATTAAACAAGATGGACTTCATTGATATTTATAGGACATTCCATCCAAAAACAGCAGAATACACTTTCTTCTCAAGTGCTCATGGAACATTCTCTAGGATAGATCATATCTTGGGTCACAAATCAAGCCTTGGTAAATTTAAGAAAATTGAAATCGTATCAAGTATCTTTTCTGACCACAACGCTATGAGACTAGATATCAATTACTGGAAAAAAATCTGTAAAAAATACAAACACATGGAGGCTAAACAATACACTACTAAATAACCACGCGATCACTGAAGAAATCAAAATCTACCTAGAAACAAATGACAATGAAAACACAACGACCCAAAACCTATGGGATGCAGCAAAAGCACTTCTAAGAGGGAAGTTTATAGCAATACAATCCTACCTCAAGAAATAAGAAACATCTCAAATAAACAACCTAACCTTACACCTAAAGCAATTAGAGAAAGAAGAACAAAAAAACTCCAAAGTTAGCAGAAGGAAAGAAATCATAAAATTCAGATCAGAAATAAATGAATACGAAATGAAGGAAACAATAGCAAAGATCAATAAAACTAAAAGCTGCTTCTTTGAGAAGATAAACAAAATCGATAAACCATTAGCCAGACTCATCAGGAAAAGGAGAAGACTAAAATCAATAGAATTAGAAATGAAAAAGGTGAAGTAACAAGTGAGAATGCAGAAATACAAAGGATTGTGAGAGATTACTACAAGCAACTGTATGCCAATAAAATGGAAAACCTGGAAGAAATGGGCAAATTCTGAAAAAAGCACAACTTTCTGAGACTGAACCAGGAATAAATAGAAAATATAAATAGACCAGTCACAAGCACTGGAATTGAGACTGTGATTAAAAATCTTAACAACAAACAAAAACCCAGGGCCAGATGGCTTCACAGGCGAATTCTATCAAACTTTTAGAGAATAGTTAACACCTATCCTTCTCAAACTCTTCCAAAATATATCAGAGGGAGGAACACTCCCAAACTCATTCTACGAGGCCGCCATCACCCTGATATCAAAACCAGACAAAGATGTCACAAAGAAAGAAAACTACAGGCCAATATCACTGATGAACATAGATGCAAAAATCCTCAACAAAATACTAGCAAACAGAATCCAACAGCACATTAAAAGGATCATACACCATGATCAAGTGGGGTTTATCCCAGGTATGCAAGGATTCTTCAATATATGCAAATCAATCAATGTGATACACCATATTAACAAACTGAAGGATAAAAACCATGTGATTATCTCAATAGATGCAGAAAAACCTTTTGACAAAATTCAACACCCATTTATGATAAAAGCCCTGCAGAAAGTAGGCATAGAGGGAACTTTCCTCAACATAGTAAAGGCCATATATGACAAACCCACAGCCAACATCGTTCTCAATGGTGAAAAACTGAAACCATTTCCACTAAGATCAGGAACAATACAATGTTGTCCACTGTCACCACTATTATTCAACATAGTTTTGGAAGTTTTAGCCACAGCAATCAGAGAAGAAAAAGAAATAAATGGAATCCGAATTGGTAAAGAAGTAAAGCTGTCACTGTTTACAGATGACATGATACTATACATAGAGAATCCTAAAGATGCTACTGGAAAACTACTAGAGCTTATCAATGAATTTGGTAAAGTAGCAGGATACAAAATTAATGCACAGAAATCTCTTGCATTCCTATACACTAATGATGAAAAATCTGAAAGAGAAATTAAGGAAACACTCCCATTTACCATTGCAACAAAAATATAAAATACCGAGGAATAACCCTACCGAAGGGGACAAAAGACCTGTATGCAGAAAACTATAAGACACTGATGAAAGAAATTAAAGACGATACAAACAGATGGAGAGATATACCATGTTCTTGGATTGGAAGAATCAACATTGTGAAAATGACTATACTACTAAAAGCAATCTACACATTCAATGCAATCCCTATCAAACTTGCAATGGCATTTTTCACAGAACTAGAACAAAGAACTTCACAATTTGTATGGATACACAGAAGACCCCGAATAGCCAAAGCAATCTTGAGAAAGAAAAACGGAGCTGGAGGAATCAGGCTCCTGGACTTCAGACTATACTACAAAACTACAGTAATCAGGACAGTATGGTACTGGCACAAAACTAGAAATATAGATTAATGGAACAGGATAGAAAGCCCAGAGATAAACCCATGCACCTATGGTCACCTTATCTTTTATAAAGGAGACAAGAATATACAATGGAGAAAAGACTGCCTTTTCAATAAGTGGTGCTTGAAAAACTGGACAGCTACCTGTAAAAGAATGAAATTAGAACACTCCTTAACACCATACACAAAAATAAACTCAAAATGGATTAAAGACCTAAATGTAAGGCCAGACAGTATAAAACTCTTAGAGGAAAACATAGGCAGAACACTCTATGACAGAAATCACAGTAAGAACCTTTTTGACCCACCTCCTAGAGAAATGGAGATAAAAACAGAAATAAACAAATGGGACCTAATGACACTTAAAAGCTTTTGCATAGCAAAGGAAACCATAAGCAAGATGAAAAGACAAGCCTCAGAATGGGAGAACATATTTGCAAATGAAGCAACTGACAAAGGATTAATCACCAAACTATACTAGCAGCACATGCAGCTGAATACCAAAAAAACAAACAACCCAATACAAAAATGGGCAGATGACCTAAATAGACATTTCTCCAAAGAAGATATACAGATTGCCAACAAACACATGAAAGGATGCTCAACATCACTAATCATTAGAGAAATGCATATCAAAAGTACAATGAGGTACACCTCACACCAGTCAGAATGGCCATCATCAAAAAATCTACAAACAATAAATGCTGGAGAGGGTGTGGAGAAAAGGGAACCCTCTTGCACTGTTGTTGTGAATGTAAACTGATATAGCCACTATGGAGAACATTATGGAGGTTCCTTAAAAAACTAAAAATAGGACTACCATACGACCCAGCAATCCCACTGGGCATATACTCTGATAAAACCGAATCCCACTACTGGGCATATACTCTGATAAAACCGTAATTCAAAAAGAGTCATGCGCCACAATGTTCATTGCAGCTCTATTTACAATAGCCAGGACATGGAAGCAACCTAAGTGTCCATCGACAGATGAATGGATAAAGAAGATGTGGCACATATATACAATGGAATATTAGTCAGCCATAAAAAGCAACGAAATGGAGTTATTTGTAGTGAGGTGGATAGACCTAGAGTCTGTCATACAGAGTGAAGTAAGTCAGAAAGAGAAAAACAAATACCGTATGCTAACAGATATATACAGAATCTAAAAAAAAAAAAAAAAAGTTTCTGAAGAACTCAGGGGCAGGACAGGGATAAAGACGCAGATGTAGAGAATGGACTTGAGGATACGGGGAGGGGGAAGGGTAAACTGGGACCAAGTGAGAGAGTGGCATGGACATATATACACTACCAAATGTAAAATCGATAGCTAGTGGGAAGCAGCCACATAGCACAGGGAGATCAGTTCGGTGCTTTGTGACCACCTAGAAGGGTGGGATAGGGAAGGTGGGAGGGAGATGCAAGAGGGAAGAGATATGGGGATATATGTATATGTTTGGCTCATTCACTGTGTTGTAAAGCAGAAACTAACACACCATTGTAGAGCAATTATACTCCAATAAAGATGTTAAAAAAATAAAATAAAATATGGTACTGCTATGTGACTATTGCCTCTTGTGTCAGTTGAATATAATTATTATAATGTGATTAGGCTTTTCTTTTAATGGTTGTTTATATCCTTAATTTTCCACATACTGTACAAATCTTACTTTTATAAGGTTAATTAGGATTACTCCGTCTAGGAGACCAGCATTCTTACTATTTAGGATTTTTAATCAGATTATGATGAGCACTTCACATTATGCCTTTGAAATAACAGACAATCCTGTATGTCTTCCATTGCCATATTTTGAGCCTTAAGCTTATAAGTAATACATTAAGAAATAATCAGATAATCAGTTACCATTGTCCAGCTTAATTCAGCAACTAGTGTATGACTCAATTAGTTTTTTGGGTTGTTTGTTACATGGAAAACACATTTTAAAATTGTAGCTGAGTGCACTGAAAGAGAGTAGGCCAAAACTTCAGTGGTAGGATATACTTGAAGGTTTTTTTACAAACAAATAATTCACATACATAAACACAGAGATATCTTTCTTTGATTTTTTAGAACTGTAGAAATTATTTCAGTGATACATTTACACTTTAGAATATATCTTCACATGAATTCATGACCTTTTTATGGGTTATTAAAATAATCCTATAAATAGAATCCTTACCTATTAGCAGTACCCTCTATATTAATTCCACATTGCCTAGCCAGATTAATCTCCTAAAATAGATCGTGTTCATGCTACTTCCCATCCCTGCTCAAAATCCTTGGAGGTTTCCCTTCCAGATGAATGGCAGATTCCTTAAACTGGCATTCTAATGATGGCGTGGTATGGCCACAACCTATCTTTCTTGTTCTGTCTCTTATCACTTTCCTACCCAAATCCACAGTGAAGAATTTCTTAATTGTTCACCATATTTGCATCTTCTTTATCTTTGCTCATTCTGCCACTTTTACCCCTTTGACTAATAGAATTAAAAACCCTGTGAATTTTGAATGTTGAGTTAAGTAAATTAAATGGTCTATGTAAGAGGTCAGCTAAACTTTTCCTGTAAAGGGCCAGATAGTGAACTGTTTAGGCTTTGCAGGCTACACTGTCTCTGTCACAACACTTAACTCTGCTGTAGTGCAAAAGCCGCCCCAGACAATACATAAACTGAATGAGCCCAGCTATGTACTAATAAAACGTCGTTTGTGGACACTGAAATTTGAATTTCATATAATTTTCTCAAGTTGCAAAAACAGTATTCTTCTTTTTATTTTCCTTAATCATTTAAAAATGTAAAAATTATTCTTAGCTCATGGATTATACAAAAAACAAGCAGTGGGTCAGATTTGGCCCTTAAGCCATAGCTCGCTAACCCTTGTCAACACAATGGAATACCATGCAGCCATTAAAGAGAATGGAGTAAGCTTGTATAAACTAATATGGAATATACTATTATTTATTAAAGTAAGGGCAGAAAAGTATTATGGCATTATACCTTTGGTAATTTTTTTCATTCTTAATATACTGTTAATCTACTTCTAGTAAGATAATTAAAGCCTGTGAAATGTGTGACTGCAGATTGGGAAGGAAGAATTTTACTTTCACAGTCACTTTATGACCACTTGAATTTTTGTTCTTGCTCATGTGTTACTCTATTAGTTATTATTATTTATTATTATTTATTATTAGTATTATTTAAAATATGAGGATAATTAATCTGCAAGGTAACATTACAGTTCATTTTGCTTGTTTTTCTCTTTATCCTTCTCAGTAATAGAAATTCATTAACAGTATTTTTAAACTACCTATTCTCAAGGCCAAGCAGCAAAGTCACTTTCCCCTTTTCCATTCCAAGCTTTTCTGCTTTTTCCCTCCTTTAATTTCTGCCCCCCACACACATAAACACACATACATACAATATGAAATTAATGAAAGCTCCTAATCAGTCCCTTTTAGGAGACATTTTTATTTTTTCTACTTTAACATACATATTTATATATGTTACACTCTTATGGGCACATTCAGATATAGACTGTTATGTTGTCTCTAGGGTATGCTGTAGTCCATCGTTTTTCTTCTTACTCATAAGACCATTTTGGAATACAAGTGAAACTAATGTTATTAGCGTGATACTTTAATGCATTCTAATTTTAAAAACATTAATATTTTGGACAGAGTCCTTAGAGTTTTCAACAGAGGAAAAACAGATTACATGCAAAGGATCTGGAATCAGAATCCCATTGGGCTTCTCAATACCCATATTAAAAGCTAAAACAAAATGAAGTAAAGCCTTCAACATTCTGAAGGAAATTACTTACAGACTGGAGTCATAGGGTCATTCCTACTATCATTCAGGTGTGATGGGAGAATAAAGACATTTTCAGATATGCAGAGTCTAAAAAATTTTTTTCAGAAGATACTGGAGGAAGTGCTCCACCAAAATGAAACAGTAAGCCAGGAAAGAGAAAGACATGGTGTCTTAGCTCAGGCTGCTATAACAAAGTACCATAGACTGAATAACTTAAACAACAAACTTATTTCTCACAGTTCTGGTGGCTGGAAAGTCCAAGATCAAAGTGCTAGCAGATTCAGTTCTGCTGAAAGCCCACTTCCTTGTTTGCAGATGGCTGTCTTTTCATTGTATCCTCATGTGCTGCAAGGGGTGAGGGAGCCCTCTGTGGTCTCTTTTATAAGGGAACTAATCCTGTTCATGAGGGTTCCACCCTTGTGGCTTAATCACACACCAGAAGCACTGTTTCCTAATACCATAACTTTTGGGGGTTAACATTTCAACACATGAATTTTGGGGAGACAAAAACATTTAGCCTATAACACATGAGGTCAAGGACACAGGGGATCCAAGATGGGAAAGAGAATCTTGGGGTGATAGTGAAAAGAGATGCCAGGATGATGGTGTACCAGGTATAGAAGGCAACTGGAACAGAAGGTGCCAGGAGAGACTTTTTCAAAGGCATAAAATCAGTAGAATATCTGATATATCTACATCTTAAGAAGGGAGTTACATGGTTAAGGGAGCTTGCTGTTTCATAATTTATAAGTACATAGAAAATGTAGCAAAGAAACAAATACAAACAAGACAATTGTTAACCCAAAGGAAAAGAGCCCTTGAGAATCAAATATGCCCATCTCTTTCAAATTTTCATTTAGTGACCTCAAGTCAATAATTTGAAACTGGCCAAGGTGGGAGTATTTGCACCATGGAAATTAGCAAACCGTATGAATCAGGATATTTTTTTTCTTTTCATAGAGTTGGTTTACCAACACACCACTAGTACACGGCCCAAATCTGAGTTGAATTTATATAGTTACTACAGTGTAAATACTGAATGTTAATCTAATTGAAATGATAATGGGAAGATGGGGTGGGGGTGATAAGGGAGTGAATGTGTGGTAGCAGCAAGGGAGTAGGGGAAGCTAAATCTTTAACTTCTCACGTGGCAGGAACTGAATAGGTAATGTCTAAAATGAAAAAGCAAAGAATTTGAATTATTTAGAGAAAGAACCAGCTAAAAGAAGCAAAAATGGCTACCTCTACAGAAGAAGAAATGGAAAGGAAGGAGGATGGAGAACTCTAATTCTTCATTAAAAAAATTTACAGAATTATTTGATTCTTTAAACCATTTGGGTTTCTATCTTAGAAAATAAATTTAAAGACTGAAAATAAAAAAGTAAATAGATTGTGAATATCCATACTTTTTATTTACAAATTGTTTGCAAACTAACACTGGGCAGAAATACTAATGTTTCAAAATTGTAATAGTGTGCCTTAGAATGTGTCTGAGATTCTACTTACAAGCCTTTACACAAGCCAGCTCCTCTCCCCACTATCCCTGTTGCCTCCCTGACAATATTTCTGTCACTCACTGTGCCTTCCCTGGTTGCTGTATAAGCTCCAGAACACTCCCCCTCACTTCTGGATGCTCTACTACCTTACAGTACACAACTACACACTCACTTATACATTTGTAACACTGTATGTGTGTGTGTGTGTATGTGCACCCACACACAAAAGAGTGGCATTTTTCATGGTTTATTTCAGCCTGAAGTTCTGGAATTATGTAAAATGAGAGAAAAAAAAGAATGAAATTGAGTTACTTTTGAGTTTACAAATTTTAATGATTCTAAGAAATATCAGTTTAAATTTAGTCAAGATTTTGTTAGATACATGTAATAGAAAACCCAGTTAAGAGTGGCTTGTAAAAAATCATTAGCACATATAACAGGAAGTTCAGATTATGGGAAAGGTACAATTAATTCATACCGTGGTCCACCATTACCATCAAGGTGCATTTCCATCTGTCTGTTCTTCTTTGGCTTCATGCTAAGGCTGGTTAAAAAGCTGGAGATTAGATGGCTGCCAAGGGCAATCAGAGCCACTTTATATGTTGTTCACCTTTGACAGGAGAGAATAGAGAGAGATCTTATCATTCTGTCAGAAGAACAATGAAGAACTTTCTAGTCATCTTCCCATTTCTAAACTAATCACTAGCAAAGTGATTACCATTGGAACCTCTTACCTATGGAGTGGAGGGTGGGGCTACTTCACAGGAAGCACTTGGGCTATTTTGGAAGAGGTGATTACCTGAACAAATTTGAAGTTCTAGTAGGGAGACCTTGGTAATGGAAACTGGGTAAGCAAAGGGAGTGTCTATTACAGATGGACAATAATAATGCCATACCAGGATGTTTTCAGATCTTGCAATCTTGTTTCCAGGTCAACTTGGTATTTTAATTATTGGTTGTGACTTTTGGAAACAGATCTGCAATAATTCATTAGGATGTTAATATATTATGATGTGCCTTCCGTGATTATTGGTTGATTCACTGCCATCTGGTCAGGCAAGAGATACATTATACAAAGCAAAAAATAGAAAAATTAGATGTTGGAATAAAAATATTATAAAAAGTAAGACATATGAATTAGAAATAGGCTCTGAACAGTGACACATTTTTTAATGATATTCCACTGTATGAACATATGACATTTTATTTATTTATTTATTTATTTATTTAATTTATTTATTTTTTGGCTGTGTTGGGTCTTCATTGCTGTGCACAGGCTTTCTCTAGTTGTGGCGAGCAAGGGCTACTCTTCATTGCAGTGCGTGGTCTTCTCACTGCAGCGGCTTCTCTTGTTGCAGAGCACAGGCTCTAGGTGCGCAGGCTTCAGTAGTTGCAGCACACAGTCTCAGTAGTTGTGGCTTGCGGGCTCTAGAGTGCAGACTCAGTAGTTGTGGCGCACGGGCTTAGTTGCTCCGTGGCATGTGGGATCTTCCCAGACCAGGGCTCGAACCATGTCCCCTGCATTGGCAGGCGGATTCTTAACCACTGCACCACCAGGGAATTTCAACACTAATTTTTATGAGCGGGCGGGGGGAGTATACTAAAAAGTTCTTTGTTTTATTTATTTATAATGTGGTAAATAATATTTTTCAAGAAGGGCTGAGATATTTAATTCATTAAATATTTTAAAATCATTTTTAAATCTTTAAATCATTAATGATTTAAATCTTTAAATCATTTTTCTTACCCAGAATCCTCTATCCTTCTGTAATGATCATGTGGATTTTACAGATTTTATTTTAGGCCAAGTTGCTGTCTTATAGGCATTGGCCTTTTCTCAATTCCTTTTCAAATTTTTGTTATTTAGTGTCTGGATCAATATTACTTTATTTTGTCAGAATTAAAACCAGGGATAACTTCTTTTTGCTTAAAACTACTCTTAAAATTCTGAACCCTTAAAAACATTAGATTAAAAAGATAAATTCTATACACTTGACCAATATGAGTTATAGTAAGATATTACTGTGCTGATTCTTTTCTCTAAATCATTCAACTTCTTGAATTTTCTGTTGTAGTGATGTCTCACTATGGGAAAAATATACTGTTAGGGATTTAGCATCTTTACTCTCCTATGCCCACCACACATGCACCCTTGTCATCTCCCAACCTATTCTCCTGATAGAGTTATATTATAATTCCAATTATATAAATACTCAGTACTTACACTGTCGTGACATATCAACTCAATTTAGAGCCTAGTGATGTGTCAGATATATTTAGTAAAGTGTAGAAAACTACAGATACTTTTGGGTTAGGGTATGAGTAGAATGTGACATTCTGTTCCCGCAGTCTCTTCTCTCCCTGCTTGAAGAAGTTTTACCTTTCTTGAGTTTGATAACTGGTGATTTGATAATTGGAAATTTCTTTTACCTTTTAAGAAATTAAAGCTTCACCTACTTTCTGGCTCTCCTAAGTTCCTGATGAGGCCTCCCATATTTTCACCTGCCCTCATGTTTGCAAATAGCTTGCTTTTCATTTGTTACTTGCTAGATAATATCTAGAATTTTTCTGATGGATTGCCCTTTTGCACATTCATACAATCATATATTATGTTCCTCTATGTTCCAAGTGGCCAAATATGATCCTTTTGTTGAGTCTGGCAGAATCCATGTAAAACATACTCAGGCCTTGTTCTTTTGTCGTCCTCCGATGTAGGAGTTACTTTAAAGGTACTTTAGAAATGCTGCCTTATTTGAAGAGGGAGTTAAATACCATTAAGTTAGAGTCTCATGTAGGGCTAATATGACCACAGCCGCTTAGGTGTACATTGTTGTGTTGGGTGGAAAATACAGAAACAATATGATTTGGGTTTCATGAAGACAGTCCATTAGGGTGGCAAAAACCACACCAGGTCAACTCTACTCCAAGTAATAATAATACATAAACAAGGAATGCAAAAGAGACAAAACCACTAAGTATTCATTGCACAAGTAACTCTTAAACTGTAGGTACTAATATGCTAGTCTGTATTCTCAAATATGAAAGGTAAAGGATTAAAGACTTTCTTCCTCTACCTGTATAAATCCAAGATTGGTATATAACATTCCAAATTACCTACCATAAAACTGCCTTTTGCTATATTTTGTTACTTTTAATCCCCTAAAATTGTGAGATAATAATATGTGGAAATGCTTTGAGAAAGTACTCAACAAACATTATGTGCTATTAGTAATTTAACAACTTTTTCTAATAAAAAGAGCATGTATGCCACAGAACTGGCAGCTAGAAGAATTCCTCTTTTTCATTTTAGAAGTCTATCTAAGTCTGCATAAACAAAAACAAATTACCACTTTCTTTGTCTACATACCATCTGAACCACAAAAACTCACCTATCCATGTACTTCATCTGCTAATATTTTGGTTTTATATCCTGAGTTAAAATGTGAGATTATTCTCCCCCAATTTAATTTTTTTGACAGTGAATATTTATACTAAATTTAAATTAAGTGTAAAAGAGCAGATTGATAAGAACACCAAAAACCTTGTAGATCAACCAATAACACCAGCTGTCCAAATTATTCTACAGCATTGCAAAGGTTCCTCTAAACTGCATATTTATTGCTGGATACATTCCATCCATATGACGTACAAATTTGAGATTTATACTTTTAAACATAATAAGATGGAGTTCTGCCATGCCTACTGGGTGATAAGTAAATGCATACACAACCAATTTGGTTTAAATCTCAGTCCATAATATTTTTGCATTAATCTTAGGCCATACAACTTTTTTTTAGATCAAGTACTTATACTTGTAAAATGTACAATCTCTTTCCTATACACTCTCTTCTCAAGGTTTCATAAAAACCTCAAGGATCCTCAACCTCATTAAGAAATGTGACGATATCACTTCTATTTTACGTACTTGTAGAACCCTGATAAAACAAAGACATTTATTTATACAATTCCTCTAGGTGATGCTTGATTGTCAATAATTGAATCAGTATATAAAACATGTCTTTTAAAGCCTTTACTATTCCTCCTATAGCTAAATACTTTGTAAATAAATGTTTTTAAGGGCTGAAATATGAAGAATAATATCACCATGCATGCATCGATGACACTTTGAATAAGAGAAGCCTCACTAATTAAACAAAATGGAAAAAAGCTGGGCAGAATTGGTGGGCAATAATTAAATAATATTTTAAATAAATGAAATTTTATTTCAGATGTACACAATAGCTCAAATTAGGCTTAAAAAGTGTTGCTTGCTTATTGCTTTCATCAATAGACAAGTCTGTTTAATTAGTAAATATGTTTCATTATGTAAATGAGGGCTTCTCAAGTGCTGAGAGGTAGTCTGTTTAATTCTTTAAAACAACCCTCTGAATAATCTCTATTTTATATTACCTAAGAAGAAAGAGTAAGGAAGATAAATGTTAACCCCAATGCTAAGTGGTCCCTAGTTCAGAATTTAAGAGTTTTAAGAGTTTATATTAACAAAATTTTAGTATCCTGATAATCAAGTGACACATGAGGTGCTGAGAGTGTTGAGAATTATAACTTCAAATTTTCTGCATTATTAGCATTGTTATTGCTTGAAAGCATACGTATCATGCTCTTGATTTTGTTCAAGTCTAGGCCTGTCTGATATTCAGTGATTCTAAGGGATTTAACTATGGAGTTAGTATGGTTTTAGTAACATACCAGAATCCTTCTATTCATAGATTTGCAATGTTGTCCTAATTTATTAGCTTAAAACTCACTGTCCTATGGAATGTGCTCATGAATAATACATGCTAAGCTGCTATTTCTTTTGACTTTGTCTTCAGCCAATTTTTATTTCTACAAAGTGATCACCAAAGTGGAATGTCCAGAATCCAGGGTGTGAGCAATACTATCATTTTTCAAAAAGAAAATATTAGAATTGCTACTTGGGTACAGTTTTATCTAATCTCTTACATTTTTCTCTTTTGTGTATATTTTTAATGTACATAACATATTTGTATAGTATTAACTATATGTTTGTCATTTATAAATGTGTAAGTTGAAGTCCATCGAGGGTAACAACTTAAATATTTATTTTATGTAAAGAGGTTTCAAGGATGATGAGCCAAGCTTTCTCTCAGATGTTACATTCAAATTTCCACATTTTTTTCTCTTGTTATTTGTATTTTGTAAATGTTATTTCCTTCCCTAAGAGACAATAAAATGTTTGCTAGTCAAGCACAGAGCTTTGTCTTTTACCCTTCCTTTATTGGCCTAATATGCTACCTACTTTAGTGAAAGTTGGATTTTTTGTTGTGGTTTGCAGTAATAAAGTGTCCTGTTCTCTCTATGGCCTAAACAGTTTTTTAAAAGTCTTTTTTCAACATGCTATTGACTGATCTTCTTACCATGACCTGAAGTTCATTTTTCAAGTTGTAAACCAGGTTTTAATTTCTACTCTGAGTGCCTTGTGACCTGATGGAAGTTGAAAGGCTACTATGATTTGTTCCTTATTGGCCTTTTATTGAGTCAGCTAGTCCCCAAGACTTCCCAACCATTCCTCCTGCAACTAATATGCACTGTTTATATAGATGTAGACAATATTTGGCACATATTATGGTTATTGTTGTTCCTGTTGATGTCATTTTTATTGCTATAGACTTTTGACTTATAATAATAATCACAAAATGAACAGAAGCCAAAGCTGTGTAACTAGAGACTTTTTCTTTTTAACAGCTGTTGTCAACTCTGGGGTGTGACACATAAGGTTCAATCCTTTTCCCAAAATAATATGCTATAGCTTGCTAGAGGAACAGTTAGGCTCAAGAAAAGTTTTCCTCCACTTGTGATTTGTAATAACACTGTGTTTGTTTAAGGTTGGTAGGAGGTAGATGTGTTTATGAATTGGCTGTGAGTGTCAGAACTCCGTCTGTCTTTTGACCACTAAGACAAAACCTGGCTCATAGTAGGCACTCAGTAAATAGTTAAAGAATAAATGAATGAATGAACAAAAAATGAAAATCATTTTATTTAATAAAATTTCATAATAAAAAATTTATAAAGATCTCTTGAATCATTTCATAGTATAAGCTTCAGTTATCATTGAATCATAAGAGTGCTAAATTGAGTACTGGGAATGGAAAATATCTATACAGGATACCATGTAAGACAAAGAGTAATTTGTACATAGTAATATACTTTCTGGATAGAATTTATTAAAACACAATTGAAAAAAGACCACAAGTGATATAAAGGAGGTAGATTAAAAAGCAAACAAACAAAATTATAGCAAATTGATATAATAGAGCTAAAGAAAATAAATATAACACAAGTTTACATTTTAAATTCAGACTAACAATTGTTCAACTCTTATAAATGACCTAAATATGTATTGAATGGTGCCAAAGAAGATACCACTGACCCACTACCATGAAGGCATGGGAATTATTTTTCCAGAAGTGATGCATAGATTAATGATGATCAGTCTATGCTGTTTTGATCTTCTTCCCTTTGAGGCAGTGGCATATCCTTGTAGATGCCTTGATAGAATTAACTCTACTCTTGTGCTATACAAAAGCACAGAATACAGCTATCTTTAACTCCACAGACCAAAATGATCCTCTGCTCTCATTGACACCATTCCCTAATCAATTGAGCTAATCTACTGTAGGTTGTATAAACTTGAACCAATAATAAATGGATAATGAAGAATCATGAATCTATAAGTTTATGACTGTGTAACTTTTTCTGCCGTTAAATACTGGCATGATCATAATATTGCTTATCTTGGTAGAGGTAATCGAAGGTCAAGATGGTTACTGGAAGTTTTAAGGAGTTAAATCATCACCATTTACTCACACCTTTGTCTTTATTTCTGACTTTACTTATTACAAGTAAAGTTCATTAGGCTTATTTAGATTCTTTAAGTTTGTGTTTCAAATAGCTGGGCTTTTATTAATTTTTACTGCTATCAGGACCCTGAATATGAACCTGATGAGTTTCTGAATTTATCTCTTGGGAAATTACATTAAGGAGAAAAACCAAACTAAACTTGATTCCTCATAGGAGTTGGGTATTTCTGGTGCTTTTATTGATTTTTTTCCTTTGTTGAAGCTCTGTGAGGTTTTATTATTAATGTTATTATAAAGTTTAGCAACTTCAGATGCAAAAGTGGGCACCGTCTCAAGCTTGATCTAAAATGGAGTCTGTTCAAAGAGGCACATCAATAAAGTAGGCATATAGTATCTTTGGGAATTACAGCATCTCACAGTTGTTGGTGATTTATAATAGATTTTGATAATGTTAACCACTTTTTTTAGTACAAACCTTATGTAAAAAATATATATATACAAGGTGGAGAATAGAAATGCAATATCTTAAAAATAACTTTTCTCAGTGAACCTGTAACATGTCTGAGCACCCAAAAATTGATGTTAGAATGATGGCTGGAAAATTTTTTTTTCTGAATATGATACCCAATGATTAACTTGATATCATCAGTCATATTTATCAGTTGTCTTATTTTATTAGGTTGCATACTACAAAGCTTAGATACTGTTTTCAAGTCAGTGTGTCAAGAAATGTACACTAACTTATGAAATTAAATGTGAATTTTATAAAAAAACTTAATTTCATTCTCTTCTAAAGCTCACTTTCTAATATTTTCTAAAGTAAAATATTTCATTTAACATTTTATAAAAAAATAAAAATTTAAAAATTCCTTTTATATTGAAGTAGGACACATTTAGAATATAAATGGTATTGAACCACATACATTAAAATATGGTGTTGATATTTTTCGTGAACAAAAATATAGATAAGCTAAATGGATAGTTAATTTGATAGGGTCAAAGATTAATTATGTTTATTTGAAAACTGCTTATAATATTACTTTGGATGCATGCAGCAACAAACAAACAAATTAAAATTAGATTCTTTGTGTGGATCTATTCTTAGAGGAAATGTGTATTTTTCCAGGATTTTTAAATGTTTATAATTTGGATGTCTCCCAGTATCCACCCTTTTCCCATCCCTGAAACATCAATCACTTTCCACACGGCACCTGGACCTGAAATGATGCTTCAAATTAATATATGTTAAAAATAAAAATTTTAAATTTAAAAAAGTTACCCAAATGCTTCTTACTTTGTAACAAGAGAGACAAAAAGAGAAAGATCCTCATATGTCTGTATGGTTTTTCTCTGTAATCTGACTCAGCCCTGCCAGAACTCCATTAAAACCTTCAAATTCATTGTAACTGGTAAGTTACTCTTTTGGGAGATGTAACTATGTGGTTTCTTACCCCTATTGCTGCTAATAATTGTGATTTAATTTTTCCAAAGATGTTACTGTTTAATAGTAAGCCTAAATAATTTGAAAAATAAATTATGTACTTTTATTTCCCAGTTTTAATGAAACATTTGGGCAAGCAGAATTATTTATACCCACTATCTATGCTCCATTTTTTTGAGATCATTAATAATTTTTTTTTCCACATGAACCTGCTTCTTTTTATTTACCGGTTTGAAGGATAAGCCTATGCAATAAGATTCCATCTGCTCTGTTGTGTAGAATTCATCTACTTAATTTTTATATTCCTATTAAAACAAAAGATGAGAGTTATATTAAAATGTGCTCCCATTTCTTATCATTGATCTGAGGTTTTCTTTTCTGAGTTGAATCCTGAGGAAAATAATCAATGCTAAATTCCTACAGATTAACTGCTTGATAAAAATATTGTTTCCTGAAGCTGTTTTTGATCATATGAATGTTAGTATATTTAATGCTTTTCCCTTTGAAGTTAGTAAAGCTATCAAAGCCTTTATAGATAAGGATAAAACTGCTATTAAAAATAATGTATATGCCTTTAGAATATGACAAGTGTTAACACTAAGAGGAATAACTGATATTTATTGAGTGCTTGCCATTTGGCAAATTCCTTTGCATATATTATTTATTTTTCACAAGATTGTTTCAAAGTTAATGTTAACATCTCTGGCTTTACATGTGAGGAAACTAATAACCAAAGAGGTTATATAAAATTCCCCAAATCATATAGCCAGAAGGACCAAAATTCAAACCTGGAATTGTTTTAGTACATGGTCCATGCTCTGCTCTCTCCACTATATCATGCTATCCATGATTTTATTTTGGAAATCATCTAGTTCAAACTTTTCCTGTTTACACATGAAGAAACTGAGGCATAGGTTATTTTGAATTATCCAGGACCTGAGACTCTGAGAGCATTTTCCACTTTGCTGCCAACTTGAAGCAAACTGCAGGGACTGAGCGACTGAATGAATGAATGAATGGACAGAGGATGATAATGGGAGGCATACAATACGTAGAGCACTAAACCAGGAGTCAGGATACCAGGCTTTTGGCCTGTTCTGTCTTTTATGACCCATGTGACTTTGAGCATGTTGTATAACCTCTTTGTGGCTCTGATTCTCCATTTCTTTAATGGGAGTCATAGTGAGCTTCCTGCCTTATAGAGCTGTTACAAACATCAAATGAGGTAATATATTTAAAAATTACTTTGCAAATTATGGAACACTTTATAATGTAAATCATTTAAGATCCATAGTAGTGTGCGTTTAAGGGTACATAGTTCAAAGCACACATAATATGCAGTAAACTTTACAATGTAAGCCATTCAGGGAAATGATATGCTACGTACCAATTAGTCTTCACAGGCCAAAAAAAGTGGCTGACGGCTGCACAAAGCAAGTCAAATTTGGTTACCAGACCTCAGAAAGTGATGAAGGGACTCTCTCTGGGTAGCTCAGGGCATCCCCAGAACTTAAGATACCCAGCCCCTATTTGACAACTCCCATTTTTGTGTAATATCAGACAATTCTAGTTTGAGGAGGGCAATATGGGTTCTCCAGGCCTACACCAGTTTCTGTGCATTTGTGCAAAAAGAAGAACAAGAAATTCTTCTCAGCAGTGATCTAATTATTCTTAATGTAGATCTTCAAAGAACAGTTAATTTAACTGATTTATTTGTTTTTGCCAGATAGAATCTTTAAAATTCTGAAAACAAGAGGTGATGAAGTACACAAATACAGAGCAGGTAAAAGTTAAGTGATCTGACCAAGGATGGAAAGTGGGACAATTACAGACTAGCATCTAGAGAAGGTTGGACAATTAGGGACTGAAGCATAATTTATTAACTTTCAGTTCAATGAATAATGCATTAAATTTCTTTAAAAGAACACACAGTCCAGGAAGATGATGTTTTATGAAGTCCCCTGAAAATTTAACTAGAGCTTTGAAGATAATATCCTGCCTTAGAATAACTCTTACTTGAAAGGTTTACCATGCATTAATCTCATTTTTCTCTTCAAGGTAATCCTGGGAAGCAGGGAAGGCAGGTCGCACCATTTTAACACCAGGGCATGGGACTCAGCTTGTGCATTCTGCCTAATAGTGTAGAGGCGGCAGGTGTCAGAGCTTGAGAATTTTGACTCCTAACAACTATACCATGCTTGTTTCTTTAAGAAAAGGAGCATTTAAATCATATGATATCTCTTATATGTGGAATCTAAAAAAATGGTACAAAAGAACTTATTTACAAAACAGAAATAGAGTCACAGATGTAGAAAACAAACTTTTGGTTACCGGGGGGAAAGGAAGGGAGGGATAAATTGGGAGACTGGGATTGACACATACACACTACTATATATAAAATAGATGACTAATAAGGACCTACTGTATAGCATAGGGAACTCTCTTCAATACTCTGTAATGACCTATATGGGAAAAGAATCTAAAAAAGAGTGGCTATATGTGTGTGTGTGTGTGTGTGTGTGTGTGTATTCATATATATATAATATATATATATAACTGATTCTGATTCACTTTGCTGTACAGCAGAAATTAACACAACATTGTAAATCAACTATACTCCAATAAAAATTAAAAAAACAAAAAGAAAGGAAAAAGACCATTTAAAACTGACCTTTGCCTCTGACATAGATATCCATCTGATAAAGCTAGTAACTACTTTGTGTATTAAAAGCTGAACATAAAATATTTTTTAAAAGTAAAAATTGAATCAAAATTGTTTGCCAGTCATTTTTATCTCACATTCAAGACACAACCCCTTCTGAAGCCAAATTTTTAGTATAAAGGTAGAAAATGTGAAGTAAAGAAACTAATCCTTTCCAGCTCAGATTGCAAATAATCTCTCCTCTAACCTAGAGTATCTTCATGTCCCCTCTTGTCTAGCAGGATTGTAGAGAGTGTTGTTTTTGAAGTTCCATCAATCTATTAAACATTAGACAGAAGGTTTTAGGAAACAGGCCATGTGTATTGTGACGTACAGTCCTGGAAAGAAAAATGATCAATCTGTGTATTTGCCTTTTAACTAGTTGTAGACAAGTTGGCCACATCCTTGGCACATTAATGAATTCTGTCATATCTCATCTCCACTGCTCTCTTATTATATGAATTCAGATCTCTGTTTGGCAATAAAAATAAGGTCACTGATTTAAGTTTCTACTTCCAAGCCAGGGCTCATGGTCCCTAATAATCAAGAGACTGAATACCATAAGGAAAAGAAAAAGTTCTGTAATGTGATTTGTAATATGTAACTTGAATTAGATTTTAAAAGGAATTTTCTTTAAGTCGATTCGCAGAGATTTATTTTTGCAAATGTTTACTTCCAGCTAGTATGTGATCTTCACCTCTATTGAACTACTTTTCTTCTAAAAAAAAAAGTTTCAGATGTTCACAGGATATTTGAATGTTATTGAAAATATAGGGGCTTTCTCATTTATTCATGCTTAGATATAAATAATTTATATTTAAATCTTCAGCAATACCAAAATAAGGGTGTGGAACATTTGATTTTTTCCAGTTTCCACTCAGGGAAATGATTGAAAATATGGCTCGCAAGGCACAACTGTGTTTCCCCCAGTGTCTCCCACTGAATGGCCTTTCTAGAAAACAGGGCTACTTTTCTTAGCATCTGGTCTCTTCTAACCTGGCACATTGATTCCTGGCTCCTTTTTATCTAGAACAGCCTATTTATAAATCAAGTATAACCACTTAAATCTTTCAGTTAGTAGCCCCCCACTCCCATATTTAAATTAGTGTTTAGGATATGTTCATGTTCTCCCTAATGATGTGTGTTAAGAGTTTAAAGGCCTTTTTCATTCACTGGATAATGCCAAAAGAACAAAGAGTGAACAGGGCATTTAAAGAATAAGATCTATATATTCTAGATATTTTCTTGAAGTAGCAAATGTTTCTGTACTCTGAAATGTATGTGTTCATTAACAAAATATTTATATTTTGAAGTGTTCTGTTTTTCGCCTTTGTTGGACTCTTGATTTTTTATTCAATAGCTATAAATCAATAGTAAGAGGATCCCACCAATAATTAACCTGACTGACTTAAGTTTTAGTTTTCTGCACTGTGAGTTGCAAAATATTTTGTTTTCTTAATGCCTACATTTCTGTTGTCATTTTCCAGTCTTAAGGGTTGTTTGCATTAAGACAATTTTCATTAATTCATTGATTTAAGAGTATTTATTGGAATGCTATTATGTGTCATATATATACTACTCTGTGTCATATATATATATATATATATATACACACATACATATATATGACATACATATGTAGTTAAAGCAGATAAAGGTTCTTACCCTCAAAAAGCAGACACTCTAGTCAGGGGGAGAGAAAATAAATGAACAGCAAACATGTACTGTGTTTCACTGATTCCAAGAGGCACACATTTTCCCATCTGAATGTATCTGAAAACAGGATACATCTTATAACTGGTGTCTGACTATTATTATTGGCTGGGGGCAGTGGTGAAGTGGGTGTCATTGCCTGCGGATGCATGAATAGCAAAAGCACCAGCATAAAAAAATTGCAGAATTGGTGTCAGTGACTACAAAGAAATTGCACACAGTAGTGCAAAGGTCTTTTAACTCCTAGAAACCAAAAAGTTTTGAGCAGGAGTTAGAAGAGGTGGGAAATCATGTGTTTAGCTGTATTCTCAAAGGGGTGGGCTTAGTCTGTACATCTCCTAATACCACCTTGGGTGAAAGTTCTTATCTGATAGAGAAATTAAACAAACAAACAAAAACCTACCTTTTCTTCCTCTAAGCCTATTCTAAAGCACTAAACAAAAATCGAAATTACTAAATTAATATTTTAATGCATTATTCCATTATTCCTCAGACTAAAAATGTAAAGCAGAAATCCTTAACTCCTCACACTTCAGAATTACTCCATGATATAGGTATTCCCCAAAGGGAAATTTGTTTTTTCACAACATATACGCTGAGTATTTTCACTGAGACCATACCAGAGAATTTAGATAAAAACTATAATTTAGTAAAAGAATATGCAAACAAACCTTGTTATAAGAAAGTTTACCAGGAGATTCAACTTCATTCCTATCTCTGATTGTTTTGGCTTTCAAATAATTCTAAAATTTTGCAAGTTGAATTGTGTCATCAAATGCTGGATGGTAAGTCTACTTCCCTGCACAAATTTGCAGTCAATGCTATAAGTTCTATGTCTATACAATTCCTGTGGACGCTCAAAGATAATCTAACAGACAGCACATTTTTACATATACTGGCTTAAGACAATACATTGACTTGATTTCTAAGTTAAGCCCAATGTTATTTTATTTCCCTAACGTCTTTACGCCTTTAAGATGGGAAGCGTAACATGTTAACTTTTTTTCTTCAAATTCTCTTATAAATTATGTTTCGAGGACTGTGGCAGCAAGCAAGCTTTCTCCCCAGAGAAAACAAACTTTGCTACTCAAGTCACTGATGATGGCTTATTTATTTCAGTCCTCGTGTGTAATCTCATTGGTATTTAGATAATGATCCTGTTTTTAAATATATGACTTTCAAGTCTTTCTTTTATGCATTAAACTCACAGTTGTTTTATCCTTGACATTGCCATTGATTTGGTAAGGAGAAATTTCAGTATTTTTTTTTTTTTAATAAAACAAACAAAATTCCACTTTCAGTAAATTCTGCAAGCTGTCTCAACTGCCTACAGTGACTTTATCAAATGACAAAACCCAGAACCTTCTAGAAGGCAGAATTTACCTTATAAAACTAAAAAACAAAACAACACACACAAACACACTTCATTGAGCATAATATAGCACCAGAGTTATGCGTTCCTTTAACTTTCATTATCTTGTTAACCCTTATATAAATTCCCTTGGCAGTAAAAGGACAGTTATGTAAAAGGAAATATAAATTAGAACGTTTCAAGACCTTGTTCATCTGTATGCTTATATGGGTGAAATAAATAGATATAATCTCGAAAATCTGGCCCTCCCAGTGGATTTGAGATTATCACTGAGGAGAAATGACCAACTGAAGAGGCCCCAGTAAGTAATTTTTAACAAAAACCTGTGTTGATTCAAATTTTGCACCCTTTTCTGTAAGTTTAAAGACTCAAAATCAATTTCTCATTCTGTAAAATTCCTGTTAAAGCTTCTGTTTATTATATAATTATGCAAGCTACTGTGCTTTTCTTACATTCTTGAAAAGGCTACATGATGTGTTGAAAAAAATCATGTGAGACCTGGGTTCAAGTCCTGGCTACATTATTTACCATTACTTACCTTAAAAAAACTGCTCATTTTTTGGTTTATATACTGTAAAATGGGATTAATTGTGGGAATTAAATAGCAGTAGACAGCCCATAAGAGATAGTAAATAAACATTTTATCTTTTTAGTTTTTTTAATAATTAAATGAAATGTTTTAAGCATGTTTTCAATCCCCATGAAAAGTTAATGTTCCTCCCATTAACTGAAATATTTTGAGTTGTAGAAACTGGTGGAATGTGGTAATTTAACAGAAAAGTATGACATTAAGAGTGGCAAAATAAACACGAGCACATTTCAATTAAAGGAAACAATTTGGAATGATTATCCTAATTGTAGCTTAATATCAGTGTCCCATTTTCTGATAGCTAGCAGTCCCTTAATTAATTTCTCTTCAAATCCTATTTAAATACTTCTGAAGACACTGGAAAAAAATAAAGCAACATCAGCACCAAAAATGAAGTCTTACAGGTAAACTAGGAAATAACTCTGAAGGAAATTTCATCAACCTGAAGCCAGGAACTTACAAGAGCTTTTTATGATGGAGCAGCCCCCTCTAGCTTGAAAAATGGAAAGAAAACATTTTTTTTCCTTCTTATGCTCTCTGCCCCCTGGATGAGACACAGGATATATTGGCATGTAATTAAAAACAGTATAATTGCTTAAAAATCTAAAACCAATCAAGGGACCTATAGTGCATCCACATGATGGAGATTGCATGGCTATCAATGTCATGTTGCTGATGAAACAGTTGCATTTGGTTATTTGGAGCCCAGTATCTGCAGTTATTCCTGGGATTAGATCCTCTCTCCATTACTCACTGAACCAGGTATTCTTGGTACCCTGTCCTCACCTGTAAAATAGAGATTAAAAGCAAAAGATGTCATAGGTTTAAGAACTAAATAATATGATTGCTTAAAAAATGCTTCTCTCAGTGTCTGACACAGACTAAGCTTTCTATAAATTTTGAAAATAGTTATTATTATCTTTGAAAATATAGGAAATATTCATGATTTAAGATTAAATAAATAAAACAGAGTACATTGACGTGTGTGTGTGTGTGCGTATAAAATGACCTCACACATGCATGCACATATGCACACATCAGAATCTTATGGAGGTTTATTTTAGGCAGTAGAATTTTGAGTCATTCTTCTTTGTAATTCTGCATATTTCCAAAATTGTCAATAATAAACATATATTACTTTTAGCATCAGGAAAAACAAATTAATACATAAAAGTTCTAAAATACAGTTGATTTTATACAAGGCCTACCTGACTCATAGTTACACTGAACAAATATTTGTACAATGAATGGATGAATGAATGACTGAGAGCTAGTTAATTCTATGTCCTAAAGTAACTGTGATAATCCTCCCAAAGTCTGATTTTCATCCAGAAAATCCTTTGCTCACAGACTTTCAAAGACCCACTAAAACCAGGAAAATGTGTCCAGACTCTTCCAAGAATGACACAGGGTTCTACAAGACCTGGTTGAAAATCACCTTTGCTTTTTTCTTCTAACAACTTCACCTTGTTTTCCATGTGCTACAGTTTAGCTAAACCACTCACCACTTGCAAACACAAAGAACCTTTGTCACCTTGATTTCATTCTTCCTGTCTCCCAGACTCCTCTACCATCACTTTCCCAAGCTTTGAGGTCCAGGTAAAGGATTTTTGCCCAAATTCAAAGCAGAATTAATTCCATTTTTTGTTATGTTCCCATAGATATGCATTTGGACATTTTAAATAACATTTAAATTTAAATACCATTTAAATACCATTTAGGTTTAGCTACCTTATTTTCCCCTTTTTACCCAAAAGCATAAAATGTGTCTCTTCTTAACCTGTTGGGAAGGAAGATGAAATGGTTCTTCACTTTTTATATCTAATCTCCTCTTTAGACTATTTTCTTTTATTTTGTGAAAACATGTATGTTTTCACAAAATTCCAAAGGTGCAAATGAGAATAGAGTAAATGGGTATACATATGTAAAATTATACCTCCCACAAACCCTGGTTCCCTCGCACCAGAAGCAACCTCTATTACCAGGTTTTTGCATATACTTCCAGAGCTATTCTATGCCCACAAAATAATTTTACATACTTCTTTATTTTTTAACACAGAGGTAACATACTCTTTAGGTTACTTTACTCACTCTGCTTGCACTTTGCTTTTTAGATTTAACAGTATATTTGGGAGATTTTTCAGTATCAGTATGCTTGCTTTTTTATGGTTGCATAGTATTTAATTATATAAATGTACCAAAAAATAGTTAACCAATTCTTTTGATGGTTATTTAGACTATATAGACTCCTTTGCAATTATAATGTGACATAAATAACTTTGCATATATGCCATTTCACACATATGAAAATATATCTGTAGGATAAATTCTTAAATGTGAAATTTTCATATGCCCTTTGAATTTTTACATGAACTTCAGACTCAGCTTCCTTAATTTCAAAACAACCCTGTTTCTGTTTTATTAGGATCCATTAAATTATGGATCCATTAAATTACAGATTAATTCAAGGATAATTGATGTACGATGTTACATTGTTCTAAGTAAGAATTGTATGTGCTTTTCATTTGTTTAAATCTGCATTTTTTTTCTTATGAACCTTTCACATTTCTGGTATATCATTGTTTTTGTTGCAGTTTTAAATGTGGTTTTACTTCCACTATATTTTCTAACTGATTGATGTTTGCATAGATAAAAGTTATTGACTTACAAGTATTAATTTAAGGCCCAATGACTTAGTGAGTCTTTTATTGTTGCTAAGGTTTTGTTTACTTTTTTTTACATTTTTTTTAAACAATTATAATATCTATAAGTTTTATTTTGCTTTTTCTCATCTAATTTGTTGGCTTATACCACCTCTAGAATATGGTTAAATAATGTTATAGCAAGTTTTTAAAAAGTCTGTTTCTTTCTGAAATTAGTGGAAATGCTTCTTCTATATCCCATTAATGATCATCTTAATCCTGGCACATAAGTGCCACATAAGTAATATGTATTCATATTTTATGAGTTTTTCTATTATCATATCTTTCCAAAGCTTGAGCTATATTTGATATACAATACATTTATTTAAAGTGTACAAGTTTTTGAGTTATTAAATAGGTATATACCTGTGAAACCATCATCACGGTCAAGATAAGAAGCTTATCTATTACCTATAAAGTTTTCTCATTCTGTTTTTATTATTTTAAAATTAAAGGTAGCTACTCATCTTTTGACAAATATTTTTACTGAGATATAATTAACATACCATATAATTTATATGTATGGGGTTTTGTTTTTGTTTGGCCATGCTGCGTGGCATGCGGGATCTTAGTTCCCCGACCAGGGATTGAACCCGTGCCCCCTGCAGTGGAAGATCAGAGTCCTAAGCACTGGACTGCCAGGGAACTCCCTATGTGTACATTTAAAGTGTACAATTCGATAGTTTTTAGTATATATTCACAGAGTTGTGCAACCACCACCGTAATCAACTTTAGAACATCATCTCAGAATGAAACTCCATTACCATTAGCATTTCCCCCACTCTCTCCCTCCCTGGGCAACCACTGATCTATTCTCTTTCTCCATAGATTTGCCTATTCTGGAATTTCATATAAATGGAATCATGTAATATGTGGTTCTTTATGATTGACTTATTTCATGTAGCATGATGTTTTCAAAGTTTATTCATGTTATAGTATATATCAGTATTTCATTCCTTTTGTGGCTCATTAATATTCCATTATATGGATATACCACATTTCATTTATCTGTTTATTGGTTGAGGGGCACTTTTGTTTCCATCTTTTCGCTATGATGACTAATACTGTTATAAACATTGGTATACAAGTTTTTGTGTTGGAGCGTATACCTAGGAATGGAATTGCTTAGTCATAAGATAACTCTGTGTCTTATTATCTGAAGAACTATGGGACCATTTTCCGAAGTTACTGCACCATTTTACATGCCCACCAGCGGTATAAGAGGGTCCTGAATTCTTCATATCCTTGCCAGCAATTGTTATCTGAATTTTTAATTTTAGTCATCCTAGTAGTTGCGGTATCTCATTGTGGCTTTGATTTTCATTCCCTGAGGGCTAATGATGTTGAACGTCTTTTCATTTGCTTATTGACCATTTGTATATCATTTTTGGAGAAAAATCTATTTAGGTCCTTTTCCCCTTTTATAATTAGATTACTTGTCCTTTTATTATTGAGTAGTAAGAGTTTTTTATTTATTCTAGATACAAATCCCTTATCAAAAATATTATTTGCAAATATTTTCTCCCATTCTGTGGGTTGAATTTTCACTTTTTTCAGTGGTATGTTCTAAAACACAAATGTTTTTAATTTTACTGTAGTCCAATTTATCTATATTTAGAAATTTTGTTGCTTGTGCTTTCTGTCATATTTAAGAAACCGTCAACTCAGCAACAACAACAACAACAAAAAACCCCAATTTTTAAAAATGATCAAAGTTTTCAAACAGATATTTCTCCAGAGAAGACAGACAAATAACCACATAGTATAAATGCCTGACATTAAGCTTTTTGATTGTAATGTAAGTGCCTGACATTAAACTTTTGATTGCCAAGGCATCCATTTCAAAGACATCTATCTCAAATAAATGCATTGCCAGTTGTATGACTCAGCTGCTAGTAAAATAACTAGGTGAGAAACAAGGTCACCCCACCCGTGAAGTTTACTTTTTAGAAAGCCCTGAGTAACCTAGATAACTGACTACTTGAGAGAGCCCACTTTTCCCTTCCTGTACCCTAATTCCACCTCTTACGTTTTAAATTAGCCAATAAAGAGTGGACTCACAAAAACCTTGGCACTCCTCCCTCAGACCCCACTAATAGCAGAGCCCCAGGTCTGTTCCTGTGCTTGCATCCCTAACCCTCTCCCCGCCATCTTGTTATGTGGCCATTGAGTATGCTGTGTACCCTCTAGGACTTGTGAATAATAAATCTTTTTTTTTTTCAAAGTTCTCGGATGATTGTTGCTGAGGTGCCTCTTGCAAGCATAGTAAGAATTACAAGTTCCAGTCTGGCCACAGCATTGGCTCTGGTCAGGGAAATGTCTGTGTGGGTCTAGCCACAAGTAGCGCAGGCCCAGATGTGGTGACCCCTCATTCCTGATAGCATTACTATCCATAAGGTGAGACCTACAAAAAACAGACCAATAAGCACATGAAAAGATGCTCAGCATCATTAGTTAGTGGGTAAATGCAAATCAAAACTACAGTGGGGTACCACTTCACACCTACTAGAATGGCTATAATTATAAAAGAAAAAAACAAAACCAAAACAGAAAATAACAAGCCTTGTCCAGGAATTGGACAAGGCTTGTAACCTCATGCACTGCTGATGGGAATGTAAAATGATGTGGCCACTGTGGAAGATAGTTAGGTGGTTTCTCAGAAAGTCAATCATAGGATTACCATATGACCCTGCAATTTCACTTTTAGTTATATATCCAAAAGAATTGAAAGCAAGGACTCCAACAGATATTTGGACACCAATATTCATAGCAGCATTATTCACAATAGCCAAAATGTGTAAACAGTCCAAATGTCCATCGTTAGATGAATGGACAAACAAAATGTGAGTATATACAATGGAATATTATTCAGCCATAAAAAGAATGAAATTTTCATATATGCTATAACATGAGTGGATTTTGTAAACACTATGCTTAGCAAAATAATTCAGACACAGTAGGACAAATGTTGTATGATACCACTTGTATTAGGTTACCTAGAATAGATACATTCATGAAGATAAAAAAATTCATGGGTACTAGGAGCTGAGGGCAGGGGACAGTTATTGTTTAATGGGTACAAAGTTTTTGTTGAGGATAATGAAAAAATTTTGTGATAGATGGTGGTGATGATTACACAGTGTTACTTAGGTTTTTCTATACATTTTTTTCTACATATTTGATCATGGCCTCTCTGAATAGAGATAGTTTAACTTCCTTTCCAATCTAGATGTCTTTTTTTTTTTTACTGTTTTTTTTTTTTTTTAATTAATTAATTTATTTATTTATTTTTGGCTGTGTTGGGTCTTCGTTTCTGTGCAAGGGCTTTCTCTAGTTGTGGCAAGTGGGGGCCACTCTTCATCGTGGTGCGCGGGCCTCTCACTATCGCGGCCTCTCTTGTTGAGGAGCACAGGCTCCAGACGCGCAGGCTCAGTAGTTGTGGCTCACGGGCCCAGTGGCTCCGCGGCATGTGGGATCTTCCCAGACCAGGGCTCGAACCCGTGTCCCCTGCATTAGCAGGCAGATTCTCAACCACTGCGCCACCAGGGAAGCCCTAGATGTCTTTTATTTCATTTTCTTGCCTAATTATCCTGATTAGAACCTCTAGTAAAATGTTGAGGTGTGGACATCCATATCTTTTTCCTGATCTTAGAGGGAAAATATCCAATCTTTCACCATTAAGTATGTTGTTAGCTATGGATTTTTCATAGATGCTCTTTATCAGATTAAGGAAGTTCTCTTCTTTTCCTACCTTATTGTTTTTATCATGAAAGAGTATTGGATATTCTGAAATGCTTTTTCTGCAGTTATTGAGATGATCAGGTGTTGTTTTTTTCTGTCATTCTATTGATAAGAGTGGGTTATATTAATTGCTTTTCAGATGTTAAACCAACTTTGCTTTCTTTGAATAAATCATATTTGGTCAAGGTGTATAATCCTTTTTTACATGTTGCTGGATTCAGTTTGCTAGTATTTTGTTGAGGATTTGGCCATCGATTTTTTTTAAACTGCTTTTTTAGTATCTTTGAAGATGATTATAGATTTCCTCTTTGAACTCTTAATATGGTAAATTATATTAATGATTTTTCTAACTTGAAACCTCCAGTTGACAGAGATGTATTATTTTAATATTCAGTTGGAGTCTATTTGCTAATATTTTGTTTAGGATTTTTGTATCAAAATTCATAATTGAAATTAGTATGTAATTTTTATGTTACATTTTTCAGTATTCATACTTCGTTGTATTAACCTTATTTAAAAATTTGCAACTTTTTTTTTCTTTTTCTAGGTTCTAGAACAACTTAAGTAGTATTGAAGTTTTCTCTTTCTTAAAATGTTTGGGTGGATTCCCCTGTGGAAATTGTTTGTCTTGGTCCTTTGGTATGTAGGTATATGTAGGCAAGAGGGGTTACATAGCTGGTAACCCAGGCTTTTTCTTTATTTATTTTTCTTTTATTTTTTACATGTCTTTCTCATCAATTAAATTTGAATATAATCTTTGCATAATCTATTTTATATAAAGTCCGTTTTATATACAGACCCTTTGCAAATATCTAGCATTATTTTCGTATACGTTATACAATTTTCAAAATCTATTTTTTTATTTGAAATTGATACTATTTACATAGCTACTACTATGATTTTTGTTTCATTATTTATTAATAGTGACAACAGCATGCAGCTCTTTAGTTTCAAGCTGGAGTTTGGCATATATTAGGAACAGAGGCCATATGAACAACTCCTACAAATTCAGGATATTGCTTTTCTCCTATTCACACCCAACCTAAGCAAAGATTATCTCCACAAGCCATTCAAGGAAAGCCACATGGTTCTGGAAATTACTTAATACTGGTGAAGAAGCCCTGTGTTTTTGCTCATGTCTAAATTAAATTTTAAAATCAAGCTTCAGATCAAGAACAAAAACTCAAAATAACAATGCCAATGAGACCATTTTAAATGAGAAATGGACATAAATGTTCTTGCACAGATAATTAAGAGGAACTACATTGGAAAATCAAAGTGATCGCCTTTCTAAAAACTGATTTAGGATCAATTCTTGAAAGTTTCTTTTCCTGAAAGAGCCTCTTCATATTCTTATCAGGTTGCAAAATATTGAGCCTTAAAATCCTGTAATTTTATTCTAATTATTTTTCTAATAATTTTGATTCAAGCTTGATTTTTTTAAAGTATTATTTTATCAAGTATGTAACCTCAGTATTTATAAATCATTTATCAGTAAGGACATCCTTTGTGGTTTTCAAAAGCAGCACTATAGAAGATCTAAGAAAAGTGACCCATGAACTCGGGCATTTAGCAAAACTAGAAAAAGTAGAAGCAAAATTTCTAGAGCAGCCTGAGCTGCCTGATTTCTGACAAATGTTTGAGGGGAGCACAGAAAGGAAACTGGGGTTTCACTCAAAGACCAGGGGTAAGAAAGAGTTGGTGAAGTAGGCTGGACAATCCTTTCTAGATCTGAAAGAAGAAGCAGGAAAACTAAACTAGGAAGGACTAGAAGAAAATAACTAGATATGAGTGTTCTGGTCTGGGTGGCACCTTGAGATACCTGAGCTGCAGATGTGAAATTTCTTGATAGGTTAAGTCAAATTCCAAAAAAGATGGAGGGGTAAACATATGGACAGAAGGAACGAATGATAAAAAGTTGAAACTATAAACATTTGATACCCCACCCCCATTTTCAGCATTTTCTTTTATTAATTGAGTTTTCTCAATCTTATAGCCTTGAAATTTAAAAGTATTTAGTTAAGTTTTATTTTCTAAACATCTAGAAGTAATGTGACTTTAAATCTTTTCCTAAAACAAAATAAGACACTTAGCTTGTGTTTACTTCTGTTGTTCCTTCTTGAAATCTACCTCACCTCACCCAAGCTGTCAACCTCCTGAGTGATATAGTCTAGGATTTTAACTGTATATTACTATTTCAGTTTTGTGATTGAAATGAGTTTATTGAAATGAATTTAGGTTGCACACTACTGTTTCCTTTGTTTTTATAATCCAAAGTTTTCTCTTGGGTTCATTTTTTATTTTGTTGTATGTTATAATATATTCACAAGTAATCCTTTCAAAATGATTTCTTGGGTGATACATGTTCTGAATCCTTGCAGTACGAAAACATTTTATTTTCCCCTCATATTTGAATGGATGATTGGTTAGGTATTTAACTAAAGGTTCAAAACCATTTTTCCTCAGAACTTTGATTCTTTAGTAATAATGTTTTAATATGTTCAGTTTCATAGGTTGGGAATTGTTTCCAATCTTATTTTCATTTTTCTGCAGATAATATTTCTTTCTTTCTTTCACAAGATGCTTTGTCGTTATTCTTGCTGTTTTGAAATTTCATTATTTATATGTCTAGGAGTGGATCCTTTCCATTCATTCAACTTAGCACTTGGTAGACTTCTGTAATCTGAAGACTTGTATATTTATTTATGTCAGACATTTAGTTCTCTAAATTTTTTTGGTACTTCCTCCACTTCATTTTGTTTTCTTTTTTTCTGGAACTCCCAATCAAAGGACATTAGCACTTCTGGGTTTATACTCTAATTTTTAACATTTTCTTTCATACTAGCAATTTCTTTGTCCATTTTGTTGCTATATTCTTGGAGAATCAAGCAGATTAAGCTTTCAGCTCCACAGATTACTTTTTGAATTGTATCAGTGCTGCCATGTAGTGAGGTTTTGTTTGTTTTAATTTCACTGTTTTTTTTTCAATTTCCAAAATTTCTAGCTGACTTTTTCTTTGTTGCTAAATCCTCTTGTATTTTTATAATTACATTCGTTATCATTATTTAAATTTCCCCTTCACTTTGCTCTATTAACTTTGTTTCATCAAATATTAGCTCTTCTATTTTTTGAATTAGATACTAATTTTAGAGGTGTTCTTCTTCTTCAAATAGTTGATGATTTTTGTTTGTATACCAATATTTTTAACTGAGATTCCCTATTGGCTCTGTGTTTGACTGCTGTAAATGTTATAAAAGCCTGCTCTTAATGATTTTTAGGAACAGAGTGGTTGTACTAATGGGAGAGTTTACCAGTTACCTGTCTCTAGGATATGAGAGATCCAAATTATTTTGGGGTATTTCCAGCCACCCAGAGCACAAAACTTCTTTAGCCTAAACTACAATTGCTGTTGCAAACCGCTACCTGTTTCTTTGCAAAAGGTGCTGATTCATTTGGCTACTCTTACTATGATCCCCCAATAAATCATCCTGATATCACCCCGCGAGTCACTTTTGCTTCCCACATGTCACCTTTGCACATGTTGTTACCTACTGTAAAAGCCGACTACACAGATTGGGATCTGTGGATTCATTTTCGATCTGACACCAGTTTTCTCCTCTCATGCCAGAACAGTGCATGGCTTCTGCCTCAAGGAAGGCACTTTTCTTGTTTTTCAATGCTAATATGTCTACGTGTGTGTGTGTGGAAGGGGAGTGGTGTTTGCGTATATGATTTTACTAGAGTTTAAGACTGTCACAGTTCTTGTTTTCCACATTAACATGTGTGTTTGTGTGTGGGTGTGTAGATACATATATATAAATATACACGTAATATAAAATATAAATATAAATAAATATTTTTTTTAAATTAAAGGGTTTAAGACTAATAAGGAAAGATGGGCTATATGCTCAGATGATGTCTGCCGTATTTTGGTGGCCTAAAATGAATCCTAATTTTAAAAAAATAGTATTTGTTTTTTAGAGCAGTATTAGGTTCACAGCAAAATTGGTGGAGGGTCCAGAGATTTCATATATACCTTTGGCCTCCACATATGCACAGCCTCTGCCATTATTAACATCCCCCAGAGTGGCACATTTGTTACACTTGATAAACCTACATTGACACATCATTATCACCCAAAGTCTATAGTTTACATTAGGGTCCACGATTTGTTGTACATTTTATAGGTTTTGACAAATATATAATACATCTATCCACCATTATACTATTATACAGAGTAGTTTCACTGCCTTAAAAATCTGTGCTCCACATATTCATCCCTCCATTCCCCCTCCCCTGACCCTTGAAAACAAATGATCTTTTTACTTTCTCCATAATTTTGCTTTTTCCAGAATGTCATGCAGTTGGAATCATACACTATGCAGCCTTTACAGATTGGCTTCTTTTACCTAGTAATTGTTTAGACTTTAAAAGTATCAACTAGTGTACAAAATAAGCTTTCCTATTGAGCTGCACTCCCATGTTTTTTCAGCCTCCACTGTCTCACTAAAATCTATAGAATTTTTTGAGAAACTGGCAAAATTCTTTGACATTTATTTTATCTCCAACCGTCAAATAGATTGCCTGACTCAGACCTAATCTGACCCAACATGCTTTGTTTGACCTAGTGATCTTTCCATCTTCTAAAGTTATGTCAATTTTATGACATATCAAGGGAAAGAACTTCAAGATTTTCCTGCTTGGAAACTGACAGTCTTTTTGCATAAAAATACTTCCCTACATAAAAGCTCTTATTTATTATATTAATAGAAAACAGAAGAAAAATTTGCATTTTGAGTGCTATGGAAAAAGGTCCCAAAGTCATCAGTTGCTCTGAGCAACATATTGTACATATTACCACATGACAATTGAGGCACACACTCATTTGTTAATATCTGCAGTGGCAACTCTTACCATTCTGGATGGAGCAAACCTTATTCCAAGAGGTTCTTTGAAGTAAATTAAGGGTGATAGCTTTATTATGACTACAGATCAGAACCATTTTCTGCTTCCTTTGAAATTACACATGTGAACATGTAGAGTTGCGTGAGCTTGTAAAATGTCTTTATGCAAATTAGAAAAGGCACTTCTTTTAAGCCAACAAATTGGAAAGAGTGAAGAGTGTCTTCCTGGCAGTGCACCTTTGTGTATTGCACAAACTCCACAACAATGAGCAGTGACCATGCAAACATATTTAAATACAGTCTTGATGACTGGCAATATATGATATTTATTTACAGACTATTATTAGTGTTAGTTGCTTCTAAGAAGGTCAGGATATAATTACAAAAAGAAGGTTTCTATTTCCCTTCTAAGGATGTGTCGGTGACATTCATCTTAAGTACTCCTGCTTAGGACAGCTATGCACCTCCTGAGGAACTAGCTCATGCTAGTTTGCTGTTTACTCTAACTGCTAAGGAGTTAAGAATCAAATTTTCATCCACTCTGTAGTAGTCAGGACTCTTGGTTCTAAGTGCTAAATGTCCTTTGAGGGGCAAAAGGGTCCCAGTTAAAAATGACTGGGTCAGAAAACTGAAAAGTCCAGGTATTAAATTAGCTTCAAACAGGATCACACTCATATCCAAAAGAGTGACCCAGGGTAGGCTTATTTTCCACCAGCTCAACAACTCCAAGGGTTGTGGATAGTGGGAAGAGTACCTCTTTCTGCATATCTCCCTTGAAAGTTCCAGGTGAGGGTCTCATTGTCAGATTATGTGAGGAGACTTCCGGAGCCAGTGGTATGGTCAACACTGCCTAAACTACAAAAGACAAATGAAGTGCTTGTTGTAGGAAAAGAAGGGATGTAAAGAAGTTGGACAGGCAAAACCAATAAATGTCTATTCAGAATGTGCATATTTTTAACCAAATATTTATTTAGCAACTTTTAGGTTCTGCAAATACGGTGTTGAACAAAACAGACCACATCTCACGTTAGGCATTTTGTATATTATTTCTTCATAACATTTTTTTTCTAATGGCTTCATTTATTATTTTTGTAATCTTGTATATATGTAACTAAGCTGTTAAAAAATTATTTTTCTGGAAAAGTGGGACATAGACAAATTATAAATAAACATACGTTGGAGTAAAATAGCAGTTTTAAAGGAAGATCAAGTCACAGTGATTCCCTTTCTGCTCTATGCCTTTCAAGATTACTTCAGCTTCCTTCTTAACCAGAATAACCAGTTGTTAAGACATCTTTTTGTCTTCAGGTGAGTAAGACACATCTGATGAGTCTTGCTCACACCCTCTCTCACTCTTGTCCTGGCAGTTGTAGGCTCCTCCCCCGAAGGGTCCGTTGAGTTTTCTCTCCCTTCCTCCAACCTAACAGTCTGAAAATATCTGGTAAGGTTGATGTATCAGTACTTGTTATAACCACAAGTGACAGCAATATCAAAATATCAGTGACTTAAATCAAATAGAAGTTTCATTCCCTCATATATAAATGTCTAGATTTGGCTATCTAGTTCTTGCAGGCTTGCTCACAATATTAGGGGCCCAGTCTCTTTTCAGCTTTCTGTCCTATTGTGTGACTCTTCAATAACCCAAATTCCATGATGGTTCGAAACGGTTGCTGGAACTCCAACTATTATTTTCCAGCCAGCAGAAAGGAGGAAGTATGAAGAAGGGAACAGCCCTTTCCTTTATGGACATTTTCTGAAATTACACACATCACTTCCACTTACTACATCCCTTTGACTTGAAATCACTCACGTGGGCCTTCTTAGCTGCAAGGAGCTGCTTTTACAAAGGAAGAAGAATAGAACTGATTTTGGAGCACAGCCAATAGTGTCTGCCTTAGTGGGCTCATTCCCTGGTGGCTCCAATTTTACAAAGTTGATCCTGTGTCCTGGGGTGGTCAAAGATCAGGAACAGGGATGGTGTGTCAGTTAAGCTTCACACAGGAAAACAAAACCATTCCATGTCTTATGGGAATGAAGGGGGTGATATAGAAATTAGGAAATACAGGTATGTGGGAAAGAGCTACATGACTAAAAGTCAGGAAGACTGCAGCTGAAGATTGGAGAAATGGTCACTGCAGACCTCCTTTGAAGACTCAAATTGAGTAGTTCTCAAAAGTTTCATGGGGAAACTGCTGAAATTCTCAAAAGATTCTGCAAAGGCTCGCACTAAACATCTGAGTCTGTATAGCCTCGTGGGTACCCCCCAGTAACCTGGAAAGTCTCTATGACCTCATTTCAACCGTGTGACATGCCATAACTCCTAAAAATAATGACCTCTCCTCACTTTCATCCTCCATCTACTTGTATTCCTTTCACAGACAAACTCTGACTTAGAACAGTATGGGAAAGGAACTCTGGGAAGTGTGGCTTTGGGGGACAGAAACAATGCTGAGTTGACAATAGACAATCAAACATAAGAGGTCTGAGTATCATTTATCACCAAATTTGTCTCACTAAGATCTATCAAAATCCTGCCCACAGGCCAGCAATTAAGACGGATCATATTACTATGAAAAGTGGATCATAGTATTATGACTTCTAATGTCCAACATCTTAGCACTCCTTTTTTCTGCCAAAATCAGAAAGTTATGGTATAGTGTGAGAATGCTCAGTGACAGGTCCAGTTTCTGTTGCTTAAACCATTCAAAATCACTTATGAGGATGGACCTTCAAGATGGCAGAGGAGTAAGACATGGAGATCACCTTCCTCCCCACAAATACATCAAAAATACATATTCATGTGGAACAACTCCTACAGAACACCTACTGAACGCTGGCAGAAGACCTCAGACTTCCCAAAAGACAAGAAACTCCCCACGTACCTGGGTAGGGCAAAAGAAAAAAGGAAAAACAGAGACAAAAGAATAGGGACGGGACATGCACCTCTGGGAGGGAGGTGTGAAGGAGGAAAGGTTTCCACACACTAGGAAGCCCCTTAACTGGTGGAGATGGGGAGTAGGTGTGGGGGAAGCTTCAGAGCCACAGAGGAGAGCGCAGCCACAGGGGTGCAGAGGGTAAAGCGGAGAGAGTCCCACACAGAGGATCGGTGCTGACCACGACTCACCAGCCCGAGGGGCTTCTCTGCTCACCCGCTGGGGTGGGTGGGGACTGGGGGCTGAGGCTCGGGCTTTGGAGGTCGGATCCCAGGGAGAGGACTGGGGTTGGCTGTGTGAACACAGCCTGAAGGGGATTAGTGCACCACAGCTAGCGGGCAGGGAGTCTGCAAAAAAGTCAGGAACTGCCTAAGAGGCAAGAGACCATTGTTTTGGGGTGCGTGAGGAGAGGAGATTCAGAGTGCCACCTAAACAAGCTCCAGAGATGGACGTGAGCCGCGGCTATCAGTGTGGACACCAGAGACGGGCCTGAAATGCTAAGGTTGCTGCTGCAGCCACCAAGAAGCCTGTGTGCAAGCACAGGTCACTACCCATACCCCCACTCCCGAGAGCCTGTGCAGCCCGCCACTGCCAGGCTCCCATGATCCAGGGACAGCTTCTTTGGGAAGACACATGGTGCGCTGCAGGCTGCTGCAACGTCACGCTGACCTCTGCCACCTCTGGCTTGCCCCGCATTTTGTACCCCTCCCTCCCCCTAGCCTGAGTGAGCCAGAGCCCCCTAATCAGCTGCTACTTTAACCCTGTCCTGTCTGGGCGGGAACAGACACCCTCAGATGACCTACATGCAGAGGAGGGACCAAATCCAAAGCTGAACCCCAGAACCTGTGCAAACAAAGAAGAGAAATGGAAAGCTCTCCCAGCAGCCTCAGGTGCAGCAGATTAAATCTCCACAAACAACTTGATGTACCCTGCATCTGTGGAATACCTGAATAGACAACGAATCATCCCATAATTGAGGCAGTGGACTTTGGGGGCAACTGTAGACTTTGGGTTTGCTGTATGTGACTGAATAGTTTCTGATTTATATGTTTATCTTAGTTTAGTTTGTAGGGCTTGTTATAATTGGTGGATTTGTTTATTGGTTTGGTTGCTCTCTTCTTTTCTTTTATTAGTTTTTAATTTTAATAATATATTTTCAATTTTTTATTTTAATAACGTAATTTTAATTTAATTTTATTTATTTATTTTTCTTTCTTTCTTTTTTTTTCTCCCTTTTCTTCTGAGCCGTGTGACTGACAAGGTATTAGTGCTCCATCCCGTGTCAGGCCTCAGCTTCAGAGGTGAGAGAGCAGAGTTCAGGACACTGGACCACCAGAGACCTCAGGCCCCACATAATAGCAATTGGTGAGCTCTCCCAGAGATCTCCATCTCAATGCTAAGACCCACCTCCACTCAATGACCAGCAAGCTCCAGTGCTGGACACCCCATACCAAACAACTAGCAAGACAGGAACACAACCCCACCCATTAGCAGAGGTTGACTAAAATCATAATAAGTTCACAGACACCCCCAAACACACCACTGGGCTCGGTGCTGCCAAACAGAAAGACAAGATCCAGCTTTATCCACCAGAACACAGGCACCAGTCCCCTCCACCAGGAAGCCTACAAAACCCACTGAACCAACCTTACCCACTGGGAGCAGACACCAAAAACAATGGGAATTATGAACCTGCAGCCTGCAAAAAGGAGACAAAAAAAGTAAGTTAAGCAAAATGAGAAGACAGAGAAATACACAGCAGATGAAGGAGCAAGGTAAAAACCCACAGACCAAACAAATGAAGAGGAAATAGGCAGTCTACTGAAAAAGAATTCAGAGTAATGATAGTAAAGATGATTCAAAATCTTAGAAATAGAATGGAGAAAATAAAAGAAACATTTAACAAGGACCTAGGAGAACTAAAGAGCAAGCAAACAGTGATGAACAACAGGATAAATGAAATTAAAAATCCTCTAGAAGGAATCAATAGCAGAATAACTGAGGAAGAAGAACGGATAAGTGACCAGGAAGATAAAATAGTGGAAATAACTATCGCAGAGCAGAATAAAGAAAAAAGACTGAAAAGAATTGAGGACAGTCTCAGAGACCTCTGGGAAAACATTAAATGCACCAACATTCGAATTATAGGGGTCCCAGAAGAAGAAGAGAAAAAGAAAGGGATTGAGAAAATATTTGAAGAGATTATAGTTGAAAACTTCTCTAACATGGGAAAGGAAATAGTCAATCAAGTCCAGGAAGTGCAGAGAGTCCCATACAGGATAAATCCAAGGAGAAACACTCTGAGACACATATTAAACAAACTATCAAAAATTAAATACAAAAAAAAAAAAATTAAAAGCAGCAAGGGAAAAGCAACAAATAACATACAAGGGAATCCCCATAAGGTTAACAGCTGATCTTTCAGCAGAAACTCTGCAAGCCAGAAGGGAGTGGCTGGACATATCTAAAGTGATGAAAGGGAAAAACCTACAACCAAGATTACTCTACCCAGCAAGGATCTCATTCAGATTTGAGGGAGAAATTAAAACCTTTACAGACAAGCAAAAGCTAAGAGAATTCAGCACCACCAAACCAACTTTACAGCAAATGCTAAAGGAACTTCTCTAGGCAGGAAACACAAGAGAAGGAAAAGACCTACAATAACAAACCCAAAACAATTAAGAAAATGGTAATAGGAACATACATATCGATAACTACCTTAAATGTAAATAGATTAAATGCTCCAACCAAAAGACATAGAATGGTTGAATGGATACAAAAACAAGACCCATATATATGCTGTCTACAAGAGACCCACTTCAGACCTCAGGACACATACAGACTGAAAGTGAGGGTATGGAAAAAGATATTCCATGCAAATGGAAATCAAAAGAAAGTTGGCATAGCAATTCTCATATTAGAAAAGAATACACTTTAAAATAAAGACTATTACAAGAGACAAAGAAGGACACTACATAACGATCAAGGGGTCAATCCAAGAAGCAGATATAACAATTGTAAATATTTATGCACCCTATATAGGAGCACCTCAATACATAAGGCAAATACAAACAGCCATAAAAGGGGAAATCGACAGTAACACAATCATAGTAGTGGACTTTAACACCCCACTTTAACCAATGTACAGATCAACCAAAATGAAAATAAATAAGGACACACAAACTTTAAATGACATTTAAACAAGATGGATTTAATTGATATTTATAGGACATTGCACCCCAAAACAACAGAATACACTTTCTTCTCAGGTGCTCATGGAACATTCTCCAGGATAACTCATATCTGGGGTCACAAATCAAGCCTCCGTAAATTTAAGAAAATTGAAATCGTGTCAAGTATCTTTTCCAACCACAGCGCTATGAGAGTAGATATCAATTACAGGAAAAAAAAAATGTAAAAATTACAAACACATGGAGGCTAAACAATACACTACTAAATAACCAAGAGATCACTGAAGAAATCAAAGAGGAAATCAAAAAATACCTAGAAACAGATGACAATGAAAACACAATGGCCCAAAACCTATAGGATACAGCAAAAGCAGTTCTAAGAGGGAAGTTTATAGCAATAAAATCCTACCTCAAGAAAAAAGGAATATCTCAGAAAGACAACTTAAACTTACACCTAAAGCAATTAGAGAAAGAAGAACAAAAAAATGCCAAAGTTAGCAGAAGGAGAGAAATCATAAAGGTCAGGTCAGAAATAAATGAAAAAGAAATGAAGGAAACGATAGCAAAGATCAAAAAAACTAAAAGCACGTTCTTTGAGAAGATAAACAAAACTGATAAACCATAAGCAGACTCACCAAGAAAAAAAGGGAGAAACCTCAAATCAACAGAATTAGAAATGAAAAAGGAGAAGTAACAACTGACACTGCAGAAATACAAAGGATTGTGAGAGATTACTACAAGCAACTATATGCCAATAAATTGGACAACCTGGAAGAAATGGACAAATTCTTAAAAAAAGCACAACCTTCCAAGACTGAACCAGGAAGAAAGAGAAAATATGAACAAACCAATCACAAGCACTGAAATTGTAATTAAAAATCTTCCAACAAACAAAAGCTCAGGATCAGATGGCTTCACAGGGGAATTCTATCAAACATTTAGAGAAGAGCTAATACATGTCCTTCTCAAACTCTTTCAAAATATAGCAGAGGGAGGAACACTCCCAAACTCATTCTACAAGGCCACCATTACCCTGATACCAAAACCAGACAAAGGCGTCACAAAGAAAACAAAAGACCAATATCACTGATGAACATAGATGCAAAAATCCTCAACAAAATACTAGCAAACAGAATCCAAAAGCACATTAAAAGATCATAAACCATGATCAAGTGGGGTTTCTCCCAGGAATGCAAGGCTTCTTCAATATACACAAATCAAACAATGTGATAAACCGTATTCACAAATTGAAGGAGAAAAACCATATGATCATCTCAATAGATGCAGAAAAAGCTTTTGACAAAATTCAACACCAATTTATGATAAAAACCCTCCAGAATATAAGCATAGAGGGAACTTACTTTAAAATAATAAGGCCACACATGACAAACCCACAGCCAACAGCATTCTCGATGGTGAAAAACTGAAACCATTTCCACTAAGATCAGGAAGAAGACAAGTTTGCCCACTCTCACCACTATTATTCAACATAGTTTTGGAAGTTTTAGTCACAGCAATCAGAGAAGCAAAAGATATACAAGGAATCCAAATCAGAAAGAAGAACTAAAACTGTCACTGTTTACAGATGACATGATACTATACATAGAGAATCCTAAAGATGCTACCAGAAAACTACTAGAGCTCATCAATGAATTTGGTAAAGTAGCAGGATACAAAATTAATGCACAGAAATCTCGTGCATTCCTATACACTAATGATGAAAAATCTGAAAGAGAAATTAAGGAAACACTCCCACTTACCATTGCAACAAAAAGAATAAATTACCTAGGAATAAACCTACTTAAGGAGACAAAAGACCTGTATGCAGAAAACTATAAGACACTGATGAAAGAAATTAAAGATGATACCAACAGATGGAGAGATATACCATGTTCTTGGATTGGAAGAATCAACATTGTGAAAATGACTCTACTACCCAAAGCAATCTACAGATTCAATGCAATCCCTATGAAACCACCAATGGCATTTTTCACAGAACTAGAACAAAAAATTTCATAATTTGTATGGAAACACAAAAGACCCCAAAATAGCCAAAGTAAACTTGAGAAATAAAAATGGAGCTGGAGGAATCAGGCTCCCTGACTTCTGACTATACTACAAAGCTACAGTAATGAAGACAATATGGTACTGGCACAAAAACAGAAATATAGATCAATGGAACAGGATAGAAAGCCCAGAGATAAACCCACGCACATATGGTCACCTTATCTTTGATAAAGGAGGCAAGCATACACAGTGGAGACAAGACAGCCTCTTCAATAAGTGGTGCTGGGAAAACTGGACAGCTACTTGTAAAAGAATGAAATTAGGGCACTCCCTAACACCATACACAAAAATAAACTCAAAATAGATTAAAGACCTAAATGTAAGTCCAGACACTATAAAGCTCTTAGAGGAAAACATAGGCAGAACACTCTATGACATAAATCACAGCAAGATCCTTTCTGACCCACCTCCTAGAGAAAGGTAAATAAAACCAGAAATAAACAAATGGGACCTAATGAAACTTAAAAGCTTTTGCACAGCAAAGGAAACCATAAGCAAGACGAAAAGACAACCCTCAGAATGGGAAAAAATATTTGCAAATGTAGCAACTGACAAAGGATGAATCTCCAAAATATACAAGCAGCTCATGCAGCTCAATATCATAAAAACAAACAACCCAATTCGAAAATGGGCAGATGACCTAAATAGACATTTCTCCAAAGAAGGTATACAGATTGCCAGCAAACACGTGAAAGAATGCTCAACGTCACTAATCATTAGAGAAGCGCAAATCAAAACTACAATGAGGTATCACCTCACACCAGTCAGAATGGCCATCATCAAAATATCTACAAACAATAAATGCTAGAGAGGGTATGGAGAAAAGGGAAACTTCTTGCACTGTTGGTGGGAATGTAAATTGATACAGCCACTATGGAGAACAGTATGGAGGTTCCTTAAAAATCTAAAAATAGAACTACCATACGACCCAGCAATCCCACTCCTGGGTGTATACCCTGAGAAAAGCATAATTCAAAAAGAGTCATGTACCACAATGTTCATTGCAGCACTATTTACAATAGCCAAGACATGGAAGCAACCTAAGTGTCCATCAACAAATGAATGGATAAAGAAGAGGTGGCACATATATACAATGGAATATTACTCAGCCATAAAAAGAAACGAAATTGAGTTATTTGTAGTGAGGTGGATGGACCTAGAGTCTGTCATACAGACTGAAGTAAGTCCGAAAGAGAAAAACAAATACCGTATGCTGACACATATATATGGAATCTAAAAAAAATTATAATGGTTCTGAAGAACCTAGGGGCAGGAGAGGAATAAAGACTCAGACGTAGAGAATGGACTTGAGGACACTGGGTAGGAGAAGGGTAACCTGGGATGAAGTGAGAGAGAGGCATGGACTTCTATACACTACCAAATGTAAAATAGATAGCTAGTGGGAAGCAGCCGCATAGCACAGGGAGATCAGCTCGGTGCTTTGTGACCACCTAGAGGGGTGGGATAGAGAGGGTGGGAGGGAGATGCAAGAGGGAGGGGATATTGGGATATATGTATACGTACAGCTGATTCACTTTGTTACACAGCAGAAACTAACAAAACAATGTGAAGCAATTTTACTTCGATAAGGATGTTAAAAAAAAACTTCTCAGCTCGGTGAATGTGCCATGCTCTGTGCTAGTTGTGTGGTCTGGGACAAGTTTTTTGGCTTCTTTGGATCTCAGTTCCAGTTCTTTCATTAAAAATAGGATAAACACTTGCTTGTAGAATAGATGTGAAGGTAAGATAAAAGAACATGTAAGGAAAAGCTCTCAGGCAAATGCTTAATATGCAGTAAATGTTCATTTCACACCCATAACTCATTTTTACCAAAAAGGTTCTATAGTCAGTATATCACGATATTCAATCCAGTGCCAGAAAGCCATATCATTCTAGGCTAATACCAAATTTGTTTCTTATACTGAGTTTGCTTAATACACTTTGTAAATACAGTTTGTAAATATACTTTGTTTAAGAAATATTATTTTACCATAAATATTTTCAATACTAGAACCAATTCTTTTCTGTGAGTAAAAACTCATTGGCACTGAGAAGAAGCTGACTCACCATCTATTACAGATGTGGCTGTAATAATTTTTGTGCTGGTTTATTGGCAAGAGCAGGTGAATTAAAAATTAACTTTACACCCTGAGATTCAAGTGATGTATATCTTCATAGTTTATCTATTTTCTTTATGTCTTACATTTTTCCGAGGATAATTTTAGGCTACTATTTCCTTGTTTAAAGGAGATTTTTATTTTCTTTATGTCTTACATTTTTTCCAAGGATAATTTTAGGCTACTATTTCCTTGTTTAAAGGAGATTTTAGTTTTTCAAGGAGGTGACGTGTAGGAGAGGGGACGGGCTGTGCGCTGGCAGGAGTTGCAAGTAAAACTCTGAGTCCACGGGGTAGGAAGAGCCATTCAATAATAGAAAGAGATTTTCTTCTGTGGGCCATCTATTTATTCAGAGGTTAACAACTCCCATGTATCCAAGCAGGGAGCATATATGAAAGAAAGAAACAGGAAGGCACTTCGTTGAACAGGTGGATCCCATATAGTCAATAGTGGCAGTTCAGCCAGTACCCAGTTCTAAAAGATTGCTGTCAGATTAAGATTGTGTACTTATGATTTCGGGTGGCCTCAGCCTTCAGCGACTTGAAGCAGGGTTTCGGTTCCCTTCCAGAGATTGAGGTCGGGTCGCGGCAGTGAGAGTACTGAATCCTAGCCACTAGGCCAGTGGTCAGCGACAAGGCCCTGGCCCTACGGCTTTGCAGAAAAGGAATTTCCACAAGACGGAAAACAGTGAAACAAGTAAAGTATTTATTAGGAGAAAAAAAGAGTACAGTACATGTGGATAGACACACGGCGGGCTCAGAGAGTCGTGCCCTCGGGGCATTTCTTCTGGGTTTCACATATTACCCAGCCTTTGGCCAATCATTTTGATTTGCCTGGTTCAAAGTCCGTATTTGGTATATCTCAGGATCTTCCCATGTATGCACGCATCTCTTAGCTTAGATGGATTCTACCAAAGAGGCCTATGGGTAGACCTAGCCACTTAGCATCACTCCCCTTTTGACCACCAGGGAGCCTTTCTGCGTATGTGTAGTCAGGGAGGTCTCCTGACTTCGAGAATGAGGAATATGTGGTCTTTTATCTTCTATCTGTGCAGGGCCCAGACTCCTCTCTCAATTGTCCTGTTATTATCGTCTCGGAGTATTGGTCCACAGAGAACAAACTCCAACTGTTTGCCCTGGGGATGCATCTATCTCCTGCCTCACTTAGAGCTTTTGTTGTAACCAATACAATTTTTTAAAAATACTATGCCTGTCTGTTAGTTCGATCCAGACTACAGGACACCAGCTTTCAAACTATGATTTCAGACTTAATCGAGCAAATGAAATCCATTGCTCTCTAAGTGCTAAAGTGTGCAGGAATGTTCCTTTAAACTTTTCCAGTCTAAAAATGTTACTCAGTATTTTTGCCCAAACATGTTAGGAAGATGAATCAGTCTCTTAGATTCTATCAGATAGTTTCCTTTTGGGGATTTGTAAAACAAAGTGATTTTCTACATGCAGTCAAATAGGAGGGAAATTGGATTGCTTTTAGAAACTGTGGTCAGAGAGTTCTGAGGGGTGAAACAAGGCTGATCCTACAGTTTCTTCCTGGCACTGCCAGCAAGGCTGCTTCAGGTTCCTGAACCCATGGTTGGCCCTTCACAGGGAGATTCGCTGTTCCCACTGCATGTTTATAGGTGCATATTGGCTCCTGCAAATAAACCTAATAAGCATGGCTCCTCACCATTGTGGCATAATAAAAATATGTTTGTAATTTAATCATAGTTTATTACTTATTAAGTTTAATGGCCCATGCCTCATAAACCTGGTGCTATTCTTTTGGTGGTGGTTGTTGCTATGGGTCTAAATACATATTTGCCATGTTGTTTGTGCTGATTTCTCTAGTTCAGTAGTGCTATTGCAGTTACCACGCACCACCAAATTTTGTTAGGCCACGTTTGAATTACATGGGGGAGCCTTTCACTAGACCTTGCATTTAATCCAAATGGGTTTGTCTTTGGCCTCAAGTGCATGACCACTCAGAACACAGAGACATACAACATTCATTTGTCCGATGAGGTCCATTGACGAAAATTTTTCTTTGCCATGGTCACTTCTCAGGCTGTTGGTTCTAGAATGAAAACCTTGGAATCAACAGTTATAACACCAGCTGAGGTGCTGGTCCGTTCTCTTTTAAACTGTGCCATGGGCACAAACAAGAATTCCATGACTCCAAAGAAAAGTGGCTCCATGAGAAAAATACTTAGGAATACAAAGAGAACTTAACTCCCGAATCCATCTATTATTTCCGCCTTAAGGCTCTGATTGCCATAGCGACAAATATTTTCTTTATTTAGTCAATTAAAACTGACTTTATAGAACATTAGCTCCCCTAAGAACTCCTAAAATTGTTACATGAAGGTTAGTCCCAGTGAATTTTACTTTAAATGAAATAACCATTCTTACTGAGAAAATTTATAGTTAACATTTTAAAACATGATTTATTTCCATAGTCATGCAAAGAATAGCATAAGAACATTTGAATGAAGAGAAAGTTAAGCCATCTTCTAATTCAAAATTAAATGTTTATCATGAGATTTGCTTTTAATTTTAATTTCTTTATGGGTCATCTGAGCGTATGGGTCAAGTTTTCTTTTGCCTAATTTCTTACTTTAATAAAATTATACTTCTATCTATCTGTGAATTATTTAGCTTGAAATGACTAGTAAAAGTGGAAAAGCCTCTTGGGAAACTGGGATAAAGACTACCTTTAAGGAGATTCAAGTCTTCATGTTCTTACATTAGTCTAAAATATAACTAGATTTGACAATCTTAGTGTCGCTAATTGGTAGTATACTCCAAGGGTCAGCCTACTGAGCTTCCTTAGGCAAAATGACACATCTAAAATGCACAGAAAGTAACTGACCAAGAAACAGCCACTGGAAGCAAGATGTGGGAAATACATGCACATAAGAGAAGTAGCATGGCTTTGGAGCCAGAAAAGCAGGGATAAAAATCTCAAGTCTGCACCTGACTAGCTATATTCTTGGGTAAGATACCTAAGTTACCTGCATCTCAGTTTCCTCATCTATAAAATGAAGATCATAATAGCTACTTTTCAGTGTTGTTTTGAAGTTTAAATTCTGGAATCTGCGTAAGATGCTAGCACAATCTCTAACACATCATGGATGCTCAGTCAATGTTAATGATTATTATTATTACTCGTATTTATGATATTGGGGCAATTAATGTACTCATTGCACTATCTTCTCTGGCCAATGACATTTGATGAAACAAAAATACCATGTCTTGTGTGTTTAATTGAAACTCATTTAGGAAAAAAAAATACATTGAGAAGTGCATGATTCTTTTGGAAAATAAATCTCAGACATTAGTTTATATTAGGACAATGCTGTGGGAGGTACAGGAGGAGGGAAAGGTAAGTTCTGGGGGTTCATTGTAACCTTGCTTCTCTATTGGGAACAGCAGGCAATTGTGGTATGCATATGATGTGGCTTCTCTTCCTCAGTGATCATGCTGAGACTAGCAAGTGACACTCAGATGTTAGCAATTTGGGGTCACATTTGAACTGGTGACTCAGGGGACAAGTATTCTATATCCCACCAGTTCCTTTAGTCAGCTCCTGAGTCACAACTTTCTTTATTTTCTCAAATAGAGGGAGCTTGCCTCCTGGGAGCTATTTGAAATGAATAAAATATAGTGTTTGAGATTTGTTATAATCTCTAGTGTTATAGATTTGTTTGAGACAATGCAAAAGAAAGAAAAACTACCTAGCTTCTCACATTTAAGATATCACATAGCAGTACAAAAGCTTTGAAACCAGGTTGTTGTAGAGTGAATTTTATAAGTTCATTTATCTCATCTTTTTGCAACCCAAGGAAGATTTGTGTTCTCCAGCATAGAAAAAAAATCTATTACTGATCTTCTATAGAGGGGTGGTATAGGACAAATAAGAAAGCTCTGGGTGAGTTTGTAAAAGAGAAGAGAGAGAGCAATCAAATATTTGTTCTGATTTGCTTTCTCTCTACTTTGGTCCTATGTTACTGGAATGGTGTCGTGATAGCTAGAACCCAGAGGGGAAAGGACACATGGGACTCTGGAAGGAGGAGGGTCATACCAACATAGGGAGGGTCCAATTAGGAAGAGGGAAGAGCAGGCAGGTCAGACAAGCTAGTTGGTGATTAGGGGAGGAGACCAATAAGTCAAGGGAGCCCCACGAGAGACATGGCAACTTAAGATCCGTACCCCGGTGAACTGATGGGAAGCGTCTCAGTGCCAAGATGGCCATGAATAAAAGAATGGATCACAAGCTCATCAGAGATTTCAGCACTGCATGCCAGCAGTGCAGATAGTAGGAAAACATTCCATCCACCTGATCCTCACCTTAGGGAAGACATCAAGGGATACAGGATACAGCCTTTTACCGAGCCTTTTTATCCAATCTAAAGGACTGTTCGCATTTTTGGAAATTCCTAAGTATTAGGTTGGCCCAAAAGTTCGTTCGGGTTTTTCTGTGCCATCTTACAGAAAAACCCAAACGAACTTTTTGACCAATCCAATATTAAACTTGAGAGGAGGGACTTCCCTGGTGTTGCGGTGGTTAAGAATCCGCCTGCCAATGCAAGGGACACGGGTTCGAGCCCTGGTCCGGGAAGATCCCACATGCCACGGAGCAACTAAGCCCGTGCGCCGCAACTACTGAGCCTGCGCTCTAGAGCCCGTGAGCCACAACTACTGAGTCCGCGTGCCACAACTACTGAAGCCCGAGCACCTAGAGCCTGTGCTCCGCAACAAGAGAAGCCACCGCAATGAGAAGCCCGTGCACCGCGACGAAGAGTAGCACCCACTCGCTGCAACTAGAGAAAGCCCACATGCAGCAACGAAGACCCAACGCAGCCAAAAATAAATAAATAAAATAAATAGATTTATTTAAAAAAAAACCAAAATCTTGAGAGGAGCATTTGTTTTTTCAATCTAGTAAATGCAGGCTCAGGAGGTTTACCAGTTTACTTCTAGATTAAAGAAAGAATGTACATTTTCTCATCATTCCACATATTAGCATGAGTTAAAGTTTTAAACTATGACACTTGTAACCCATATGAAAAATTGTGTTTAAAAAAAGAAAGCTTCATATTTGGGTAACTTGCTATTGCAGGGTTTGCAGCACCTTTGCCATCTTCCCTTCCCCAGGGCACACTGCCTAACTCGCACTTCCTGGGTATCCCAGGGAGGATCATGCCACATATGCTCACAAAGAAGTCCCATTGGAAATGGATCCAGTATCATTTCTCTTTTTCTGCTCTGACGTCCTTAGGTGTCTTGTTCTCAACTCCAGCTGAACGTTAGAGTCATGGGGAAGGTGAAAAAAATAGACCCATGCTGGGGATATTTGAGCTAATTGTGCTAGACTGAGGTCACAGGCATGAATATTTCTTAAGAGCTCCCCAGATAATTTTTTTTTTTTTTAAATCATTGCCACCACCCAAGGGAGGTTTTTAGTTAATTAATTAATTTATTTATTTTTGGCTGTGTTGGGTCTTCGTTTCTGTGCGAGGGCTTTCTCTATTTGCAGCAAGCGGGGGCCACTCTTCATCGCGGTGCGCGGGCCTCTCACCGTCGCGGCCTCTCTTGTTGCGGAGCACAGGCTCCAGACGCGCAGGCTCAGTAGCTGTGGCTCACGGGCCCAGTGGCTCCGCGGCATGTGGGATCTTCCCAGACCAGGGCTCGAACCCGTGTCCCCTGCATTGGCAGGCAGATTCTCAACCACTGCGCCACCAGGGAAGCCCCCAACTCCCCAGATAATTTTTATCTCCAGCCCAAGTTGATGACCAACGCCTTAGTGTACTATACTGAGGAGTCTGGCCCCAGAGAAGCTGTGTGAAGGCGCCTTACCACTGCTGACAGGGCTTATACGTGACTCACCAATTTGTCTTTCCTGGGAGTTGCTGCTACTTCTCCCAAATACTGTCCCTTCCCTTGGCAGGACCACCTCAGCCTGGCCCTTCTGGTTCCTGCAGTGGCACTGTTGATGTGCCAGAGTCCTTGAGGTAACTAAATTGTGCTTCACCTATGCAGTAAGAGGCTTAGCAAGGATTCAGACTCCTGACGCTAACTTTATTACCTCTGTTCTCTACAGAAGGAAAAACGAGTACAGTTCAAGAAAAAGGAAGTCTTATATCAGATTATGTTTTCAGTCAGTACAAAGATTAGAAACTTGCCAATATGATGGGAGAGGACCACTTAACTACAGTGATAATTCTCCCACCCTTAATCTGTATCTGAAGAGGATACAATACTACCCAGGACTGGAGTAGGAGAAAACTATTATAGACCATTCTGATATCTAGTGGGAGAACATTCCTTCAACAAATTACATTTAATGACGATGGCTCGGTGTGAAGCTCTGCGTTAGGAGCTGAAAACAAAATAAGTAAGAGACACGACCTCCTGCCTTTGGGAAACTCATGTTTGGTTGCTTCCAATTTTATCAACAACTTTTATTTACTTAACTACTGTATATTTGAAATATTTTTATCTATCTGTATAGGAGCATACAATAATATACAGTTTCACTTATTTCCAATTGGATTCAAAATAGTTATCTTACTAACAGATATCCTTCAAAATAAGGACAATATGATATAGCCTGGTGAATTAAAGTGAATAGGGTAAGAAAGAAAGGGAAAGAAAATTTCATCAAAATAAATGAGTGCTGCCAGCAAGTAGTATATTACTTGGCTGCATCCTCCTGGAAGTGCTGGGAGCCGATTCCTTGATTTAGCTCAGACTTTAAATAACCTCATAAAAGAGTCCAACCCACAAACTATTTACACCTTTATTGAAGTAACAAACTTTTTTATTTTATAAAATAGGTAAGAATTCTGAGGGTAAATGTACTGAAGGGAGTAGCAATTGGGAAAAGTCAACACCTATAAAGTATTATAATAAATTTTGCTTTCCAAGGGAAAAGAATCTGAGATAATTTCATGAGGTATTCGTGAGAATGGGGCAAGAGGTCAGTGGCCTATTAAACCCTCAAGATCACTGCAACACTATCTTGGTTGTGCCATAAACACCATCCCAGTTCAGCATGAGAAAGAACCTGTAATGGGACCACAGTCTACCCTAGCTGGTCTTTCCTCTGAAACAATAGCTGAACTGATCTGGAACTAGAAAAACTATGGGTGGGACCCCAATGATAGGTTTTATAAGACGCCAATATATTGGAAACTTGGTAATAAAAGTATATAAAATTTTAATCTTCAACTTTTTCTCTTAAAAAAGGTGACAAAGCAAATGAGGAAGTAATATGAAAAGGTATTTTTAACAGTGTCAGGAGAGCAATGAATTTGAAGTTCAAGTCAGTTATTTTGAAGATAGTTTAAAACTGAAAACAAATGAGAAAGAATTTGACAAAGATTGCTGATTACTTGTCTCTCCCTTTCAGGATACAGTCTATTGCTAAGGCTGATCATGCTATATGGACAATAGATTCTTTTGATGCCCTACTTTGCAACTTCTTTTTATGTTTGTAAAGATTTCTGTGTTTCCTAATAATCAGGAATCCTTAGTCCTTAGTGTTACTTGGCTAATTTTACTGAATAGCCACATTTGGAGTTAGTAGTTATTCATCGGATAATGAAAGGATTGAGACAATTTTTTTTTTTTGGCCAAGCCACGTGGCATGTGGGATCTTAGTTCCCTGACCAGCAATCGAACCCATGTCCCTGCATTGGAAGTGCAGAGTCTTAACCACTGGACCGCCAGGGAAGTCCCCAAGACACAATTTTAAGGAACGTTTTATTTAATTAATATTTTTATCAGAATATGAGTTATTTATCATTAACATTTTAATAGCCAATAAGCACTTAATTCGGCTTATAGATGCTTAGTGTATATTCTTGATCATGAGACCGATGGGAGAATCTGCTTTCAAACTAGCTGAGTGAAGTCCTGTCAATGTACTATTTGCAGAAAGAACCAGAGTAGAGTCAGACTTCTATTATGAGTTACCTGTGAGTATTCTTCATAATGTATTTGCATACCACAGTTCTGATGAGGGTAATGTAATTCGCAGTCATAGTAGCCATCATTTAGTGTTTAAGTTGAATTGTTTAAAGAGATATGAATGGAGCATGCCTTTTGGCTCTGCTTAGCCACGGCCAATTCCTTAGTGACACCAGGTAATCTACTGGCATGCTGAAAATCTGCCCCTGGAAGCATTCAAGCTGGTCCTTCAGAGCCAGCTTGTGAAACCTCAAATGGCTATACAATTAGACAGCATAGAAGGACCATAGCTCAGCCTCTGAATACCATTGAGGAGATTCTAATTTTTGGAGGAATCAAGTGAAGATAATATCTCTATTTCTAGCCTGCCTGCTTTTGTTCTACAGCTCAGTAACAGCTAGGAAAACAATGGCAGAAAGAACTCCTTAGTGCCATCATTCTATGAATTCTTTTTGATATCCAAAAAGGTGGAGATTAGTCATTTTACCTTGGCTTAACACAAAGATCACGTACATGTTGTTATGACACTGAGCAGAAAAATCCAAACACAGAAAAGAGTACTTGGTGTGATCTCAGCTGGAGTGTTCTCTCTAGCCCCCTGTCTCTCTTTATCCCCCTCTCCTACATGATTTGTTAATCTGAAAACAAACCCTTTTTTGTGTCATCCTCATCCATCCATTTCTCAGATGAAATATCTCCCCTCCCCCCTTTTAAAATTCTTGGGTGTTAACGTGCATAAAATTACGTGTCCGTCATAAGAAATACTAGGTATAGTTTCCTTTGTGAGACGGTCCTTAATTTATAAGTTTAAAAAACAATCTTATTGGTAACATAAAAGGGAGTTAAAAGTACCATTCCAAACTTTTTTTTCAATGGGAAATGTGGGAAAGAGTGATCTACCATTTCATGGCATGTTGGACACTTTCACTTCTTCTCTGGGTTCATAACATTATTTCTGGTGCCATGGCAATAAAGGTAGACATTTTATTGAGTTTGTGCCTGAAAAAATGTGTGTACATATTTTGTAAATTAAACTAAAAAAAATACTATATTGATTAAATGGATCAAAAATTTAATCATTTTGAGGAAGTAGTGTAAATCAGAACCAGATGAGGGGAGATTAAAAGTGCACATCACTAGGTTAGACAGGGGGTCAAATGATCATATCACTAATCACAAATCCATTCTGATCTGGTCAGAAACTTCCCAGGTGCCTTTGTGGAATGATCTCCCTGTGCTTACTTAGGTGTGTCTCTTTGTTCCTGTGTTTGTTTAAACATATAAGCTTAAGTCACGTCCTGTTATCAATCATAATAGCCACAATGAGAAATTCGGCTTATGAAACAGAAGGCCTTGACCCTAATTAGCAATCAGGTGAGTGAAGCTACTTTTGAGCTTAGAAATGCTGTGTATCAATATATCATCACCCAAATTCTACTTATTATCTGGAGACTAAGACTATTATTATAATCAAATATTTTCCCAACTTGGCAAAAGCCCTGGAATTTTGGATTTGCCAATAGACCTAAATGCTGGAAAGGCAACCCCAGGGTTTGAATGGTTTAAGAGTTGTGATAAATTCACTTTAATGGGTGTTGCCAAGCCTTTACATAGAGATAGGGTTTACCTGGGTTAGTTAATCCAAATTACGATGATTTTTAGAAATAAGTGGATAAGAATGATTGCCTGTCGGTTGTAGCTGGGGATAGCAAGGTGTTTGTAAGATTGTTGAGCAATTCACATTAGAGCTACATACCAGGATTTGATTCTTTAGATCAGCAATCTCTACTCTAAGTTCATTTTAATCCCGATAAATTTACGATCAGAGAACTCATTCATTCATTCATTCAATCATGCAATCAGCAGCCACTCTTTGGAAAGCCTGCGGTGTGTAAGTCATTCTGCTTAGGGTGGAGAATTCAGAGAAAAAGGAGATGACCTCTTCACATTCAAGAAACTCACAATTCTTCACAGTGACTTGAATATGGTTAACTAACACCGCACATTTGAAGTATACCTATTTTGATAAGAAATACAGTGAATTAAAGGGATACCAACAGCAGAAGTGCTTCCTCCAGCAGATTTTATTTATCTCATTTAATAACTATTCCGTTGTTTACAGGATTCTGCTCCTCTTGCCTGCTACTTTGGGAAAACACATGGAGAAATATTGTTCTCCCAGATCTGCACTCAGGGTTCCCCTTAATCCCACCTTTTTTATAGCTTTTAAAATATGTTCAACTTTGAAAGCAACGGCTCTAAAGGAGCAAGAGAAGCGACATGAAAAACCTTTAATGAATGAAATTTCAAAAATGTATTGGCAATGACTCTTATCTACTTTACCTTGACAAAACAAAACCAAACCCCCAAACAAAAAATCATGGCTACTTTCCTTAAAGCAGTTAGCTTTCTGACAAACAATCCAGGGTTGGTGGAAGTCCTACTAGCAGAGGAAACTCTGTTTGTGCTTCTGAGGGACAGGCCCACGCCAGTCAGTCCCCTGACCAGCGCTCTCTGCTACAGCAGCACCAGCATGAAAAAACAATTCTTTTCCCCAAACTAAGATGGGCCATAATAAATGCTTTACTCTCAGAGTAACAGAGCTCGATCTGTCTTTTCATGAACTATGCAAATTATGTAGATGGCAGAGGGATTGTTTTTCAAAAGTATAAATCAGTGTCTTCTATTTCATGGATAAGAGATCAGAACTCAGGAGAACATCAGCTTTCTAAGGTAGTTATTCCAGTAAAGTTCACGTGCTTTCCTAAATTAAGGCAGTAAGGACAAGCAACTGAAGAAACAGATGAATTGGAGTAAGCTGTGACATTTCATTGGGCAAATAAATTTTTAAATTTTTAAAAATTTGTTAGCAACAAATGGACTATAAAATGTCAAGTATTTTATACTCTATATGCATAATCGGAAGTCAATCTGATATTGAATTAATAATACCAACCCGTGAAATATTAGTAGACCTAAGAACAATGGGATTCTCTTGCTTTATAATAATTCTCATTTGCTAGAGTACAAATAATACGTCCTTGCGGCTTACTTGGATGGAGAAGACAGTAAATGAAGATATGTTTAGAATTTTCTTTTCATAATAACTTCCTAAGTAATAACTTACTGTCCACACTGAATAGATCTAATTTTACGTTTTCTTTTCAAGCCCTAAATATTAAATAACATTTTCATAGTAGGAGTAAAATATCATTTTCGGATAAGATTAACTCTTATGCACAAGCTTCTACATAGTACAAAAGATAATTAATGATCCATATACTGTGAATACACAATAAAGTTAAAAAAAAAAAAGATCTAATTTAAAATAGTGATGAGATCCCTGATTTTGGATTCTTGAGCCCACATTCCTTAAAGAGTAGTGCCAATTTTCACGCGAGGAAGCCTAAAATTATCAGAGTAAAATTAATTTTAACTCACTTTAATTAAAAATCCACCTATTTGAATATATACATATGTATCTCCCCAAGATCATTTTAGGAAGAGGGAGAACATAAAGGAAAGGAAACAAACTTCTACTAAATGTCTAGCATAAGGTTATTTTTTATCCTCACGGCAATCCTGTAATGCTGGTTTTATTATCCCTGTTTTCACAGAGGGAGTACTGCAGTCTTGGAGAGTTTAAGTAACTTTCCCAGGATTGTAAGTGGCAGAACAATGAATCACTCTCCAGAGAGAGAGTCTACCAAAGTTTTCCATCTTATGCACCTCTGAAACTCGGGAAGGGCATCACAACATGAAAGGTTTTTGCTTTTGTTTGTACGTTTCTTTGTTTGATGGGAGAATATAAGGTCAAAGAGGTGATACTTCGGGTTCAGTATCCAGAGGCCTAAATTAATAAATTTCCTTTCTTACCTAGCATGTGAGTACTCAGAGGTATGGGGGTGGGGGGAGGGTCTGTCTTTCTTGTCATTCGTGTTCTAATAATTAGAGGAATAGATCCAACTTGTCTCACTGATTTGGTATTAGGAATAATTAATTTAAATTGTTTGACATCAACAGAAAGACACTGAATTTTTAAACCAAATGTAATCTTTAATAATTAGTGTCAGAAAGCTGTATTTTAACTTCAAAAAGAGTTTTTCCTTCTCTCAAAATGCTATTTCCACAATGGTTTTTAGTGGCTCAGTGGGAAGACTGCCATCTACTGAATCAACAATACCTTTTCACGTACTACCTGAATAATTCTTAAAAATCAATACCGTATAGAAGCTAAAGACATATCTATATGAATATATATGACGACATATGTATATATATTCATATATATATATATACATGCACAATGATAGTCATTTTACTTTCTCTTTGAACACTTACCTGTGATTTGTTCTTTGACCCCAGATATGTAGAAAATGCATTCTTTAGAAATTCAGATATTCAGCTAAAAAATCTAATTTGTAAAGAATTAGATTTATGTACTACAAAGAAATTCTAAATGTTAACCTAATTCTCTGTTCCATTGCTTTTTGTCAGGTCCTGCAGTCACGATATGTCTGATGATCTAAAACATATTATTTTCTTTGCTCTCTCCCTCACGTCTCTGCTCCTAACTCACATTTCTCTCATAAATGCAGACATGGAAAGTAGAGTTTTTCAAAGTAATTTTTATAATCGTTTTACTTTCATTGTGAACATAGGTCTCATTGTCTAAGAAAGTCTGTGTCACCAAGTTAATAACAATATGAAAGGACCATCATCCAGGACAGCCTTTGTCCTTCAGACACTCGATCCTCCAGCCAAAAGGAGCTGTTTATTTTTCAGTTTAATTGTAATTAGTAACAAAGTCTCTAATCATGCGGCTTATTTGTTGAATGTGTGTGCCCCTTTCTTGCACTGAGCTGCCCATTTTCCTCTCTTCTGCTCAGTGACAGCCTAGCCCTAGGAGTCAGCAGAAAAACAGCATGTTTCCTCCTTCTACTGAATCTTTTTGTTTGTTTTTGGTTTCTGGGATATGTCACTCTTTGGGGGGATAAAAGTTTGCCCTGGATTCCCTCATACAAAGGAGAGCCAAGTTAGGATTTAATTTTTTTTCCTTAGCTCAGGACCCCAGTAAGGAGGCACATAGGTTTGGTATGAAAAATCTTTCCATCTATTTGGTTATATAGATATTACTTTTCTCTTGATTGGTATTACTAGTAAAATGCCATGCAGTTTAAAAAAAATCTGTTGAGGGGACATTAAAAAATCATTGGGTTTTCAAAGACTATCTTTTAATATAAGATTCAAAATCACCCTAATGAGACATAGTCTTAAAGCTTAAAAATGATCAGAAAAAGAAGAAAAAAATCTGCACTGTTTCTTCATTCTAATCAGTTTCAATATATGCTTATAATATACAGTAATTTATATTATATTATGTAATGAAAATATAACAATAACTGATGCATAGTATATACAACAAAATTGGTCACTTGTTTTCATTTTCATAGATAAAGTCCATAAATTTTGCAGTCAATGTTAAAATATTTACCTCTGTAAAATTTTTGTGGTTATAAATAATTTTAGTAAAATCCCTATTTGTTTCACTTTAATAACAAAAGTTACTTTATGCTATAGCTTTTTGGAAATTCCTCAACTTCCTCGTATATATCTTTGCAGTTACAGTTTCTCACCAAAAGTTCAAAATGGGAGGGAAAAAATTACATTAATACTCACAGACTTGTTGGAAACCATGATTTAAAAATGAATAATACACAAATTATTCCAAAGTAAAGTTATTTTCATTGGGGAAGAAGAGACAATTTCCCAGGGAAAAAGAACAGAAACTATAAATTTGATACGGCTGAAGGCAACATTTTAAAGTTGTTGAATTTTTAAGTGTGATTCTGCCCAACATGTATGTTACCCCAACTTTTTAGGTCCTCATACAACCTCAGTATCTCTGACGCACCTAGGCATATCACATAATTGAAAGGACAACAGAGAATCCAGAACTGAAATATGTAACCTATGGTAGTTCATTAAAATATCTAATCCTTAGTTGTTGTTGTTGTTTTCCTTTCATCTGTAAGATGTAAGACTTTGGGGCTTTTGTCTCTAAGGTCCCATCCAGGTTTTTTATCCTATAATTCCATGAAATGTCTTAAATAATCATCATCTTCATCAGGTACTTCTTTCTTAAGATATATCCACCTACAATTATAACTGGGATACTCACTTCTCTCTGTAGTATCTCTGTTCTCCAGCATCAGTCCTCTGTTAAGTAGAAAGCCCATGAGTGTTTAAGTATATAACTTTGACCTATGAAAAATGATTAAGATAACACAAAAAAAAAAGAAAGAAAAAATACGGAAGTCAACAATGTACTAATAGAGGATCAGAAAAGAAATTTCTCTCTTTGAAAGAATGTTCTTTCTTGTTATCCTGAGTTTTCACCTAAAATTCAATTAGTCTTTAGATTTCCTCAGGTTTTATTTTTTCTTTGTTCTTTTCCATATACCTTTGTTCTCTATTTACTGCCCGTTTATAGCACAAGGGCTAGGCTTGCAATTAGTTTAGCTCCTCCAATACACATTTCACTTTTACCACCAACATTTTAACCAGCCCTTGTGTCAACTTTATCTTCCTGCACCCATGAACTGGTCCTGTCTGCTTGACTGTGATGCAGGGGCAATTTCAGGACCCAACACGTAGGGAGACATAAGGGTGCAACTTTCTTCTGGTTTGAGGAAAAGACTAGAGATCAGGAAATTTTGTGTTTTTAAACTTGATTCTGCTAGAAAAATAATTTGTCAAATATAGTTTTAAAGTTTATGCAAGTATCCTTTTCCTCTCCTCATTGTAACAGCTATAAATGATCAGTTAATATACCTCTATAGGGGGGTAATACTAGTTTAGTCTAATAAATTTACCAGACTTTCTCTAATGCTTCTTAAATTCCATCTAAGGACAAAGGTTACCATGAAGAGTGACTTGGGAAAAAGAAGTGCCAGTCATAGTTGATTTCAATTATTCTGTTTAAAATTATGTCAATGTAACGCTTGGATACTGCTTTTCCAGTAGTATTTGTATTATAAGTTATTCAACCTTGATTAAATCTAGTCCTGGTAACCATATTAACTAAGAAGACATATTTAAACAAATTGTCTAAGTATTAACAAGTATTCAAAATATTTATATGCTTCAAATAAAAAGAAAACATATTCTTTTTTTTCTTCGATTTATGACTAGGAAAAAATTTTGATGGAAATACTGATGACTTTAGTTTTCTGAACCTAATTCACAGGCAATATTTAGAGGAGAAAGTAAAATGTCCATTGTTTAAGTAAGTCGTGAACAAAAATAGGAACTTTTAAATTATGAATTGGGTTAACATCTGTTGGGCAAACTGTTTGCTTAGCCTTATTTTAACATTTCACTTCCCTCACTACCCCCTCTGTCTCTCTTGCACATCTGGGAATGTGGTGAGAGTACCACAGAGGCAATTATAAAGCCAAAGTCCAGTTAAGGGCCCTGAATTTTCCATTTTTAGCCTCTGCTGCAACGTAAGGATGAACCAAGAGTGGCCTGTGTGGACGCCACAGGAAGAAAGATCTTGATTTAAAATATGAATAAAACCAAAGTTGCAACAAAACAAGAGAGAGACTTTTAAAAGGCCAATTGACACAAATAAAACAAACAAAACTATAAAGAGTCCATTTTAAACATGCTATTAAAGTTGCTGAAATATTTTCATTTGAAGGAGAGTATATCATCTATTGAAGAGACATATTTAGAAACAAGAGTTAAAAGTTAAAACTAGTGGAAACTGGTTCAAACAGGCAGGATATAGAAATTATCAAGGACACAGGCTTTTGTGTAAAACAGCTTTGGGTTCCTATCCTGGCTCTGCCATGTCCTGGTGTTGCCAGGGAACAGATCACATAATTTCTTTAAGCCTCAGTTTCTTCATATGTAAAATGGGGATATGATGATGATGGTGGTGGAATCGTCCTCATAGAGTTACTGGAGGATTTAAGGCAATAATGTACATGTATGCTTATCACAGTGCTTAGCATGTGATAAACAAAATGAATATTACTAATAGCTGCTGGTCATAATAAGACTGTTGAAGAAGGACCATGATACTGATGATTTATAGTGGCATCAAAAAAAAAAGATTTAACAAATAAATCCCAACAGAGAAACTATGACAATGATTTTTATGATGAAATGCGAAACAAAGTGACTTGCCAAATAGCATGTGGAAGAACACATTATCTGCTTTTCTGCTTTTTTTTTTTTTTTCTTTTTTGGCTGCGCTGCAGCTTGTGGGATCTTAGTTCCCTGACCAGGGACTGAACCCGGCCCTTGGCTGTGAGAGTGCAGAGTCCTAACCACTGGACCGCCAGGGAATTCCTACCTGCTTTGTTTTGACTATCTGGAATTATCATGGTTCTAGTGCCTTTCCTATAAGCCAGTTGACTGAGTGAGGATGCATTCCAATAAGGCATGATGGTAGTCATACTTTCAGGAATTAAAACTGAAGAGATAAACCGTGGTGATATCTCAAAATAAGTTAAAACACCAATCATTCCTCTCCAATCATTTCAGTCTTATCTTCTTTAAAAATTTACTACATGGTGCCAGTAAATTTTTTTTAATGTAAAGCTGATTCCTGACACTCATCTACTTGGACGTTTTCAAAATGGCGGCAGTGCTGTCAATGTAAATCCCAGAGTATCCTACAAAGTCCTCTGGAATTGCCTCTAGCCTCGTCTCAGACCACTCCCCTGCGTGCCCCAGCCTACCAACCTGTATTGGCAAGTTGCCCTCAGGCCCAAAGTTCTCCTTTGCGTCTATTACTTGACTATATACCATTGTCCCTTCTTTGAACACTCTATCTCCAGCCCTTGGACAGGCTAATTTCCATTAGACTTTTAAGACTCAGCTCAACCACATTCTTCCTCGGGGAAGAATTCTCTCTCCTTATGTTGCACTCCAGCTGTTAGGGGTACCCAGTGTGCAGTTCCCTATCCCTGTGAAACTGCAGTGCAGCTTTCTTTTACATATTTGTATCCCTGGTATCCCCTGCCACTAGATTGTGAGTTTTTGAGGTCAGTAGTAATGTCTTTTTTGTCACTTAGAGTATAATCTCAATAAATATCACTTGAAGGAATGATCAGTGCCTATGAAGCTCTTCTAGACCTACCTGCTTTTTGTATATCAATGTGAATATTCATAGTTACTGACTTTCTATTCCTTTGGATTAATAACAGCCTGTTCCCCAAAAGTAAGACTCCTTGAGACTTAGGTCTTAAATACATAAATTGAGAACAAGCCTAAGAAAATTATGGTACCCGCAATACACACCATAACATTTGGCAGGAGTGTGATTTGGATTATTTAATCATAGATTCAAGGAGAATTCTTTGACCTCATGCATTATATTTGAAGAGTAATATCAACTTGGTTCTTATCCCAGTGGTAGAGATCTGGATTTGCCCTTTACATAAAAACAACATGTAGGATTCATCAAGACCAGTTGATGTTTTATTCACCATGAAGTGCATCATTGGCATTTTATAAATGTTAAATAATGATAACAGTGAGGCTAATGAAAGTCTGGTTTTAGACATGTCTGTGCTGAATGGAAAAATTTAACCTCTCTGTCTCCACTGGCATCTGTTTGAGTGTACTCATGGTTCTTGGCTTGAGGATTACTACACGTGATTGAGGCACAGACACTTTCACAGTAGGATTACATGGTTTGATCACTGCCATCTCAAGCACCGTCCCAAACATCTGCAAGCACGAATTTAACAAATTTGTCTGCCATGTCATTGTTTTATCAAGTTCTTAATTTCTAAGTAACATTTTTAAGTTTATTTTTTTGTACAACCTTGGGTTGTTATTCACATCTTTAGCACTGTGTTATATGTATGTATAACCTCACATTCCTCAGGCTCTCCGAAGAAAAATGAGATGCTTTTAAATACAAAGTTGTAGATATCTAAACTATAGGAGTAAAGAGGTGTTTCTAAGATAACTTGAGATAATCTTAATTCTGTTGAGGGGGCAACTGAATACTTAGCAAGAATGGTTTATTGCCATTGACCTGATTCTTATATGCTTCTCATTTTGTCTGCTGTACAATACGCCTCTTCATGTAGTAAGTTCCATGTGCTGAAAGAAATGGGTTCAGTTCACAGGAATGTAAAACTATGTCCAACTGTATTCTATAATGGGGAAATAGCCATAAATATGAAGTAAGTCAAGTCATTCAATTATTGCTCCTTTTCCTTTGAAGTAAAATGATATTTTGATTGCCCAATTGAAAATACAGTAGCTTATCTGTTCATAATAAATTTGTAACCTATCAGAAAGCCATTCATTGCCTGGGAAATCTCATTTTCCCCCAATTATGCTACTCCATGTGTTTAATCGTTAACTTGAAAAGAAGAAATTCAGTTAAAGAAAAAAGGAATCATAAGTCTTCATTGTTATTGCTAAATTATCTCTTAATTAGTATGATGGTAAGCACTGAATGGAAAAAAAGAAAAAAAAAAAAAAAAACCTAAATAGCTTTTTTTCCCCTAAACGTAGGAAAGCTTAAGATTTTCTCTGCAAATTGATGTTAAATACCAAATATTTACTTAAAATAATAAAAAGCCTCCCCCATCATAAATAAAGGACAGATTGAAATTCAGAATTTAGAATAAAGATTTAGCTCTGATTTCTTATATAGCCCTCTGATTTCTTGTTTCTTTTGATGAAAGGTAATATAGATTTGAAACCCTAAAAAGGTACCTTTACTGAGTTTCTTGGGATTCAAATAAAAATAATATATTCAAAGTCCAGATAAATGAATCAAACCTATTTATTGGTTTTGCCTTTGGACTACATATGTTTCAAACTGGAACAAAAAAGTGTTTGTCTTATAAGTTCCAGGTCCAGTGAGAATATCAAAATGAATAAGACACACCCCTTCACTTGAGTTCAGTTTGGGGGGCGAGACAGATATCTATATGGGGGTAGAAGGACATTATAAAACTAGTGGGAAGCAGCCGCATAGCACAGGGAGATCAGCTCAGTGCTTTGTGACCACCTAGAGGGGTGGGATAAGGGCGTTGGGATATGGAGGGTGGGAGGGAGATGCAAGAGGGAGGAGATATGGGGATATATGTATATGTATAGCTGATTCACTTTGTTATAAAGCAGAAACTAACACACCATTGTAAAGCAATTATACTCCGATAAAGATGTTAAAAAAAAAAACAAAACACACTTAAGAATAAAAATTCAAGGCTAATTTCTATGTGCTCTTTTAATTACTTCGTTTCCACAAGCGAAACTTCCTTTGGCCTTTCTTGTATAAATAGTGAAACAAATACTAAATTCTACTTGTCCTTGTAGGCAGCTGGTGAGAGCTCTCTAAGAGGTTATCAGTGTCTTTAGGTTTCCTTTTGAAGCCGGGTTTAAAGAAAAAATACTAGACCATAGATAGATAGTATAAATGTTTGAGGGTAACTGAATACTTCTTTTCATATTTTCCCTTTCTCATTGTTCCTGTCTTCTTTCCCTCTGAATGGTTGCTTATTATATATATTTTTATATATCTATATATGGAGAAGATGGGCCTGAAAGCATTTTATGAAACATAATTACAAGATATCACAAAAGCCACAAGAAGAGAAAGAGAGCTTAAAAGAAAGAACAAACTAAATCTTCATATTTTATATCCAGTAATTCAAGTGCCTTGATATGGTAGAATGGTAACAGAAACAGGTGAAAATGCACAGGAATTGTGGCTTTCAAAGTATAGGGACTTCTTGGGAAGTGGAAAATCTCACTGTGGAAAGATCAGGTTCTTGAGATAAAAGTGCAAAAATTTAGGTATGTTTAACGTGGGGAAATAACAATATCAGTTTCATAACCAGTTGCTTTTATTTTATTTAATGTGATTTATTGTGATTTGGAACAAAAATACTTTTTTGTATTACTTTAGTAAGTCTTAAGTGTATTCAAAAAGCCTGATTCTGAGACACTATCTGCAAGAGGCAATCCAGTGTGGGTATATAAGCCCTCCCTCTCCAAGGCTACCCCTTTTGAACTTTATTTGGAGGGGATCGTGAGTGAGTATGTGTGGAAGGGGAGTGGATATAAATGTGTTTTTCTAAGCAATTTCCCTTTAATTAAAAATGTGTTTTGGATTTATATTTATTTACACTTGAATTATCAAAATGTTCCTTTGGAAGAATTTTTTCCCTTTGAGGCATCTTAACTCACCCTCCCGGAAGCCACATTTTGCCATAAGTAGAAAAACTCCACACCAGGAGGTTGGAGTTTTGTTCCAGACTCTAACCCTACAATTTTGTGTGGGTTTTAAACTTGGCGAAACGTATGGTCCCATCCCTAATCACAATCCGTAATAGTACAGTGTGTGACAGCGGCGACAGAAGAAGGACTCTCCTGAAATAAACCAATAAATCCACCTGGGAGAATTGTCTGTGTTTTACTGTTCCCTCTGTTCACTGATCCCAAGAATTTTTCCTCCAGACAAACCTTTCTTTGGTCCCCAAGATATCTGATAAGCAGAGATCCTGAAGCCTGCTAACATAACAGTGTATCTCATACTTTAAAATTACAAGTCTAATTACAGAGATGCTCATCTCACTCACTACCCACCATTTGTTTTAAATGTGCAACTCACATGTTCTTCTTTGATTCTTGGAACCTGGACCATATTCCACGTAGGATTAAGACGCAGCTGTCTGTATGACCCATTGGGTTCTGTACTCAAGAGAGAGTTTGACTTGTAAACTTTCCTTTCTCAAAGGCAGGGTATAAAAAAAGACAAAATAGAATTTACACATAAACCCAGTAAAGTTGAAGATTTTAATCTATCATCTCTTTACTGGGGAAAAAAAAGAAGGTTTTCTCTGAGTCATCCCAATTAAGCCAAACATTATGTCCTCCTCTGAGGGGCTTAGATGGAGGCCTGGTTAATCCTGACAAAGAGTCTCTTAACTCAGCTAGTTTTGCTTCCTGTAAATGTGGCCTGGCCTGGCCCTCTAGATAACAATGTACTCCACCCTCGAGGATGGGCCGATGGGCTGAAGCCTCTGCTCAATTGTTAACCACAATCTCTCAATCTCATGGGCCAAAGCTCAGGTCTTTTACTGCTTCTAATAGCATATATGGAAAGTGCAAAAGCATCAAAACAATGAAAGTAATAAGAGCATCTTTAAAAGGTATTTGTTAGCACTCACCCCATGGACTTAACTATTATTTAAGGGAAACATTATAATTGTGGTGAAATTATAGATGACCATTTCTCTCAGACTTCCTACAGTTAACCTCTACCCATTATGCTGCTATATTTGGACTAGTCCCCTGAGCTACTTGGAGGAAGGCCATTAGCTCAGTGCTTGCAACTGGAGTTATAGAAGAAAAAAAAGAGAGAAACTTTTATGATAATTCTTATTTCATAAAGTGTCATGTTATTTATAGGAAAATGAGACAGTAAAGTGTGCTTTCTTTTAAATCTGGCCTCTACTGCACCCTATAATTTATGGTAATATAATAAGTGATTTGAAAATAAAGATTTGAGACAACATTTCAGCATTAGTGTTTTTAAGACAAAACAAACATTCAAAATAAAACCTAAACCACCAAAGTGAACTCTATCATTAAATGCCTACTTTTTGCTAAATTTGTAGTTATGGCAGCTCAAAATCTCAAACTCTTCAATTGTGACCTCTTGCAAAGTAAAACGAATTATATTATTTTCTGTGGCACAAGGGCATTATGGCCCATTATATTTTTCCTCCCCAAAGTCCAAGTGGATTTGCATCAGCTGCTATTAAATGGGATTAATGAACTTAGAGGAATTTAAATAACAGTATGAGATTTCAGAGATGAACAAACTGCCTATAATATTTCAGCCTCCTGATTCTGAATTATTTCAGCTTTGTCTCATCAAGGCTCATTGAATCTTATTCCCTTGTACACTTATAAATCAGTGTGAACTTTTTAGTTTGCATGAAGTAAATTAAATTCAAAAACCTCCTTTCCTGCCCATGGTATGCAATCTACTAACACACTATTGTGCCAAAAATTAATGTGAGAAATATTGTAAATAATAAATGCAAGACAGTTCAATTGAGATCATTAATGCTGTGAAACAACTCTCTCACCTTCATTCATTATTATTTCTGTCATTTAAGAAGAGAACACTGCATGTCTGAAGGCCCCTGGTGTGGGGTAAAATGATGATGAGGAAAAATCCCTAAGTTAAGGACATAATAGCAAACTTTCCTTCCACTCCTACATCCCCATTCCCCATTCCTTTGTCTGGGTGGGCTACTCTAAAATGTTTTTATCCACCTCACTACAAATAACTCTGTCATACAGAGTGAAGTAAGTCAGAAAGAGAAAAACAAACACCGTATGGTAACACATATATATGGAATCTAAAAAAAAAAAAAAAAAAAAAAAGGTTCTGAAGAACCCAGGGGCAGGACAGGAATAAAGACGCAGACGTACAGAATGGACTTGAGGACACGGGGAGGGGTAAGGGTAAGCTGGGACGAAGTGAGAGAGTGGCATGGACATATATACACTACCAAATGTAAAATAGCTACTGGGAAGCAGCTGCATAGCACAGGGAGATCAGCTCTGTGCTTTGTGACCACCTAGAAGGGTGGGATAGGGAGGATGGGAGGGAGACGCAAGAGGGAGGAGATATGGGGATATATGTACACATATAGCTGATTCACTTTGTTATAAAGCAGAAACTAACACACCATTGTAAAGCAATTATACTCCAATACAGATGTTAAAAATAAATAAATAAATAAATAAAATGTTTCTATAACATTCTGTGTCCATTTTACCTTTGCACTCTCAAGTTGTTCACTTTTCTTACAAGCTTTCTAGATAATTGATTTTATTCCAGAACCTCCTTCTGCAGTCAGAGAAGCCTCATTATGAGGGCAAAACAGAACCTGCTTCTTATCCCATCGTTAAGGCTAAAGTGTTTCCTCTCATTTGTATTTACTGAAAAGATTAAAAAAAAAAAAAGACCCCGGTTTAAAAATCCATTTAAAATTTTAGTTTTTGTATGGGGTCTAAAGGAATTCTAGTATCATCTTAAAGTTCTATATTCATGATCAAATTTCTCTACTAAAATCCCTTCTGGGCTAAATGTCCTGCTTCCTCCTCTTGAGGTGTACAGTAAATATCTGTTGAATTAATTTAATTGGGAAGGATTGGTATGGATTAGAGGTTCTCAAATTTGACCCCATGCCAGAATCATTAGAGGCTTATTAAAACACAGATTTCTGAGCTGAACGCTTTTGGTCAGGGATGTAGCCTGAGATTTTGCATTTCCAACAAAATCTCAAATTTTGCTGATGCCGCTGGTCTGGGGACGACACCTGATAACCCTGGTGTAGATGAGCTTGAAGGGCTCTCAATTTCTTGTTTCCAGACACTGAAATATGTGAAATATCTGTGATATAAATGAAAGAGAATCTTGTCTTTTGTCATTATATTTGAAAGACATCCTTAAGATGTCTTGATCCTTAAGAATCAAGTGCATTTTATTGGTTCATCATTCTATTATGTCAATAAATTAATATTATCACTGGTAGAGAGGTCAATCTGACTGCTTTATATATTACTGGGGAAAAAAAATTTAAGTTTTTCACCAGCCTAAAGAATTGGCTTAATTATAGAGTTCTTTTCATGCAATTCCCTTGCCCTCAGGTTTAGTTGTTGTTTAATGAATCTTTTGTGTGTGTTCCAATATTTAAAAGCAGGCAGATGTGAGGAGATATTACAATTTGCAACACCATTTAAGGTATTACACAATTTTTAATAGATGTCCCAAGTAATAAACCTAGTATAATGAATTTTAAAGAAGCTAGTTCAGTGTTAAGGACTTTGCCTCTGCATGTAGAATGCAAACTGTCACTGGGTGCTTCAGGTCTCAGCAAGACAGTATCTCTGGGACCTGCAGAAAGTCAAGCTCTTCATTGTTAACAATCCCTGAAGTAATTTAATTCACCTTTATAAGCTGCTCTGTGGACAATCCCTGCCACTAATTTGATCACAAATACTAGGACCAGCTTTGTGAATAGGCACAGTCTAACTCCTCTGCCCACAAATAGTGATTCAGGCTGTATAATGGATTATCCAAAGAAACACCAGCATCTGGATTAGCCCACTGTACATCGCCATTTATAAGATTAATAACCTTTCACGACATTCACTGAGCACTAAAGGTGTTCAGTATCACTCAATGGGCTCCTAAGATGGGAACTTCATTGCCTCAGTAGTTAAGTCAAGTATCCTTTTTGGTCCAAATGTCTGATATGTCATGTCTATTCAAGCTATTGGCTAACCCACAGATGCTTCTTGGAAACACCTACAAAAAGGATCAGCCTAGTTGTTACTGACAGCAGGGATAGAAGAAGGGCCAAACTTTAGAAAAAAATTAGGAAAGGGACCACTAGTGAATCTGGGGTCACACAAAAGCTCTGAAGATTATTTGTATGAAATTTGTGAAGCAAAGGATTGAGAATGTTGTCTGTAGACATAATACCCCAAGTCACCTTCTCACTCTTTACCTCACAACTAAACAAATTGGATTCAAAATGGCCAAACAATGAAGACCCTGAGATGGTCCCTTAAAGTCTCACTACTCAAAGTGTGGTCAGCAGGTCTGTAGCTCCAGCATCACCTGAAACACAGCCTCTAAGTAACTCAGAATCTTCATTTTAACAAGATCTCCAGTAATCTATATACATAGTACAGTTTAAGAAGCATGTTCTAAAGCATTTGTTCTTAAAATGTGGTCTACAGACCACCTTACCAGCACCACCTGGGTTGCTTCTTAAAAATTCCTGTTTTGCTCACCATCTGGGTCCCATTTAGATTTCCTTAATCAGAATTCCTGAAGGTTATGCCCAAGAATTTGCATTTTTAAACAAGTACTGTAGGTCCTTGATGCTCCAAATGTGGTCCAAAGACCGATGGGATCAGCATCACCTGGGAGCTTGTTAGAAATTCAGACTCTCAGGCCCCACCTGCAACCTGCTGACTCAGTACCTGCAGTTTAACAAGATCCCCGGGTGATTCCTATGCACATTAAACTTGGACAATCATTGTTCCAGGTGATTCTTGTACATACTAAAATCTAAAAAATACCATTTTAAGATGCATAATATTGTGGTAGCATTAAAAAAGGCTTTGTGGTATTCAGTCTCCTGTAGTTTTAAAAGGCAAAGAAAGAACTCGACATCCAATCCCACTCCTAACAATTGCAGGGCCTGGGACAAGCAGATAGTTGAGGCCCATATACCACATGCCTAAATATTTAAGTGTTTTCAATCAGGCTTAAACAGCTGTAAAATAAAATGTTCTCTGTCCTACTTGCAAAAAATTTCCATTCTATTACCTGGAAGGCCAGATTTTAGGATCTTTAGACTTTTTGGATTTCTGAGCTAGAAATGTGGTAGGGCAGAGAAAGCCCAGCCCCAAACCCTAGTTTGCCACCTGTGTTCTTTCTCCTGACAGTCCTGGCTCTATCCCACTCCCTGAGGCCTCAAGTACACTTTTGTGGGCACCCCTTGGCAACGCCTGGGCGTAGCTAGAGGTATGGACTCTGACATCTTGGTCTTCGCTCAGGAGAACAGATCTGGGAAAGAGGCCTGTGCGTGGCCTGGAAGTGGCACAAAGGCTATTGGGAAGGCAGTTCCAGCTTTGGGTACTCCAGGCATCCTTAGAGGAGAGGACCTGCCCTTTGGGTTGTATGTGCCCTTTGCACAGCAGACTCCTTACCCTGTGGGGAAGGGTTAGAACAGAGCCGGGCATGGGACCCAAGTGAGGGCTCTCCTTCCTTTGGTTTAAGGGCAATACTGCTGGAAATACTAGATGCTGGTGATGTTCTGAATTTACCATATCACAAGGCCATTGATAGGTAGTAGAATCTGGCTAACAATGTGGAATCTAAAATTATGGCTATCTAGGTTCACATCTTAGAGCCACCCCTTACTCATTCTGTGACTTTGAGCAAGTTATTACCCTCCATTTTTGTTGTCAGGGAATGAAGGTAATGATGAGAACATCTCATAGGATTATTCTGAGAATTAAATAAGAATGTTCATTTAAAACAATTAGCACAATGTCTAAAAGACAGCAACTCTCAATAAATGCCAGGTTATCATTATAGATGATTATTTTCCCAACATTGCTACTTAGGCATGACTTATACTGACAGAAGCATTTTAATATATATAAATTACCATTTATGAGAATTCATGTTTTAAAGGAGCTGAAGCGTGTTCATTTCTCTTTCAAGAAGCCTAATTCTAAGAGAAGTGGGAAAGACAAAGACAAATGACGTCTTCAGGGGAGAACAGGGTCAAAAGTAGATAATTGGGGTGCATTGTATTTGTTTTTACATGTTTGAGAATAAAGCCTTCATCTTATACATTTATTGAAAGCCCACTACTGTATATCAAATTTGATGCTATAAGTACTGGGACAAATTTAAAAGATGAGGGGAAAGATTCAGAGGAAAAAGATAAGAAAAAGAAGGTATAAATGGCACAGCAGTATCCCAGAGAAATAAAGAGATTCTGACCCCTGTGTTGGTAAAATTATGGGACTTTTCAGAAGATTTTTCTAATTAATTGTGTTTTCTCTGTAAAGAATAAAGAAGGTCATCTGCTGATGTGAGGAGGGTGAAAACGGAGCAAGGAACAAGAGATCATCTACAGAACATTAGGCATAAAAAAAGTGAAATAAACCTAAGAGGTAAATACACATTTTGGACTTGGTTATCTGGATATGGCTGGGTGGGCAAGCTTTTTATGACATTGATCGTGTAGATAATTGCCTCATATTTCCACTGTCTGGGTAGATACTACTTAAGGATTTTAGATGTTTCCCTAGAGCTATGAACTGTCACCATAGTTCATGCCTTACAATAGAAACTGAACAAGGCTTTTTGGAAAGAGAGAAGAAATGTTTTGCATCAGACTTCATGACATGCCATGCTGCTAATGTGTTTTGGATTCCACACTCCAAAACATCTGGCAAGGCTCCTATGATTCATACATCCATTGAGAGCTTGGAGCTCCAAATTTAGTTAAATAAATTGTTAAGAACATGTTTTTATTGTATAAACTTGAGCTCCAAATAAGTCCAAATACTCTTGGAAATTTCAGACATCAATCCCATAAATAGTTCTAGATTTTGACTGTAAGAGTCTTAAGGGCTAAAGGATTATTTAACAGTCATTTTAGTACAAGGACATAGCATTGAATTGTTGCTTGCCTTTAACCATTGTGAACAATTTCAGTAATTGATATTTCAATATTTGATGTTTAGCATGGCTACTTCTACCCTACAAGGAAATATGTATACACTCAAAATATTTTGCTGTGTTTTGAGTAAATTTTAAACCTTGAAACTGTTGGCACCATGCCTAGAGTAATTGTTTCCTAGTGAAACATTTTCCGTAACAATAATTAAATTTGAATTTATGAAAGTGTTAAGGCTATTTTACATTAAAATGATAATTAACTACAAGGACGCTAATTTTAAATTTCCTTTCGAAGCTCTAATTTATACATTATTTTGAATTCATTTTTCCCAGTACCTAAAGCAGCACTTCTTAAACTTCAGTGTGTACAAAAATTCCCTTGAGTATCTTGATAAAATGCAGTTTCAGATTCAGTGGGTCAGGGGTGGGGCCTGAGACTCTGCATTGCTAACATACTCTTCATGATGCCGCTGGTCTGCAGAACTCACTTTGAGTAGCAAGAATCCAGCATCTTTCAGAATGTGCAACCTACAGGTAGTTCAGGGAAGGTATTTTGGGTCTGTACTCTAGCCAAATAAAATAATAAGGGAAAGGCAATTCTGTACTTTAGAATTGTTCTGATCACCAAATTTTGTTGATTTGGATACTTTTTTTCTGGAAATGGCAACTTCAGATGAGCATTATTAAGCCTCAGACTCTCATGTATTATTATTATTAGTTACTGTGTTCATAATATTCAGAAGACTCTCCAAGCATTCTGTATGCTGGTAAGCAAGCTGCTGCTTCATTAGAGAGGCTACTCAGAGAAAAATGATTCAATACAGTGTCCAAGATAAAGCACACTATTTCTTTCCATCGCAGAAGTGGAAAGTGTTCTGTGGATTCCTAGGAATTTTTTTAGAACTATTTCTCAGCAGCTAATCAAAATGGTGTTTATAGTCTAGCCTGCAAGCCCTTGCATGATGTGGCCCCTGCCTAACTCTCCAACTTCTACTATTCCTCTTCCCCTGGGGGAGTGACAACAGCCTTCTTTCACCTTCTCTAGTGAGTCTAGGGCCTTTGCACTTACTGTTACATTTGCCTTGCACACTTTGACAGTCTCTTCACCCTGAATCCCAACACCCAATTAACTCCTGCTTGTACCATACATATGTATACATATTATATATACATCCTGCATATTCTATACTATACATCTCAGCTCAAAGGACTCATACAACTCAATAGCAAAAAAACAAGCAACCCAATTAAAAAATAGTCAGAGAATCTGAATAGACATTTTTCTGAAGAAGAAATACACATGGCCAACAGGTACAGGAAAAGGTACTCAACATCACTAATCATCAGGGAAATGCAAATCAAAACCACAGTGAGATATCACTTATACCTGTCAGAATGGCTATTATCAAAAAGACAAATAACAAGTATTGGCAAGGATGTAGAGAAAAGGGAACACTTGTGCACTGTTGGTAGGAATGTAAATTGGTGCAGTCACTATGGAAAACAGTATGGCGGTTCCTCAAAAAATTAAAAATAGAATTACCATATGATCCAATGGTGATCATCTCTCAATATACACAAAAACATGAATCATTATGTTGTATACCTGAAACTCATATAATGTTATATGTCAGTTATACCTCAAAGAAACCCCACACGGATTCTCCTCAAGGGCCTCCCTTAGACCCCAGCTCGTGGTGAATTCCTCCTAGAACCTTATGCCTTTTTCCAAATCAGTTAACATAATTAGCAATTATACATTTGTTTCTTCCCTCAAGTGTTTAATGTCTCTCAAACTAAAAGCTCCATAAATACAGGAACTGGGTTTGTTTTGCTCCTCCCTGTGTCTCCATGCCAAGCACAGTTCCTGGCATATTACTGGGCTCTCTCAGAGTAAACGGTTGAGGAAGGAAAGCCTGATTAGTTCCTTTTTATTGATATGTGTGCTTTGTACTTGTATGGAGCCCATTAACAGGCATTTATAAAGGTATTAAGATCGTCAGGAAAGGGTTTTAACGCACACGTTATCCCCACAACTGTAAGATGGTTATTGACATATAACAGAATTCTAGAAGGCGAGGGCTAAAAGGGATCTAAATTTATAGGAGAGAAGTCTAAGGAAGAAGGAGACTGACTTGTTTACTATCACTCAACTAGTTAGTGTGTGTCCAAGGGAGATGAGCACTTAGATCTCTTGACCCACAAACATGTGGTCATCCCATAACACGTGTATATTTATATCACAGAGGAAATATTTGCAAACATAGGCAAGAAGGACATTTAATCCAGTTTCAGGTCTCACTGAATGTTCAACTATACAACCGTGAACTACACACCTATGACTAATATCCATAGTATAAGGTAGATTTAGACTATCAAAATAAGACATCAGCATTTCCCTCAGTTTATGGCTTTTTAAAAATCTTTCCAGACTAATGCCACTTAAATCTGTTTACTCCCATCAGTTCAGGACTCCTATAGATGTATATATATTGTGACCAGCCAGAATTAGTTTTGAACTCCTTTATATTTTTTTGATGCCTGGATTATCTATCTTTCTTATGGGTTAAGAGTTCCCTTTAAATTGTTAATTCCTAAGGGCCAGGGGGATCGTATCTGCAATTCCTCCTATAACTTCACACATTATATCAAAATAAATATTGTTCACTGACTTTGGCACCAGGAAAATGAAGATCAAAAGGTATAACTTTACCCAAGAGTAAAATTCATTTATTTGTCCCATTTTCCTTTCCAAAGAAATTTCCTAAATTTGAAATTTATATTTTCTACCAGTTATTTAATTCATGACTCACTTTAACATCCTCAGAAACTCTATCTCCCCTATATAAAATAAAATAAGAAATCACGCAGTAAAGCCTATTAGTATGGTGGTTAATTCTGATAATAAGTATTCAGAAGGCTCCAAGATGCTGATGAGGGAAACACACATGCGTCCCACATATGAAAAGCCTTTAAGGAATTTGCCAACACTTCATATGTCAGTCCATGACAACCTAATATTAATGAATACATGTCTTGAGGGGAATTCTGAATTAAGTGATAGTTTTTATTAATTTCTCAAACTGCTCTGGCCTAGTGAACCGTGGGCTTTGACTACAGAAGGTAGGGAGCGTGGGCTCCGGCCCAAACACTGTCAAAAGATAAGAAATGGCTCCGACAGACATCAATCTGTTACTGTTCACAGGGCTGTCTCTTCCACGCCTTCCCCTTCCAGTTATTAAGCAACAGTGTCAGTCATGGGCCCGATCCTCTTTTCTCTTTTTATTAATGATTTAACATGGATATGTCATTACTGCTCTATACATCTTTATGCAGATGGCACGACTGTGCATTTTAATGGCAAATCTGTTTCTCACTTAACTACTGAACTGCAAAAAGACTTTGGCAGACTGGTTCCAGGAAAACAAACTGGTTTTAAAAGCAGCAAAAACTAAAACAATGGTTTTTGGCTCTACTGCTCATCGGAGCTTGAATAGTGATTACATAAAAAGCCAGAATGATTTGAGAAAATGGCTTATTAGAGGCAATTTTAAAATATTAGAATGAATTTGAGTATATTATATTGTGTTTTGAAAGGTTAGAAGACTGGACCAGAGAAAGAATTTGCTTGGCTTTAAGCTATAGAGGTTTTTTTTAAACAATATGTAATATTTCTCATTTGCTAATTAATACCAGCGTTAATTTTTCTTTTATTCAGTTTTCTAAAGACCAACCATTAAAAAATGAATTGATCTTAAAAGTCTTATTGTTTAATGTATGTACTCAATGAATATAAACTACATCTGCTAATATAATTTATAAGAATGGAAAGCACCTGAAACAAATATTATAATTTGGGGCTGATTTTGGTTATGTAAGTCATAATTCATGTTCTAATATATTTAAAATGATTTTTAAATGCCATGCTGTGAAAACATCAACCCATAACTGTCTACTTTTCTCCCTGTCTCTTTTTATCCCCTATGTTTATTCAGTATATTATATATATATATATTTCAGTGAAATTTTTAAAAAGTCTATAGTTTTTCTTGACTATTACATTGTACATGCTCATTTTAGCTATTTTTAAAGAGTATTAATTTTTGCATAATAATAATATATGCTCACTATAGAAAATACAGAAAAAAAAGAAATTACAAACTTTGCATAATCTCACCACCCAGAGTGCTTTTATTTTCTTTATTTCTTGTGTAATCTACAGATCAAGAAGATCAAAACTAATATAATAAAAATAGTTAATACTAGAAAGAGACTTTATGATCCTCTAGTGCAGAGATTTCCAAACTTGTATTAATTTTGTGATTCTTTCATTATCAAAAAATTCAATATGCAAAACAAATCAAATAGAATCTGCCCTGGTGAGAATAGGAAAACCAGATATCTGCTTATTCTGTTCCCTCTTTTCCTCTTCCATTTTCTAGGACAGCAGTTTGAAGCCAGCCTTCTAGCTCAATTCCCTTATTTTACAGGTAAGAGAAGCTGTTTCCAGAGTGGTTACTGACTTGTCCAAGGTCACACCATTTATAAAAGAAACAAAGAACTCTGCCGGCTCTGTGTCAAGTATTAATCAAAGCATTGGATTCAGACAGGGCCCTTAATCTAAGAGTACCTACAATGGTATGGAAGACCAATTGCCAGACAGTGGAACATGTAACCACTTAAAAAGAACTAACCAGGGGTAATGGGCTCATGAAGGAATGGGACCCAATTAGTTCAATTGATTTAATTTGAAAACTGAAACTTCTAGGCCAAAATCTAGTCTTATATAAGGTACAGGTTGAAAACTACTGAATGTTTTTTACTGTTTTCTTCCAGTCTTTGTCTAGCTTGTAATAAATGAAACCAGTGTTCATGGAGTCAAGGTCTATAAATTGCTTTAGAAGTTAAGGGCACTGACCATTTTGGAAACATTTATATTTGTTGTAACCTGACTTAGTAGAAATCCAAAAGCACCCTGAAATTACATAAAAGGTCCACTTCCTCTTTTTTTTCTCCTTGTAATCTTGAGAGTATTACAAGCAATACTTTCCTATGTCAAAAACAAAGGAATAATAATGGTCCCCAATGAAATCTCTATCAAAGTAATAAATGTGCATGAGTGCACACACATGAGAGAGAGTATACTCACACAGAGTATACTCTAATGGAAATCAAATTGCTAGTGAAAGAATAGTGCAATGCACACATATTCTATAGTCAAAGTACTGTCAGCCTAAAAGTATGTAACTTCAAATGCTGGAAACAATGCCAGGGAGAAAGAAAAATCCCTTAAGGTTTCCCAGTGAAGACTAGTCTCCTAGTATAGCACATAAAATTAAAGTATGATAAGATCAGAGACCTTAAAGCATGTGTGAATTTTATTCCGTTGGCAGGTGAGTACTAATATCTCCAGAGATGAAAACCAAATTGGTGCTCGCTTGGGAAACACTTGGGAGTGGATAAGGTATTAAGACTTCTGGTCTAATGGAAAATGCATCCATCCTTACTCACATGGTGCCTGAGAACAACTCCTTTTTATATCAGCTACCACAGCATGTGCACAGTGGCATCTATAATCATAAATCAGGAAAGAGTTGTTTCAAGTACAGTGTATATATTTTTAAAAGCATCACTTAAAGTATTGTTTCATGACAAAGTGGAACATCATTTTTGTTTTATCATAAATAAAGAGAATGCAGGATAAATTCTTGGCACCAAGTTCCCTGCCAAAAGTAAATGCTGTGTGAATTTATAAGTGATTGATTACTATTATTAGGATTCTCTGATACACTGAGTTAGTTGGCCTCATCTTTTTATAGGCTACGTTGACTTCTTTTCCTTTATTCTCCTCCACTTGTGACACAAAAACTGTCTACACAGGTGGATAAATCTTAAGGGACTGATACTGTGATGAATTGCTTTTGCAAAATGCTTGGTTTGTTTTTTCTTTTAATTTCCACATATATATCATCCTCTCTGTTGTAGAAGAAAATGAATGGCAGGATCAGTGTTCTAGACATGATAGTGAACTTTTCTTTAAAAGTTCAATAATTCATCAAACATATTCAAAATCTTTATTTAGCACCTACTGTGTGCCAGGTACTGTGGGCACAAGGGACCCAGCAACAAACAAAACAGGTTAAGCCCTGTCCCCACCAAGCTCATCTTCTAGTGGAGGGAGTGACAAGCCAGCAAACAAATATTACAACTATATCCATAAGATGCCAGATGGTAAGTGCTATAAAAAAATTAAGGAGTATAAAAGCAAAGAGATTGAGTCATGGTGGGTCAAATATTATTTTATGTATTGGTCAGATGGATAGGATTTCTGAAATATATGGTGCCAAGGCTAGATTAGGGAAAATAAACCATTGATGAAAGAAAGGATACGCAATCCCAATATCTTGAGAAATCGAAATGAAAAACAAGAGTAAGGGGAACAATGTGGTCAGAATGGCTTCTAAAGAAGTATACTGTTTTTGGCAATAGAAATTTTTATTCAAGTTCTAAACTTTCCAGGTTTGTTCTCATAAAGGATTCAGACTCCAGATTTTTTTAAATGCTAAAGTAATTGTCATTTTGAAACAAGGAAATAATAGAGTATTAGAAACGCAGTTCAAAGGACAGTGCTCTTATGCTCCATCTAAACAGTATCTTGTTTCTCAACTTTGAAAACCATCCCAGGTGGCAGTGATGCCGTCAGAAACCAAAGGGCTGCCAGCTTTGTCTTTTGTTTTGTTTTCTGGGTATTTTTGTGGCCACGCAGCATGTGGGATCTTAGTTCCCCAACCAGGGATCTAACACGTGCCCCCTGCAGTGGAAGCACAGAGTCTTAACCACTGGACCACCAGGGAAGCCTCAGGGCTGCCAGCTTTTAGGGTAAGGAAATTGCCATCCTGAAAAGGCCTCTCTGAACATTCAACCTCTTCACTCTTTCCTATGCGCTAAGGAAGGGTTATGCATTAATAAATCATTTTCAATGTTAGGTTTACATGGTATTTAACCCTCAGTTTCTTAACATGAACATTGGTTTTAAAATGAGCTAGACAACTCACTTTGAGGATAATTTTAGAAAGGCAACCAAATATATCATTGAACACAATTACTTAATACTTTCTTCTAGAAGTTGCTGCTAATCATAAGTATTTCATGTTATAATTATGTAATGTACATATATTTAGAAAAATGTAGTTATGTGTATTATTCTCACTCTATAAATTTTCTCCTTTGATTGAGAAACTACTATAGGACGTTAAATTTATAACTGATCCTAGCATACAGAAAATAGAATTCATTTTAAGTTTAATTTTAACTTGTCATTTTATTATACATCCAGACCCATATAGATATTAAGTCATCTGCATTACATGCCCATTTGGTTTTACTTTTAGAAGAATCACCATGAACTGGTACTTTGTTTTAGCTAGGGCTTGTTAGCATAGATACCATCAACATCTACTGAAATCATCTTTAAAAGATCTAGATTTATGATATCTGTGGAGTGAGAGTCACACTGGCCAACATCCAATGAAGGCATTAAAATTTAGAGGCAGATCTTCCAAAATGAGAGAATAAAATCCTCTTTGTGTATAAATTGTTTTACTAGATAATGTGTTGTTACTGCAATATTTCAATTCAGGTAGAAGGCATTTTAATTAATTTGTGGGTTAAAATACCTATAAATTTTAATGAAGATAAAATCCACGCCTGAGCTAGATGCGTCTTAGCCAGGCTACAAATGGAGCAGGTCCTTGAATCAGACCTTACTTTGGGACTCATGCTACTTTAACTTGAGACTTGCTTAGAGGTATAGGCTTATGAAACTTTCTGCCTTGGGCCTCCAATAATTTCAGCAAGTAAAATAAAATTCAGTATACCTGAAGTTAAGACTTCATACTACCAAATCTAAAATAGCAATGTGTTAGAAATGTCCAGCCCTAAGAAAGGCTTGATGATCTTGGCACCAAACAACACTTATAATGGCTCCTAAACATGTCCTCCACCATTACTCCAAAGATGGATTTTCTCAGTCTTCTAGTACAAAGCAGCATGAGAGGCACTATGTCTCAGAAATTCTTGATTGACTGAGTAGCACATGTACGATCGTGCAGAGAATCAGAGCAAGTCTTGCATAGGAGCTAATTTACCTAAACTCCTGAGATTGGAAGGAAGAAACTTTTGCATTGCTCAAAAGTAGTCATTTTTATTAGTTCAATCCATCACTTGTACCAACTGGGCCTCAGTTTTCTGACCAACAGGTCAGAAAATAAGGGGATTAGATTAATCACTAGATCTTTTACAACTCAAAATATCTAAATTTTATTTTCCTGAGTCCTATCTTAATATCCATTATCCCTTAAAGAAGAATTACATTTTAAAAATTATCATCCGTTACAATATAAATGTGTTACTAAGGAACCTAGACACAGGACACATAATTTTCGATGCTGGAGAGGGTTATGATGAAGAACAAGGGCATGGAGAAATAACTAGTCTCAGAAATAGCTTCACTTAAATGATAATTAATAAATTCAAAGAAATAATAGATTTCATATCAAGATAGATTAAGTACTAATTAATTTATGAAACAAATATACCTAGTATTTTAAAGTCAGGATAAACATTTACCTATGAACATAGCGATTACGGGAAATACATGTTTTTCAAGGCCAGTTGCTTAGTCTTTCAAAATGTCTCAGGTACAGTCTTTCCCAAGGTTTCTACAAACCTCCAGCTGGGGCTTCCTCCTTATTTCACACCTAATTACTGCACAGCTACTCACCTGGTCTCTCTGAGTCCAGTCTCTCCCAACATATTCCTCTACCTACTGTTACCTATAAAATACTACTTTCATTGTATCATATTACCTCCTTCCTGAAATTCCTTTACTGGATCCTCATTTCTGACCAAATTAGACTAAACACGAATACTTTTTGATTCCCTTCATGTGGAATGTTAGCCTTACTTGTCTACTCAAATCCTCAAGAGTCCGGGCTACCATGATCATTCATGCCTTGATGCCTCACTCATCTTATTTTTCCCTTACTAGGAGCCTTCCTTTCCCCCTTTTGACTATCCCAAGTCCTTTTATATACACCTTTAAATTCCCATATTAAATCCCTTTTTTCATGAATCATTCTTTAAGTACTTCACTCTCCATTACTCTTCATTCCTTTCTACTCTGATGTTTGAGGTGGCTTTGGATGTCTAAAGCAGAGGTAAAAAAACTTAAAATACCGACAGGAGCCAAGCAGGTTATGTAAATGACTGAAGCAGGCTAGAACAGGGTAGTATGGAGAGATCGTGGCAAACCTGAGTGTATGTATTGCACCTAAATGGGACAGCTCCTATTCAGATCAAACCAACTGTTGCTGTGTGGGAATGCCCACTGTTGCCTGAAATCAGAAATCCAGATTTTTTTGCGTGTGAAATGTCCCTATGTTGAAAACACTATGGGCCAAACAAAGTCTCCATGTCTGCAGGCTGAATTTGCATGCAAATTCACCACAAGCTTGTAGTCCCTGGATCTAGAGCATTTACACTTGGCATTACGCAATAAAATATGCACACCCACACTCACACACCCACCTACACAGCCACCCACCCACACACTTATATGTTCAATATTGTTTCATGAAAATTAAAGAGGACTTCTCACTTTCTCTATGAACTCTGTGAATATTTTCTGTATTCTTAAAATGAATAGTCCAGTGCTAAGTGTGTGGACAAAGCACTTAACTATGTAAATGAGCCATTGCACACGTTTGAAGATACCTCTCTGATGACAGGTAAGCCTCAGTATGAAGTAGTTACTATACCGTCCTAAGCAACAGAAATTTATCTCCATTGAGGCCAGCAAGATCACAGATTTTTATTGATAAGAGAGTCACATTAGACTACATATTTAAATGCTGCCTCGATTTATTACTATTAATACTTAAGTCAATTTGTATCTGTCAGCAAATATCAGGTCTGTCACTTTTAGTAATATGACTCAGATGTATTATTAGTAGCATGTGCTTTATAATTTCATTTCCTTGAGACAGACCTCTTTAGTAAGGTAAAGTGTCAGGCCAACTTGTTAGAATTAGGCATGCATAAGATCTAGTAGACCTCTGCTACTTTAGCCAATTAAGTAATTTGGTATATCAATTAAGTAATATGGTAGTGTTTACTAATTTTTTTAATTCAGTAATACGGTAAATCTTTAACTGGAACATTATCACATTTCTTTCTACTAAACAGCTCATATCTCCACGCCAGCCCCTTATCTGTTGTATAGAGTTTAATGAATCAGGATCTCATTAAGCAGGTTCACCTAGAAGGATGAGGCTTGACCACTTTCTGGGAAAGGAGTTAATAAACATGGATTTCTAAGAAACAAACTGGATTCTTTGGAAAAAACATCTGGCTATGGAAGTATTGATGTATGGCAATAGCAAGACAGAAGTGATGTAGTCTAGAAGTCATGAAAAGCCCGGTGCTTGGACAAGAACAGAGCAGAGGGCTGGTATCAAACTCAGAAATGGAGACTGTGGGGCGGGGAAAAGGGACATCTGCGCTGAGCCACTGTGTATCCAGCCAGAAAACTGAGGGCTCCGTGACCTCGGAAGAAGTGAAGAAGGGCCACTGGGCTGGTTGGGTCTGTGCAGCAGTTTCCCAGCTTGCAGTTGTGACCACACTGCCGGGCTGTGCTCTGGGGCTTTGCCTTCCATGGCTCCATCGTCACTCTGTGGCAGGGCCCAGGCTCTATCCCATGGAACTGACAATGCCTGGGCCTTTGGAAGTAGCTGGACCAAGTGGGATGATTCAAAAGAGCTGCATTGTAGGACACAGAGGAGTACCCACTGTGGAAGACATCTATAAGCCTCTTGGCAGGCCCTGTTCAGGTAGTAACCAGGCCAGCTAGCTGAGCTCCCCAACTACAGCATGAGCGGTGGTGCCCCCCTGCCCCAACCCCCTGCCCCTTGCATTGAATGGTCTGGAGGACAGTCAGTGCTGGCGCATCTCCCGAGCCGCCCTTAGTGCTTAGGGTCGGCCATGGACCATGCGGCTGTGAGGGCCTCGGGAATTCTCTCCTGTCCGCTCTGCTTCTCCCACCAGGTCATCACAGCTAGTGAAGACCCTGACGACCTCACTCCTCACCCCCTCAAATTCCCCACTCTTCCTGCGATAGGGTTCGTTTCTGGATTAGCTACTGTGGATAGTCTTTCTGTCCTACCCCTTTATGACTCTTTCTTTTGATTCTCAACATTTTCTGTTCCCAAAAAGCCCAACTCCTGTAGTCAAAAGCTTTGACTTACTGACATAGGATTAGATAGACCATTTTGGAGGCCAGAAGCTGACCAATGACTGTTTTGCTTTTTCACAAAAGCCTAAGGCCACCCAAAGGAATGGATTCTTCCAACCGAATGAGTCACAGGGGGGTCACCCACCAGAACGTGTGGGAAAATCGATGCACGTTAATTAATATTTTTAAAGTGTTACCTATGTCCCTGTTTGCTATTCTATCTCCCTTTTTGGATGGTAAGTTCCTCTAGGATAAGGATCATGTCTCAATTATCTTTAGAGCCTCCACCCTGGCACATTACCAGACATATAAAAGTTTTCTTTTTTTAGTGAATTATTAGAATGAGAAATAAGAATTATAAAAGTGTCTTGATTTGAACTGGGTTTTAAAAAATTATTGTAGACTTATTTAGACAGGACTGTCCAGAGGAGAGGTGATGAAAAGGATACTGACTGCCTTTCTCCTTCCATCCCAAGGCTTTGATTTGGCACAGCTATCCTCTTTAATTTGTCTCAGAGGAATAGTTCTGTTTGCAAATGAGTATGAGACTGGAAATCTATAGTTAACCCATCAAAGAGTTTAAGAAAAAGTGACTGTTCTCACGTTCGTTGTTCGCTGTTATTTTCTGGGAAATACTCACTGGGAGTGTAGCTTTGAAGCAGTGTGAAGCAGCTCTCACACCTCACACCTCCACAAACTTTCTTTCTGGATCTCTCCCCTTCCCCACCTAACAACCCCCTTCCCTTAATTAAGGCTTAGTTTAAACAGCAAAAGAGGATCTTTCCTTTTGCAAGCCTTTTAATATAAGAGAAAGCCTTTTACTATAAGGCACAGGAGATAAGGTAACATAGAATTAAGCACAAATGTTCTGATTTTATTTCAGAGATTCTTCCATAGACTAGACCTCCAAGACAGCCTCCTGAACCTCCATTTCTTACCCGGAGGAGTCCTGTGAGGCAGAGGATGACCGCTGGTCTGGCGAGGGAGGTAGAACCTGGGGACAGAGGACAGGGAGTAAAGGGGCTGAGGAAACATGTGTGAGTCGGGGAGGGGAGTGCCAGCTTGACCATCCTTTCTCCCTAAATAAGAGGCCTGGTGCCTTTCTGGGTTACAGTAGTTTTCTACTCAGAAAGCAATTTGAGAGAATATTAGATGAATATGCTTCTAATTTAATTAATCTCATTGTTATCTAGGGACTGTATTAATTTTGTACAAATAATTACTCTTACTTTCCCAGGCTCCTGGGCCTTTCACTAAGGAGATCTTGAGCCATGTGTTGGTATCAAGGAAGGTCTACTCTGGCAGTCAATAGTTCTGAATTCACACCAGTGTTGTACTGGAAAGCAGTGGGCATGTGTTGGATGTACACACATTCTAGTTTCCTACAGATGTCTTCAACTTACTTTCTATGTGATATTGGACCAAGTTTTGAAGATTTCTAAACCGTAGTTTCTTCATCTATAATTATAACTTCCCTCACAAAGTTGGTGGGAGAACTAATTAATACATACTAAGTGCTCAGTAGGTAGTAGAATTCTCTCACTCTCAGCTAGACAATTTGCAGTCATATAGAAAAGCTCAGTGTTCTTCCAATTCAGAATTCTTGGCTGGATGTTTCTTTGTCTACCTTTTATTTTTCTTGTCTCACATAGTTTACTTTTAAGGTAAGAAAAAGTTGACAGATTTATGAAAAAAAAATCTGGGCATGAATTTTAATATTTAATTTACTTCCAAAATGCTTTAGAAAAAATGTCTTCATTTTGTAGAAAAGTTACATTCGTATTGTGGTATGACTACCAATTCATGTGGTAGAGAAGTTTGTCTTTGTAGCAGTAAATAGCAATGTAAGTGTATTGAAATATCTGGACATTGTCACCGTGACAATGAGATGACTTGAAATTCTCTTTGTTATGTGGTTTGAATATTTGTGATTTAAATTTGATATTCACCTATCTTGAAGGAGTGACATCTTTTGATAAGTGCAAATAAGGGAAGTCTTCAGAGAAAAACAACTTTCTTCAAGTTTGTTAAAATTTGTTTAATTATCAGTGTCAAATGACAAGGTGAAAATAGATTTTAGTATCGTAAGTATGATATGAATGGAATAATGCAACTGAGTATTGACTCAGTAAAAACACCTGTTTTTTTTTCCTTTTCTCTTTTTTACTGTGTATGCTTTTAAAAAGTATACTACTCATTTGTTAAATATAGAAAATAAAAAAAGAAAAATCGACATTAAGTTTATGATTTGTGAACTATAGAAACTTGCTAAAATGAAAAACAAGCTATAAAAATCCCAGCTGGCAAATTATTGGGGATTTACACAAAAGTATATCTTCAAAAGTATATCTACAAATATATTTGTGATGGCACTATTCAAATTTGAAAAAAAACCATAGAAGCAATCTTAAATTTCCAAATCTGGAAGACTAGTGAAGTGAGTTATGTTGTATGTCCATATGATAGTATACCATGCTGCAGCCCAAAATCATTTCATAAAATGCTTGTAAAGAATGGTAACTATTTACATTAAGCTATAATTCATTCAGCAAAACGTCAGTTTACCAAAACGTTTGCATGTCTATCACAATATCCCAGACTTTACCAACTGGCACGGTCAAGAAAAGGTCACAATTGTAAAATAACTTCAGACCCCTCCTGGCAAATGAGTAGAGTCTAGACACTTTCCTTGGTTTCCACTTGGTATAAGATGGAGTCCTGTACGTTGTCTTGTATTTGTCCCTGCTGTTCACCTGCTGCCTCCCTCAGACCTAGCTGATGCCAGGCTCTGAAACGCTAGACTCCCAGACATCAGCTCCCACCTGGGATGTGCACATCTGTAGTTCTCCACTGACGGCAGCACCGCCTCCACCATCCTGGGGGCGGCTGCGGTAGACTGCTGGAGAGTCGGAGTGGCTGCCGGTGCTGCCAAATCTCTGTAGACCTTTCAGAGATAGCAACTGCCAGGGTCACTTTTGGTAAAAACAGAAATTGTGCTACCCGCTTGCTAAAGACCTAAGCAGGCTACTAACTCCAGGTCTTTCTACACGTGCCCTCAGTGTGGGTCTCTGCCCTTGCCACACTTGGATGGATTGTAAAGATACAAGGGAAGATAGTCCTTGCATGAGTGATGTTTAGTCAGAGACTGTATAGGAAAACTGCCTGGGCCCCCCATTCACTAATCTTGGAGTTCCTGTTCTCTAACGTACAAGCTGCCCTTCTCCCCAGTGTGCCAGAATGACAACGTCCTTGGCTTTGGTGTGGGGTGTAAATCACCAGAGGAAACCCTCCCGCTTTCTGCTCTCATCGTGATTTTTCCTTTCATAGGCTTCTCTGAGACTATTCTGCCACCTGACCTCACTCAACGCCTTTGCCATCCATTGGATATGGTTTATTAACTTTGAACCACAAAGTGAAAGGTCTCATGAACTCAATCCCTTTTCTCTCAAACTACCTGGAAATGGGCGATCAAGAGTATCACAGGGGATTTGAATCCAGTGATGTTCTGAGTTTAGTTTATCTTTTCAATTTTGTTCTTTGCATAGAGGTCACTGTGTGTGTGTGTGTGTGTGTGTGTGTGTGTGTGTGTGTGTGTGTGTGTATCAGCCCCTCTCCCCAGTTATAGACAAATTTTCATCTTATGTAAAATACACAAGTAAGATCCACTGCTATCTTACGTTTTCCCCTTTATATCCTTTTAGCTACGAAGGATATAAGGGTATAATTTAGCTTATATCCTTTCAGCTATGGGTAGGCTTCATCCTGAACTTTTTTCAGTTCAGAAGCACATTCCCATTTTAGGCAGGGAAACAAACTGAGTCTTCCTGTCTGTCTACTTTTTATACCACCCAGACCTACAATTTAATTTTGTCTCCTATGATCCCATATAAAATTTAGTATCCTGTTTTCATCCCTAGCCTAGATCAACATATCATGGCCTCTCCTCAGTTCAAGGATCCGAAGAGAAACCCATTACGTGCTTTATCAGATTGGACCTTTGTGGTCCCAGATCTCTAAAATCTGGAACTGTAACACCAGGGATGCCCATAGTTAACTCTCATGGCTCTTGGTGCTATCAAATTTCCAAGAAAAAAGTCAGAAACCTCAATTCTGAAGTTGCTTGTGTCTTTTGGAGGCTGAGACTTACAAAGGACATATTTTTAATTTCCTCCATCAGAGATAGAGGTTAAAAAAATGCATTAAGGACTAGAGAAGGAAAAGAAGAGGAAGGAAGGAGAGAGGAAGGGAGGCGGGAGGAGAGAAGGGAAAGGAAAGGGAAGAGAAAGGAAAGGAAGGGAAAGAAAAGAAAAGGAAAGGCAAAAAAAGCAAGGCAAGTTAAGGCCAGGAAGTGAAAGAGGAAAGAAAATCAAGGAGAGGGTTTTTTCACTGCCTGTGAAAAGCCTGAATAAAAGCAGAAACCTTGTCAGAGAGAATTTATCCTTAAGGTATCAGTACCCAGGTCTTTGATCCTTGAGAGGGCATACCCTACAGACAATGGACTTAGAAAATTCATGATACCTCCTCAGAAGAAGTCTATTTTTATTGACTTTATCACTCCATCAGCTAAATCTTAAATTTTGACTAATTAGAAATGAACCAAATTAGAGTAACTTTTTCCTCAGAATAAGCCTAGGTAACCAAAGGACAGAGGTGAAAAAATGACTGGCATTGAAAAGGATCCTATTCCAAAAGAACGTTTGACTATATATTAAAATTCAAATACACCTTATGGGAAGCGGTTCTCCCCGAAAAAAGCAAGGAGTTCTGAGTTTGATACATTGAATTTAAAATGATATCTTTAGATTTCAGGATCTTAAGAGTGAAACCATTAGAAAATATTCAGTTGAAATCATGGCGTTTCAACTGGCAACGTTATGAAATGTAAAGAACTATGTTTGATTATTTAGGTATAGATTTTTTTATTGAATATAATTGCTTTAAAATGTTGTGTTAGTTTCTGCTGTACAACGAAGTGTATCAGCTCTATGTATACATATATCCCCTCCCTCTTGGACCCACCAACCCCCCATCCCACCCATCTAGGTCATCACAGAGCACTGAGCTGAGCTCCCTGTGCTATACAGCAGGTTCCCACTAGCTATCTATTTTACACATGGCAGTGTATATATGTCAATCCTAATCTCCCAATTCATCCCACCCTCCCCTTCCGCCACCTGTGTTTCTAGCCAGCAAAACAGTATGACTTTGTGAATATATATGTATAAGGCTGTCAGTTGTTCTTTCACCTGACCCCACTAGATTTAAAGTCAAAAAACAAATTTATCTTTGGAAGGAAATGAACACTCCCAGGCTAAGTAATAAATAGGCAGAGAAAAAGAAAAAAGTGTCAGCTTTAAATTTGTATCATTAGCAAGAGCCATGATTCTAGAAAGTTAGAAGTCAAATCAACCATCTCTCCTTTCTTGGCTAGTGAATCATCTGTGCCTTATCACAAGTTGATAAAAATATATTGTACAGTAAAACTGCAAAAATTAATGCTTTGCCCTAAATTTAAATGATATTGTTTTGTGTTGTTTTTTTTTTTTTCTTTTTCTCTCTCTGTAGAGTTGAATACAATTACTACAAAAAGAAGATGTGGGGTTGCTGGGCATGGCATATTTTGATTCTGTGAAGGAACTGAATTTCTATTTCAAAAGTAAATATCTAAAGTTTTACATTAGTGTTTTATAAAACATACACTTAGAATTGAAATATATCATAATAAAGTATGTTAAAAGTAGAAAAACTGATTTTTTATGAATTAGTTCTAGAAGAAACCACTAATTATATAATCTGTATAAAATTTTAGTGATACATGTTCCTAATATTTATTTATTTACATTTTATCTGGATAGATTCTAGGTTTTCTTTTTTTAAATTAGATTTTAGAAGTATGAATTTAAGAAGCATTATAGTAAGTCCACTGAAAAATTTAAGTTCTTTGCTAGGGCTATTTTTAATTAAAATAAAGATTCATATATATACACACACAAGTATATATAAATAATTTTATATACTGTGTGTATAAGTTATATAAATTAAAATTATATCCTCTAATGATAAGAGTCAAAAGAGGATTTTGGATAAAAACTCAAGAGCCTATATTAACACTTACTTCTCTGATAATCTAACTCTGACTATGAAATAATTTGGATCTTTATTTCACAAACTTTGCTATAACAATTTATAGCATGCATATCATGTTGATAAGGAATCTTGCATAGTACAAGGAAGAAGCGTTTGTAGTTTCAAAAAGGTAGCAAGATAAATTTAAAAGCTTTAATATCAGAACCGGATTTAGAAAAGTTGCTATGTATTTGAATATATGAAAATATGATGGTTCTAATATCACTAGAAATTAAATAGTAGGAAGCAGATTTTCTTTTTTTTTGTGTGCCAGCCAGAACTGAAATATATAAATCTTGCACTTATAAATATACATTATCTCATTGTGGATGAACCAGATGGTGGTGAAATGAAACTCATGTACAAATTTTTGGATACAGAGCTGCTCAAGTTTTCCTATCTTCTCAAGGTGGAATGGGAGTGCGGAATTCACCCTCTTCTGTGAGGTGAACTCTGCCCCCCAGGAAAAGATGAGTAGCTTAGAAGTCACCTTCCAAGAACTCCTGACTGTCGGCTGTACAATTGCCAATGCCTTTAAACTGAAACTACTGCAAGAACTATCCAGGGAAGCCCTTACATGGCAAAACTGAATGAGAATTTGGGAATGATGCAAGGATACAGAAATCTGTATGTAGCTGGTAGCAGTGGTATATGGGGGACGAGGGGTGGGACTTTGAAAGGGGGATAACCGGGGTTCAAGCAAGAAAGGTGCATTGCCTAAAAAACACTTAGAAACAATTCTAAGAGTGACTAAAAATCAGTCTGGCTTTTGTTATAACTGTGCACCAGCAGTTCCAACACTGTTCATAAGATGTTCCTCCATGGGGCAGATGGCTCCCACTGCCCTCCCCCACCTTGGAATACCACTGTTTAGTGGGGTGCATTTTAAGGACAGAAAGGATTACATAGAAAACCTTGAACTTCATTCAGGAGTCTTATTGTTTGCATTATTATTGGCATTGATATTTTGGGAAAAAAATTCTGAAGATTATCAGATAAGTACTTTTATTTTCTCAAAGAAGTAAGATTTTCATGTAAATCTGGCTATGTAATTTTAGAACTAAAAAAAGTATAGAAAGACTCTGTTGTTAGAACAGAATACTAAACATCAATATGCATATATTTCCTGAGCTTGGTCCAGTGATATAATCCAGAAGCAGTATTTTACCATGATTCATCCTAATGCCTAGATTATTAGATTATTATCTCTGTGCTATTTGTTTTTTGTTTGTTTGTTTTTCCTACGGAGACCTGGGCTTAATCTGAAGAAACAGGTAATTTCAAATCTGGAGGAGGGACGCCGAGCCTAGAACAGCTAGTGTAAGAAAACGCAACATTTTTCAAAGAGTCATGGGGCAATATCAAAAGGCCACAAGCGCCAGCATTAAAAGGGCTCCCACTATTCAAAAGTACTACAAGATGAGCATCAAAAGGAGAATGTGAATTATGGTTGATTGAAAAACATGGAATTTATGAAAAGCCACAACTCTCCAATGTTTTACACAAAAAAGAGAAAAGTTAATCTAAAATACTCTCCAGAAAGCCTAGAGGAGAAAGAGAAAACCCTGTGGCATCCACAGGGGACAGGCAGCAGGCCACAGAGAAGCCTAGCACTGCCTGGGGATGCAGGACAGAAAACCACAGGACCTGTGGGCTACACCCACCTCCACCATCCACATCCCCCTCGCTCAGAGCCCCTCGCCCTAGCCTCGGCTACCGCAACAGACAGGACCTCATGCTGTGAAAAATGCCAGTTACAGAAAATGTTACAGTCTTAGCAAAAGAAAAGGATCTTAGTGTTTTCCCGAAGGAGCACTGTGAATGCCTTGGCGTGTATGGTATCACCCTCCCCCATGTCCCACCAACCCACCCCTTACGAGTTGCCTCTTGCCATTTGCGGACTTGGAACTCCACGATTTCGCCCACCTCCAGCCCTCACCTGAATTAGAGGGGTATTCTTTTCTTTTTATTTATTTTACTGAAGTATAGTTGATTTACAATGTCGTGTTAGTTTCTGGTATATAGCAAAGTGACTCAGTTATACATATATATACATTCTTTTTCATATTCTTTTCCATATGGTTTATAGAAGGACACTGAATATAGTTCCCTGTGTAGAGGGGTATTCTTAAGTGGAAGCGTGTTGAAAAGGGAGCCTGAAATTTGATGTGTTAAGGAAGTGCATTGTGATGGTCAGGCAGCCTCAGAAGTAAACAGTCTTATCCTTCCTTCCTATAAACATAATTATTAGTAAACAACAGATTCTAGCTTTACGTTAGAAGTCTGTGGATTCTCTTCTACACTAATGTCTGTGTGAATGTATATATTAATAGCCACTTTCCATCTGCAAAGGAATTAAGTCCTCTATGAGCTTGTGGCATAAATTTTAAGAGAAGATACAAGAGGGATATTCAGTCACTGAATAAATGAAAGTTGATTGTATTTCTGAGAATGTGCTTCTTCACCGTGTTTCTCAATCTGTTAGATGAGACCATTACAAAATTCTTATGATGCATCTTGCTCCACTCAATGATATGGTTTGACCTTGTACAGGTCACTTAACCTCCATGATCTTCATTATATTCACCAGTAAAGTGAGGTGAAAAATTCCTAACTCATAGAGTTGTCATGAAAATATAAAAATTAGATAACAAACTAATATCTACAACAGGGGATGACATATAGAAGGTGCCCAGTAACCATTAGTTCCTTTTGTTAGTAAAAGTTGAATATAGAATTTTTGAGAGGAATAACGTACTGAGCATCCACTGTCAAAGCACCAAGCTAAGGTTCAGGTGCCTTACCTACAGGCTCTCATTTAGGCATCATAACAACTGTGGTATTATTATCGCCTTTTACAAATGAAAAGCCTGAGGCTCAGAGAAGAATATAAATTTCCAAAGGTCACATAGCTCCTAAATGATGGAGTTGGGATTGGATCTTAGTTCCATCAACTTCAGAGATGGCTCTTCCATGACCTTCTGCCTGGAAACTGAATTGGAGAAAAGAAAATAGAGCAAGTTGGGAGTACAACTGGAGGAAAAGATTATACCAGAGCTTTCCAACCATGCTACAGTTTTATTAGAGGAGGAGACTGGGATTTGAGTAAGAGGAGTCCAAATTACAGGGCAAATGTTTTGCCTTATCCTGGGGTTCTTGGCCTGAAGTCACCATGGCCATGATGGCCAGTAATAAAACTACATTATTCTCCTCAGACCATTTTGAAGACATAAAGATATTTTTGAGTCCCCCTTCTATATCATATTAAACATATTAAAATGATTCTCATTCCATGATAAATAAAACTTAGTAAACTTTTGAAAGATACTTTTTGCTTTTGAGATTGTTTAGACTATGAGTAACAATTTACAGCATGCTACGACGTCTCCAAAAGCATCATGCATACTCAGGATTCTTGTGACATAAGCACAAGACATGAGCCTACAAGTTTATTTCAAATGTAATAATATTTTAATGAACATTAAACTTAAAAATTATCAACTTTGGTAGATTTTGTAGATATTTAATAAACCTTTACTATTTTAAATTTTTCAGTTATTTTAATATTTTGGAACTAATATTTTTAAGGTTTTAGACCCTTGAAAAGTATATAGTTCTAGACTTACACTTTCCAATATGGTAGCCACTAGCCACAAATGGCTATTGAGCATTTGAAATATGACTAGTGTGAATTAAGTATGCAGTAAGTATGAAATATACACTGGATTTCTGTGACTTAGTACAAAAAAGATGTAAAATTTCTCATTAATAATTTTTATGCTTATTATCTGTTGTAATGGTAACATTTTTGATATATTGTCATAATGTATATTATTAAAATTAATTTCATCAGCTTTTTAAAACTTTTTAAATGTACCTACTAGGAAGTTTAACATTACACATATGACTTGCATTATATTTCTACCAGACAACACTACTCTAGACATGGATCATAATGTCTAATGGTTAAAATTGTCCTAATCCTTTACATGAGTTTGGTGGTCCATTTGACCTCACCTCCACCCTGAGAAGCTGCATACCTTTTGGCATATAGTAGACTTTTCTCACTGTAATATTAGAAACTCTAAGAAATACATGTATTATTTTTATTATCTTTATAAAGAAGTTTTAATTTATAGCTGTGACAATTTTCACAGCATCTGTGTTTAAGAGAGAAAAACAAATACTTTCACATACACACATACACATATATGAATTTCATACTTACTCCTTCCTGCACAGTTTGAGAGTAGATTTACTTATCCAGAATGTATATAGATAGGTGGGCTTATTGCTTAGTTTTCAACATTTAATGAGTGTCTGCTGTTTGTTCTAAGCACTTATTTGTATTAATTCATTAAATCCTCAAAACTATAAGATAGGCACTATTACTAGTCTCATTTTACAGAGTGGGAAATGGAGGCATTATGAGGTTGAGTAACTTGCCCATGGTCACATAGCTAAGAATTAAATGGACCTGGGATTCAAACCCAGGCAGTACGGCTCCAGAGGCTGTGCTTCTACCATTATTCAGTCTTCCCTCTCGTCAGTGACAGTTTTTCACTTTCTAAAATGAAAAGCAGAGTGATTTAAATTAAGATTTAATGATTATTTGGTACATGTGTAGTTTCTGTAATAGCCTGAAGAATTTGGATGCTGCAGCTTTCTCCCTGCCCCTGTAAATAAAAGTCTCTCCTTTGGCATTATCATCTGGAGACATATCAGTGTCACCAAGACCAGTACAGGCATTCCGCTGACATCATGAGATCGAATGGTTCACCAGAATTTGCATGTTACGTGGCTTCTAGTCAAAGTCAGCAGACACTATTTAGGACTCTTTTTTTTTTTTTTTTTTTTTTTTGGAAAGCAGGCTTTTCATAAGTATAATCAATTCTTTTTTTTTTTTTTTTTTAGAGTATTAGTCATTTTATTTATTTTTATTTATTTATTTATTTATGGCTGTGTTGGGTCTTCATTTCTGTGCAAGGGCTTTCTCTAGTTGCGGCAAGCGGGGGCCACTCTTCATCGCGGTGCGCGGGCCTCTCACGATCGCGGCCTCTCTTGTTGCGGAGCACAGGCTCCAGACGCGCAGGCTCAGTAGTTGTGGCTCACGGGCCTAGTTGCTCTGCGGCATGTGGGATCTTCCCAGACCAGGGCTCGAACCCGTGTCCCCTGCATTGGCAGGCAGATTCTCAGCCACTGCACCACCAGGGAAGCCCTAGGACTCTTTTTTAAAACTTTTTTAGTTTTATTTAGCAAAAATATATCTTGCTGAGAACCTAGATGCCAATTTCATGTGTATTAAAATATCGGAATTCCCTTCAAAGATTATAATGGGAATGCTGGCAGACCCTTCCGTGCCTCAGGTTTGGGTGGGTGGTACTACTGTATATATCCGTTGTCATGGCATATTTGTGCAATAAAATTAAAATCTTGGTCAGGAATCAGATAGAAGCTTGATATTTTTGATTCACTCTTTTCTGTTACTGCTTATCATCCTTGAAGTTATATTTTCTTGGCATCTTGAAAACAAGGAATCTGGTTCCTATTCCTTTAGGCTATGTAAATATACCCTATTTATATTAAAATGATAAGCAAATATATAAAGTTGGAAAACATGACCAAAGAAAACATTCTTTTCTCTCTCTTTACTAAACATGCTGCCACACTTTTATTATTGCTAAACTTTGCCCATGACAAAAAGAGCCTTCTTCACATTTGAACATATTCAGAGACTCCTTTCATGTGGTCTGAATATATTTTATTGTAGATATTATTGTGTTTATAAAAATATCAAAGCACATATTTTACAACACATAATATTGCAATATATGTTCTAGTATTTGTGGATGATGTTACCATATTTTTCTTTTTTTACAGTTACAAGTATTTCAATGTTTTGCCTTACAAAACAACGAACTTTTAAGACAGCAAAACAAAGTGGAAAGGAGAATCAGGAAGATGTGGATTTGAGTCCAGACTTTATCATTGACTAGCTGTGTGACTTTGAACAAGCCCTCTACCCACCTGATCCTAAATTTCCTTCTATTTACAGAGGGATGATAGTACCTACCTCCAAGGGTGGTTGTGAAGTATACAAAATTAATAGAAATAAAAAACCTCATAGTGGAAACTCAATAAATATTACCTCCCTACCCCTTCATCTCTTTTCTCTCTTTTCTCTTTCACCCATTTAGCAAGTTCAGTTAAAGGCAATTTATATGTGAATGAATATTCATTTACAGTTTTGAAAACTACAAATAAACCATATTAAGAAACATCTTATTCTTTCTATTTTAAAAAACAAGTTTATTCTTGCTTCTTTTAATGTTTACATTCTGTCTATACATCTTTTGGCTGGTATCATATTTTTGGAAAGCATTAGTATACCATGGGTTTCAGATTACAGGTTCCTAGCAGATAAGAACTATTTGTGAAAAAGACTTTAATTCTAAATATTACATCATAACATTCATGCATCAATCAATATTTTCTTCTACTCTTGGGTTTCTTGCGAATGATTCCCTTTTATTTTTTTTATTTTTTTTTATTTTTATTTTTTATTTTTTGATTCCCTTTTAACTGCTATGATTGTAATATAATAGCAAAATATATTTATAACGTATATTATAATTGTGAAAGTTTTATTTATGATGTAAATTGCAGATTAATTTCTGATTGTAGCAGATACTCTTGGTGCCTAGCATCTCATCCCCTGGGCTAGGGCTTTAATTTTAGCCATAATCTCATATTTGTGTACAGAGTCCCACCTCAAACAAGTGTGCCATCTCTGCTTTCTCCCTGCCAAGCTAGGAAAGCTACTGGAAACTACTTGACCTGTGCATCTGATAGACCTGGGAGTAGAGACGTATCAACATCCAGTCCCAGGCAACCCTCAAGCCAATGAGGGATGGGGGTCATTGGATAAATGCCTCAGCTTCTATCTTTCCCAAGGCTAGAATGCATTTTGTACCCTCCTCAGAAATACTTATGGAATCAAAACCCTGTGTTTGATTCCCAGTTGACTCTTTTTTTTTTTTCACATCTTTATTGGAGTATAAGTGCTTTACAATGGTGTGTTAGCTTCTGCTCTATAAAAAAGTGAATCAGCTATACATAAACATATATCCCCATATCTCCTCCCAATTGACTCTTTTATTGGTTTTTCCTCCTTCTCTACCCAGCTCTCTCTGCTCCCTCACCCCTGCTTCCTGGGATCACCTCCTAAATAAACTACTGACACTAAAGTCCTTGCCTCAGGCTCCACTTTCAAAAGAACCCAATCTAAGACCCTGACCTTGCAGTTCTCTTCTTAAAATTCTTAATGGTTTCTTTTTCCCTCAGGGTGAAGCCCAAACTCTTTAGCAAGATAAAGAAGATGCTTCAAAATCTAAACTATGCTTAATCTCCTACTGGCTGTCCCACAAGCCTCCTAAACTCTAACAGCATTCAGCAACTTACCTTTCTGGACTAGTCTATGTTCTCACATGCCTTTGTATCTTTACAGATGATTTTCTTGGTCCAGAAAACTCTTTTCTCCCTCTTTTCTCCTTCCATTTTCAGTTCACTAGTGCCACCCCCGCCAACAGCCCAATCAGGTATTCCTATGCACACAGCATACGCCCATTATATTCACCATTCCGTTTTACTATAATTGTAGCTTCCCATCTAGGAACTGGTAAAAATTGTTGGACAAATATCACTCTTCAGTTCCTGAGCATTGTCAATATGAAAAGAGCTCACTTTGAGGGGAAAGATAATTAGGTGGAACAAAGTTGTCATTGGTGATAAACTATGTTAGAAGTAGGAAAACATTGACTGCCATTTTTTTCAGAGCCTTAGGTGGCTCTGAAAACCTTATACAATTTTTTAAGTTAATGTCAGAATTCAGGGAAAAAGGAAGACTGTAATAGAGACTGAGTTAAATAAAAGTTGTATCGCTGGATATTCTGAAAGAAACTGAGGGCATAAAACAGTGTAAGGGGGTGGGAGATAACCAGGTGATATATATTTTTTCTCTGTATATATATGTTATATTATTTATATATTACATATGATATTATGTATATATGAAAATTTATATATCTATATCTATCTACATGCATAAGAAAAGAAAGTACTTAGCAGAGGTATACCATGGAATCTCAGGAGTGGCAGCTATGGTGTCCTTCTTTAGGCTGCATCAACCAGCCTCATACATGGGGAATGGTTGGTCAGTGTCATTTTTCACTGTACTCTGCAGTAGGTTCACAAATTTATCAAATAAAAATATAGTTTGAATTTCAGATAAACAATAATTTTTAAAGTATAAGTATGTCCCATATATTGCCTGGGAATACTTGTACTAAAGAAATACTTATTTATCTGAAATTTACATTTAACTGGGCATCTTGTGTTTTTCATGGTAACCCTATCTGGGAGCCTGGGAATCATGGGAATATTCATGTAAGAAAGAGACTCACAGCTCTAAGTCTCTTGTCTCTTATTTGAAGCCTTGGAGATAAAGGGCCTCAGGGAGGGCAGGGTTAAAGCAATCTAACTGGTGGACTAGAACAAAGAATTACTAATGGTTCATTGTTTTTAGACCATGTAATAATACCCAAACAGGCCTGGGAAATAACTCTGTGCTTATCCCTCCCTCTTTCTAGAATATGAACCCTTAAGAGCAGGTACTATGTTGTATTCATTTCAGATCACCATCATCAAGTAGAACGTATGGCATGTAGTAAGTATCATATGTATATATAAGTAAATAAAGTGCATATTTAGTATGTAATGTATATTAATATTTATGGATATATGTTAATATATAATGCATAATGATTTATTATCTCAGAGAAGGAAAATTAGAATGTGAAATTGTTATTTTTGGTAACTTATGTACTTTACAGTGTCATTTATTAACACTTAGTGTCACAATTCAGATTTTTCCAGTTATTAGCCTCCATTTTAGCTCCTATTTCAAAACATTCATTCTTAGAACTAAAAGGTACCTTTTTAAAAACAATTTCTACTCCTTTTCTTTTTTATTCTTCCAACATGATTAAAGTAAATGTTTAAGAATATATTGATTCAGCTCCCTTTCTAGATCCTTATTCTGTCACGGAAAAAATCACCTGCATGCCACAGTCTTTCCCTGTCATGGATGCATGCTACAGAATTGGAGAATCTTTTTCTCTTTTTAACATTCCATGTAGTTGTCTAAAAAAGCCCACTAGGATTATTTTCCCCAAAAATTAGCCAATATTAGAAAAATAGAATCACAAGCAAGAGGCAAAAGATCACAATAGCTAACACAATACTGAAGGAAAGAACAAAGTTGGAGGACTTATACAACCTGACTTCAAGGCATACTAGAAACCTACAGTAATCAAGACAGTGTGATACTGGCAAAAGGATAGACAAATAGATCAGTGGAACAGAATAGAGAACATAGAAATAAACTCACATATAAGCAACTGATTTTTGAGAAAGGAGCAAAGGCAATACAATGGAGCAAAGATAGTCTTCAACAAATGGTGCTGGGACAACTGTACATCTACATGCAAAAAAAAAATTGAGTCTTAGCAGAGACCTTACATCCTTCACAAAAATAAACTCAAAATGAATCACAGACTTTAGTGTACAATGCAAAACTATACAAATCCTAGAAGATAACATTAAAAAAAAACTAGATGCCCTTGAGTATGGTGATTTTTCAGATACAACACCAAAGACATGATCCATGGAGGAATAATTGATAAGCTTGACTTCATTAAAGTTTAAAACTTTTGCTCTGTGTTAGACAGTGTCAAGAGAATGAGAAGACAAGCACAGACTGGGGAAAATATTTGCAAAAGACACTTCTGATAAAGAACTGTTATCCAAAAATCACCAAAAACCCTTAAAACTCAACAATAAGAAAAGAAACAACCCAAATAAAAAATAGGCCAAAGACCTTAACAGACACTTCACCAAGGGAGATATACAGATGGCAAATAAGCATATGAAAAGATGCTCCACATCATATGTCATCAGGGAAATGCAAATTAAAACAACAAGATACCACTAGACACCCATTAGAATGGCCAAAATCTGAAATACTGACAACATTAAATGATGGTGAGGATGTGGAGTTACAGAAACTCTCCTTCATTGCTGATGGGAATACAAAATGGTACAGCCGCTTTGGAAGACAGTTTGGCAGTTTCTTACAAAACTAAATCTACTCTTACCATACCATCCAGCAATATTTATCCAAAAGAGTTGAAAACTTATGTCCACACAAAAACCCACACATAATGTTTATAGAAACTTTATTCATAATTGCCAAAACTTGAAAACAACCAAGATGTCCTTCAGTAGGTGAATGGATAAACTTTGGTATATCTGGATACTGAATTATTATTCAACATTAAAAAGAAATGGGCTATCAAGTCACGAAAAGACATGGAAAAATCTTAAATGCACATTACTAAATGAAAAAAGTCAATCTGAAAAGGCTACCTGTTGATTCTAACTATACAACATTCTGGAAAAGGCAAAACTATGGAAACAGTAAAAAGATCAGTGATTGCCAGGGATGGCAGGGGAAGATGAATAGGCAGAGCACAGAGGATTTTTAGGACAGTGAAAATACTCTGTACAATATCATAATGATGGATACAAGTCATTATACATTTGTCCAATCCCATAGAATGTACAACACCAAGAGTGAATCCTAATGTAAACTATGGATTCTAGGTGACTATGATGTGTCAGTGTAGGTTCTTCAGTTGTAACAAATGTGTCACTCTGGTGGGAGATGTTGATAATGGAAGAGGCTATGTATTTATGGAGGAATGGGTAAATGGGAAATCTCTGTACCTTCCCCTCAATTTTACTGTGAACCTAAAATGGCTCTAAAGAAATAAAATCTTAATTTAAAAAAGTCACAAGCATGCTAGGTGGAAATGTATAACAACCAACTAATTCTCATAAGAGTAGAGGTATTAGTTCATAACTTTTCAATTGTACTGCATAAAGACATTATAAAAATGTACCAGTCCTCTTTATTATCTTTTGGAGAGCAATATCAAATTTTGCAAGGTTTCCAGGAACAACTCTCTGGTATTTTCAGAACTGGGCTGGGGCTCTGAAGAATAGACTTTTGTTTTGAGATTAGTCACAGATATCATTTCACAGATATCATTTCATCTCAGTTCAGTTGTTCTTTGTTCTAGAATGAATTAGACACATAATTTAACAAGGCACAATGAACACATAGATGAGTTAAAACCAGACTTCAAGGAAACGGATGGGTGAATTGAAGAAAGATAAGGCTTTTTACTTCATTAGTGTCTTTCCTGATAAACACCAAATTCTCATAAAGATGGTTCTTACTTGTTGAAAAGTAAGAACAATCTAAAATAATGATTTTTTTTTAGTTTTAAAATTTAAAGATTTTCTTTAAATGGTCTATCGTTAAATATTTGATTGATAGTGATCACATCAGTGAGTAAAATTTCAACCACAAAAGAATAAAAAAGAGAATATTCCTTAGCAATGGGATTGCAACCTTAGTTCCCCAGGAAATTTAACAGGTTTGATTCAGATATGATTTTTAAAATTTGATTAGAACCTGAAAAAAAACCTCCTAAAATAATTCCCCCAAATTTGATCTATTTGGATTTGAAACATGCTCCCTATTAAAATCTGATTCTTTTGTTAACAGGACTTGGAATGCTGCATCTGTTAAATCATAATAGTAAATCCTGGAATCAAAGTTAGGATAATATTTCAAATCCATCATTAGTGCTTCAAATAACAAAAGCTGACATTTTGTGCTCATTTGCAGTCAGCAGGGATTTGGCAGGAAGATATCAAGTAGAGGGTTTCAGAAATTTTTCACAGAACTGATGGGATGTCTATATGGTACTCCCTCTGGTGAGGAGCAAACTTTTGTAACCATTGTGAATAACAAGATTAAAGCCAGTATGTGCCTGATCAGACCACTCTTTTGCACCTAGAAAATGACAGTTATCCAGAATCTATAAAACTAAGTGGGCAAAATACCCGTGGTATCCATGTAGGCTTTATCACTTTATTTTTTCACACTTGATTTTCTGTGTTGGATCCTTGGCAAGTGAACAGATCACTACTCACTACACAAAATCTCCTTTTTATACTTGACATCTTTTTAGAAAATGAACAGAAGAGAACTAATGAGAGCATGGCAGTCAACTTCTTTTCTTCTGATTATCTTTACATATGAAAACTAATATAAAATAAATGTTATTTTAAACATTTTTTATTTAAAAAGATAAAAGTACCTACTATACATATATTTTATTTAAAAATAAAATACAGTACTGACTACAAAGTAAACATTTTTCTAAGTTATGGGGATGAAGCAGCCAGAAAAACAGGGTCTCTGTTCTTACCTAGCTTAGGTGTTAATGGGGAGATATGCATTAAGAACACGAACAATGTGGCAAGTTGTGAGAAGTGCCCTAAAGAAGGATAATAAAGAGTAAGGTGGGTAGGGGATGGGCAAGAATGACTAGAAAATGGTCAGCGTGGCCTCTTTGATGTCACATGAGGGAATGAACCTTGTAGCTCTGGGAGGAAAGAGAATTCCAGGCAGAGAGAATAGTCACATACAAAGATCCTGTGCCATGAATGGACTTGGCTTGTTTGAAAACTTGCCTATATGGCTGGAGTGGGGCAAGGTGCCAGGCAGAGAGAAGTAAGAGATCAGGTCAAAGAGGCAGTGGATGGTCAGATTATAGAGGGATTTGAAGGCTGTGATAAGGATTTTACCAGGGGCAGGTGGAAACAAATAGAAATGACATGATCTGATTTGTGATTTTAAAGGATTGCTTTGTCTACTGCATGGAGCATAGACCATACAGGGACAAGTGTAGAAGCTAGGAGACAGTAATCCAAAGTCACAGGATTGTGGCTTGGACCACAGTGGGGAATTATCATATTAAGTGAAGTAAGTCAGGAAGAGAAAGACAAATATCATATGATATCACTTATATGTGGAATCTAAAAACCTGATATAAATGAACTTATTTACAAAACAGAAATAGACTCACGGACATAGGAAACAAACTTATGATTACCAAAGGGGATAGTGCCGGGAAGGGGGGTAGATAAATGAGGAGTTTGGAATTAACATATACACACTACTATATATAAAATAGATAAACAACACGTACCTACTGTATAGCATAGGGAACTGTATTCAATATCTTGTAATAACCTATAATAGAAAATAATCTGAAAAAGAATATATATATATATGACTGGATCACTTTGCTGTACATCTGAAACTAACACAACATTGTAAATTAACTATACTTCAATTTTTTAAATGGTTAAAAAAAGAATGAATTTAATGTCTTTGTCATGAATAACTGGTAGATAAGAATTGCAATATATTGAGATGGGGAAGACTAAAGGACAAATTTGGAGAGAACAGTCAAGAGTTGGATTTCATACATGTTAAATTTGAGTTGCCCATTAGACATTGAGGAGGTGATGCCAAGCTCACAGCTGATATATTGATTTGTTAATTGGAGGAATACTAAGCCTGGAAATGCTCATTTGAGAGTAATCATCTATGCATGGAACGTAAAGACATGAGTATGAGTGACATCACCCTGGGAGTGAGTGTAGATAGAAAAGAGAATAATTCTAAGGATTGAGCCTTCAACTATCCAACATTTAGAGGTTGGAGAGATAAAAAGAAAAGAGATCATGGGACCAAGAAAGGGTGGTCAATAAAGTAGCTGGAGAATCAAGAGAAAGAAGAGCCTTGGAGTCCAGCTGAAGAAAGCATTTCAAGAAGAAAGAAGTCATCAGCAGTATCAGATGTGACTGAGAGGTCAAATAAAAAGTAAACAGAAATGCATGTTGGATTTGGCAACTTTATGTTCCTAGGTGACCGTAACAAGGATGATTTCTGTGGAATGGTAGGTGAGCAGTGGTATGTTGGTAAATTTTAACAACTGACCATCTGGACAAAAAAATACAAAAGCTCTGATATGAAGCATTTTCCAATTTCCATGGTGTAAACATTCCTACCATTGCCAATTTCAAGCTGCCAACATGACATTTGAATATGGATTTGGAAAACAATGTGCACAATTGGCTCTTGCAAGCCAACGAAAACCACCCTGGCACACAACTTCTGGTGTGGATAAAAAATTTTTAAAATTCTATTAAAATATACATGCAACAAAGTAAAAATAGCTTACTTATTTATTTTTAAGGTACATTGAAAAGGTTTATGATGTCTAGTGATAAAAATTTATATTCCTGGGGCTAGTTACAAGGTCTTGCCAGTTATGGACACCATAAATGGGTTTAATATTTGGTAGAGTAGTTTTCTAACATTATTAAAATGTCTTTACACATTCTCAAGGTTTCAAAAGAGAAAAAAGAAGTTGATCTCTAGATTTGATCTTGAACATATATATCTTGATATTTATTTCTTTACTGGTATTTGTGCAACATACTGGGTTTGTTAGCCCTCTTTTTTGTCCTGGTGTGACAGTGATGAGAACCTAGTGCACTTATACATGGAATTTAATTTGTACCTTCATTTTTAAATAATGTTTTTTTTTTTTTTTTTGGCTGTGTTGGGTCTTTGTTGCTTTTCATGGGCTTTCTCTAGTTGTGGCAAGTGGGGACTGCTCTCCGTTCCGGTGTGCGGGTTTCTCACTGCGGTGGCTTCTCTTGTTTTGGAGCACAGGCTCTAGGCGCACAGGCTTCAGTAGTTGTGGTGCACAGGCTCAGTAGTTGTGGCTCGCGGGCTCTAGAGCGCAGGCTCAGCAGTTGTGGCGCACGGGCTTAGTTGCTCTGCGGGTGTGGGATCTTCCCAGACCAGGGCTCGAACCTGTGTCCCCTGCATTGGCAGGCGGATTCTTAACCACTGGGCCACCAGGGAAGCCCCTTAAATATTTTTTTGAAACTTTACTGGTAGCATGTGTTCCTTATAGAAAAAAATATATAATAAAAATAAGCAAAATAGAATATACTTGTACTTATAATGTACAAAGTATTATAACCCACAATACATAAAGGACCTCTAAGAATCAATAAGAAAATGATAAATAACCAGTGGAAAGATTGGCAAATTAAACAGGAATTTCATACATAAGAAGGCTCAAATGGCCTATAAACATATGAAAAGATGCTTAATCTAATTAGTAATCAGAGAAATGCAAATTAGAATAATAAAGTGACATGGTTTCACACCTACCAGATTGGGAAAAAACTTGTTTTTTTTTTTTTTAATAATTTTTTTTTTTTTTTAAAGGAATGTAGTTTATTTATTTATTTATGGCTGTGTTGGGTCTTCGTTTCTGTGCGAGGGCTTTCTCTAGTTGCAGCAAGTGGGGGCCACTCTTCATCGCGGTGCGCGGGCCTCTCACTGTCGCGGCCTCTCCCGTTGCGGAGCACAGGCTCCAGACGCGCAGGCTCAGTAATTGTGGCTCACGGGCCTAGTTGCTCCGCGGCATGTGGGATCTTCCCAGACCAGGGCTCGAACCCGTGTCCCCTGCATTGGCAGGCAGATTCTCAACCACTGCGCCACCAGGGAAGCCCAAAAAACTTGTTTTTTAATTGGACAATATAAATTACCAAGGATGTAGAACCAGAAAAACTCTAATGGGGGTATAAATTGATATAACCAAATTGAAAAGCTGATTGCCATTAATCAGCAAGGCTGAACATGTACACACATCTTACAATCCAGCATTTCCTATTTCCCAAAGAAATGCCTACACATGTACACCACAGAACTTGTATGAGGATATCTAAAAGAGCATTGTCTGTAGTATAAAGAAAAAATGACCAAGCATTAGAATAGAGAAGGAAACTTAGGTAAATTCATATGATGGGATATTACTAGCAGTGAAGATAAACACGCTACTGCTACATACATCAAATTAGATGAGTCTCAAATATGTAATATTAAGTGAAAGGAATAAGTCACTGATGAATATATATAGTATGATTTATCCTATAGAAATGTTTTTAAAAACAGGCAAACAAACAATATACATACATTGGGGGTTTTTAACATAAGGAAATGGAAGGGGCTGATGAACATAAAATTCAGGATAATGGTTACTTCTGGGTGGAGGAAAGAGGAGATGAGAATGGAGAGGGGTACACAGAGGGTTTCTATTTTACCGATAATGTTTTATGTCTTAACCTTGGTGGTAGAAACATGGATGCCCATTTTATGATTTCTAAACTATAAAATGTTTACATGTTGTTTTGTGTGCATGCTGTTTTTCATTTATATGTATAACATACAGCATAATATTAGTGTATATGTACCAAAAATGAACAACTGGAGGAATAAGAAACAGTAGACAGACTTCAAGAGTTGTTATTAGTAATCTAGATAAACAACATAGATCTGATACATCGATAAGAATGGGAATGGAAAGAAAAAATGCAAAAGACGATAGAAAATATAAAGCTGTCAACCCTGATCAATGGAATAAGAGAAGGGAGGAAATCGAAGATGTCCCCATGCTGTGAAGCCCAGCTGATGTTGGAACACAGCAGCACCAGAAAGGAAATGACTTAAAACAGGCTGAAGTAGAATGGACCTTATTTGGGAGCAAGGTCAGAGGCAGAAAATAAGATTTAATAGTCATCTAGTTGTTATGAAAATTGACTATACAGTAGTGGATACATTGTCCCAGGAAAAGAATGTGAAATAACAGCATAGGTCATGAGGAATTTCCTTAACAGGGGAAAAGAAGAAAGTTAAGTAAAGGAAGTCTTGCCCTCCTCCAATTTATTCTTCACATTGATGCCAGAATAATATTTCTAAAGCACGAATTGATCATGTCACCTCCACTGGCCAAAACTCTTTATAGCTTCAGGATGATTTCCAAACTTGATAGCTTGCCAGAAAATGCTACTTACATTGTGATCATATATTCAGCCAGCTCCATCTCCTGTGACTGTCACCAAGACAGCTGATATTCCAACCTCACTGAAGGACTGGGCCCTTCTCCCACAGCTGCACAACCTTGATGTGACTTTCTCTTCTCACTGGGTGAAGTGGATTGTCATAGCAGACCCAGTGTCTCCTTCTCTTGGAAGCCTTCCCTTACTCCTCTCAGTTGATCAGGCTCCCCAGTTTCCCTCTTTGTAGAAACCTTTCCCTGGCTCTACGATGCATGTGTCATACTCATTTTTAACCGTTTCACTTTTTGTCTCCTGCTTACAGACTGGACTTTCATTTCTGTATCTGCATTTCTTAGCTATGACTGCACCAAGTGGGCCTTTAATAAAGGCCCACTTGGTGCAGTTATGTGTGCTAAAGAATATGAATGTGTGCTAAATAAATGAATGGATGATCGGATAGGTCAATAATAAATGAATCAGCCAAAGAAGGTGTCAGGAAAATGTATCAGGAGAGATTTTGGAAGGGGCATGAATGGGCAATAGTATCATGTTACACCCAGGCTATGGGGAATGTGAAAGGCAAAACACTTTATCTAACACTGAGGCAGTCAGTGGAGAGCTCTGAGAGTTATGGTTCAGCAAGTGGTTTGATGAGAAGCCACGAGAAGGCTGGGAGGGCGTGGTCAGGGCACTGAGGGTTAAGTGAAGCATGGAGTCATTGTGTGTGATTAATCCTAGTTGTGAAGTCCAGTGACTGAAGGGAACAACAGCGAGGTCAAGGTCAAGCAAAGACTTTTAGTAGAGTATGTACACACACATGCCGGGGAGAAGCAGTGACGGAGGCTGCACTAAGAAGGAGCCACTAAAGAACAAGTGTCCTGGGGGCTGGAAGGTGAGTTTGCATCAATGGCACCAGTAGACATGGATTCTGAAGAAAGGATGGGGTTATGATTGCGGAAAGAAATTGAAGGTTAAGGGGAGAGGAAGAAGATGAAAGCCTTTTAAAAGTCAGGAGTCTGCTCAATATTATGTAACAACCTAAGTGGGAAAAGAATTTGAAAAAGAATAGATACATGTATATGTAAAAAGAAAAAAAAAAAATTCAGAGGTGGGATTATCCCCAGAATGCTGAGGGTCTGGTTGGAAACATCTGCTTTAGGAAAATTGCTTGAGTATAAATGGGGTAAGAGAAAGGGATTTAACTGAAGGGTGAAGGTCTGGCAAATGCAGTGTGATTACAGTTGTCTGGGGGGTTTCACCACATTATAGCAGCAGTAGGGTCTGGAATGTATGTAAAAAGCTACTGCTCACAGCTAATGAAGATAAACCATCCAACCTTCCATTTGCTGCCATTTCCAAAGCGTCCAAAGCACCTGTGTATTTCCTGTCTCCCAAACCTGCTGTGTAGAAAGTACTCAGCACTTAATCCAGACACCTTCCTTTGTTTAAATGTTTAAAGTCCTCTTGGTTCACATCCCTTGACACAAACAGTAGCACATTTGCCCCCTTCCTGCCCCCAATACACGCCAAACGTCATACACTGACTATTCTATTACTGTGGTAGTGATTGCTCAAAATTTGAAATTACTTTTTATACGTATATTCATGTTTCTGAGTTTCTGTGTCTGTATGTTAAAATAGGTGGATGTCTGGCTCTAACCAGTGATTCTGATGGCAGCCATAAAATATTATTTATGAATATAGTAAAGCACTCTGTCCTCGATTTTCCACCTCCTGCCTTCATGGTTGTATAATATCTACTTGAGATCTTGATAACTTACTTTTTGAAACTGCAATGGGTTGTCGTATTTAACATTGTTCAAAACAAACTCCTCTCCCTGATGTCTATAAAATCTTAGTTTTGTAGCATAGTAGTTAATCCCCGGCATCAGACTGGCTATGTCTAAACACCGGTCCATCACTTTCCAGTTGTGTGAGTTTAAGCGTGCCACTCTCTCTCTAAGCCTCAGTTTCCTTATCTGTAAGGTGAGGGTTAGAGTAGACCTAGCTCATGAAGTTACTGAATAGAGTAAGTGAAACTGGTGCTGGCAATAAGGGTATTCAACAAACATTTATTCCTGGTAGAACAATTATAATGCTATTATGATTTCAAAGGCAAGATTGCTCTTTATCCTGCATCACTTTTGCAATAGGTTTTTAATAATAAATAACATATATCTCTCTCCCTCATCCCTTAATCTGGTGGAATAATTGGTCATGTTATTGTGAGGCAAAGACAATCAGTTTCTGATACGTTAAAAAAAAAATCTGAAAAATGATGTTGGATATTTGAGTTTCATAGCTAGTGAAAGTCACGTGAACCATCACATCCAAGGTATTCAGGAGTTAGCATTACAAAACTGAGGCTGCAGGAGTCTTCCTTTCAAATATGGTTAATAAGAACACATTGAAGGTATGAGCTGTACGGCCGCCTGGTTTGATGTCATTTTTTTAGCGGTTGCCAAAGAAATGAAAGCTCTGTAATTTAGGGTGAGCGAGCTGGGAAAGAATAAGCAAACTAAAAATTGTTAGTTGATTTCAGGGAATGAAGCTGGTCCTCTGGAACCATTTCTCTTTAATATTAAGTGACTCTCAGTTGCTGCTCCAAAAATCGTGACAATGTCTTTGAATTTCGTTTCTGTAAAAAGACTGGGACTTATTAAACCCACCACAGCCCCAGCTTTCAGGACCATATTAGGCATTTGCGAGAGCCTTGCCCCACAGAACGTGATCTAAAGGCTGCCAAAATGAATGGCAAAGAGGCTGCGTCTCAGGATATCATTAGTGGATTACTTCTATCTATAGATTATGTTAAAAGGTTATTTAGCACAACTGTAATTTTAAGCCTATTTCATGTGCATGGCATTGAGAAAGCAATAAAAATTTGAGTTGCCAACAAACTTTCTAGAGAGAGCAGAACACTGACAAAAGTATCAACAGAAAGTCACCATTCAACTTCAAGTGTGCACAGAGATTAGAGAGCTACAGATCCTAAAATTTAGATAACTGAGTATTTGTACGTTTTATAATAAAATTAGTTATCGTACAAAACCATGACCACGACATGCGAATGTTATCAAAACAACTGACCAGATGATTTTAACAAGTAAGAAAAAAGTCCATTGTCCGGTGTCACGGAGAACTGTTTTCTGACTGAAATTTTACTTACCTACCCACTATTTTTAAACTAGCTAAGCTCATCATTACAAAATAGTTTAGAGATCTCAGAGTACTCTCCTCTATGCTCTGAAGAGATGGAAACAGTTGTTTGTTTGTTTTTTTATGCACTGAATAGGCTTTTGATTTAGTACTGCTATTATTGCACTGAAAAATAATACAAATGTTTTTTACTGTTGGAGGACTCTGAGGAAGAATTTTACCAAATGTATCAACTAACTGCCTTATCCTTCCAGTATATCTTGGAAGACCCTCTTTTAGGCAACTATTGATTAATCATCAAATATTTATGCACTCCTACTCCGTGGCAAGCCCCGTGCTTGGCATTGACAGTTACAGACATGAACAAGACAGTCATGGTTTCTGCTTCCTAGGGTTTGTACTCTGTTGTGGAAGATGGGCAAAATGTAAGTCATTACGAGAGAGCTGAGAATCTTGCCAAGACTGAGTACAAAGCACTGTGGGAACACGTAGCAAGAGAATTCACTGATTTCCAGCAAATAAAAATAGACATTACATTTAGATGAGAAGTACCTCAAAACCCGTTTTATTGGAACAGTTCTCTTCAGTACATTGCACAGAAATACTTCAAGGCTGTAAAATTTGTATACCCTGCCACCTCCCCAAAATGATTTGAGGCAGCTCATTTTTCGGTTAGCAAATTAGCCTTCTATATCTGTAAAACAAACACCAGTACTTTCCTTTCTCTTACCAGTAAACTTTAAACAAGATAAGCAACCCCAATCTTCGTTGCTAAATGTAAACGTCAGAGTACTTTCAGCTAATACAAAAGAGCAATGAGTTCATTCTAGAAGGCGCGGATCTCTGCATCTCCTTACATGTACCGCACTTTTGGTTGAAGGTCTGTCTTGATGTCTGCTGCAGCAATAAATATTTTTCCTTTACCACATGACAAGCATTTAATTGACAATCTGATAAAGGCTACCAACAAAAAAGCTATCAGTTCTTTCCTTCAGTGTTCTATCATCAATTATCTTACCATTCAGAATATCCATAAAATATTCAGATCACCATGTAATAAGAAGCTGTGGCTGTGTGCCACCGTGAGGTAGCATATGTTCAGCGGCAAATGCTCAGTGACCTAGGAAGTGTGCCTTCCTTTCCTAACACATGCCTTGGACAATCTTAACAGAAGTTCTGAAGTGGCAACCAAAACACACTTCCCTCCCGACAGATGATGCATCCTGTCATATTTTTTTTAGAAAAGTGATTTAATCGTTTCAATGAAATGTTTTTTGGAAACAAAGTTGAATTTTAGCAGTTTACATACTTTCTACCTGATTCTATGCTTCTTTCACTTACTTGCCTTGTGAATGACAAGGATACAAGGGAGAGTATAGGAAATGCTAAGCTCTAGTTCTATAAGAATATATATCTAAATGTAACTATAAAATCTTTCATCCTCTGTGTATTTTTCCTCTCTCAAAAGGTTCAGGAAGGAGTCAGGGCCTTGATGATCTGATCTCCTAGTTTTCTTCAGGACTATTTTTATGTGAAATAAAAGTAAACAATTTGAGAAAAAATGTACTTAACAGTCTTGTAGAAAGAAGATTGGACTTCGTCACATTGGTTTGAAAAGTTAAAACTAAAGGGAACTATAGGAATCATTTAGCCAAATCCTCTTGATTTATACAGGAAAAACTGGAACCAAAAGCTGTTAAAGAGATTGCCCCAAGCTACACGGCTGGTTGGGGACAGAACTGAGAGTCGGTTCCTGCCTTCTTGGCTCCTGGATTAAATTTTACCAACAAAGTTGGGACTTACGAACCTGTTTCCTATTTGTAAAGAAGCTTGGTTGAAATTAACAAATGATAATGATGACTAAAATTAAAGAGGCAATGTGACAAACTAGAACAAAGACTAATGGAGGTAGTCTGAAACCCTGAACTCATATTTGGGTGCCATGGCCATGTCTGGCCTAAGATAACTCCTGCCCCTTCAATTGCCATGTCAGAAAAGTGAGACCCTCTCTCAAGTCTTTATCTAATTATACAGAAAAGAAAATGAAACCTTTAGGGAAAGAAAAGAAGAACAAGTAAATTCAAAATACAATATAAGTAACAAAACCAAAGAGCAAGACTCAGAACTTACTAGTGTAGTTTAGGACTTCAGAATTCAGGCATTGGCATCACACATCTGAGTTCACATTTCACCTCCGCCACTTCACACTGTTTATTTAGTTCACCTCTCTGCCCCTCACTTTCCTCATCTGTCAAATAGATTTAATAATATTTACCTCATAAGGTTGCTGTTAGGACTGACCAAGATTGTGTATAGAGGACTGATTTAAAACACTGGCATATAAACATGAATCAATTTAACTCTTTTCCATAATTATCTCACTCTAAATTGTGGCAGTTCCTTTGATGACATCATAGTCACATTCCTTCATTTTAAAGTCACTTTTGGTTACAGAATAAGATGTATTTGTATATCAGAATAGTATATATATCAGCATATAAAAAGCTGGGCTTGGAGTGGACCGTGTGTAAACAGGAGCAGAGATGTGCCTTTACACTCTTTCTTCCTTCCTTTCTTCCTTCCTTTCTTTCTCTCTTTCTTTCTTTCGTTCTTTCCTTCTTTCTTTCTTTCTCCTACTTTCCATTCCCAAACCCATTCAGCCTCTAGAACCCAGTCACTTCCATAGTGTCTCTCTTCCCGCAAGAATGCGGTGCTGCTCAGGTGATTTGCCGTCTGTAGGTGTAAGAAGCAGACGGCTCTGGCATCTCAGGGTTTCTCTGCCTGCTGCTGGAACACAGCGACCGGTCCTCTTTCACCTCTGCTGCTGCTTGTAAAGCCTGGGAGCCTGGTGTCCAGGACGCCCTGAGAGCTGTGCAGAACGGGGAGGGAGACCCTCTACATTTTGGTCTCTCCAAGCACCTTTGCTTTTGGCAACCCATATGGGCTTCTCGCCTTCAGAAATCTCTCAACTGGGAGTAGACACCTCCATTCCTCAGGGGGTGTTAACCATTTCCAGCTTCTGTGAGCTTGATGCTTTAACAACTGCCCCACATGCACATGCCAGACATGTCTTGTTCTGGACAATCTGATAAAATGCTTGAGTCACTTGGCCTTGGCCTCCTGCCCCTCCCCCCCATCACTTCCCCTACTCCCAAAATCATGCTGTTCGAATACAAACCACTGGAAAGAGTCCATACCCCTCAAGCCCTTCTATTATCAGGCTCCTACACTTCGGGTGACTATACACCTGCCTTTACCACCCCAGGGACAGGTACTAGACAACTAGGGACAGTCCTTATGCAACAGAGCCTGTAAAATTATTTAAACTAGCCAATCTAAGCCTGATTGCCTTGCCTCACCTGTTCTTTCCTGCATAAACCACAATAAAGCCTCTTTCCCACAGTTCCCCCTTCTCCCTTTGCCCCATGACTGACTCTGGTGCTTCCCCATGTGTCTCCCCTGGTGTAGCATCCCCCCTCCTTTTGGGAACTGTGAGTTACAAACTACCTTTTCGATGGCAATCATCTGCTGAGCTGAAGGCCTTATTAGACCTCAAATTTTCTATTAGTACACTATATTTTAAAACACAGGGGATGTCTGTCAAATATCCCTTTCATTTTCCCAGCGTTGAAGGAGCTGGGTCTACGCGTCTTTCCTATTCTCACCACATTCACCTCTGGAGTGAACCTGGGAGGTCTGAAACTCAGAAATCATTTAACCAGGAAATAAGGTGCCAGGCTTTCCTTCTTAAGGGCACCTCCAGTCTTTAATAGTGATGACCCTTCACTTAGCTTTGGGTAGGAGAAACATGTCCCACTCCTTCCCATGGAAAGGCAATATCATAACTTCAGTATAAATAGTAAAGCCTACACAAGACCACAAGTCTTTCAGGTTCCACTGGAAAAAGGTGGGTGGTGTTATAGATAGTGTTCTAACCAGGTGTTCTGACCAGCAATTCTGAATTCCAGTCAAGCACATGTTGCCAGTTACCCCTGCTCCAGGAGCAAGGAACATACCTTAATAATGGCCCAATTTTTTGACCTAGGCATAGTTCCATAATCCAGTATCATTCACCTATTGCTTTATAACAAACCTCCGAAAACTTGTTGACTTAAGCCAACAATAATTCATTATCTTTCATAACTCTGTCCTTTGATAATTCTGTCCTTTGATAATCTGGGCAGTTCTTTGGCTGGTTTCGCTTACGCTCACTCATGCAGCTGAAGTCATCTGAGAGTGAGACTGGGCTGAAACGTTCAAGCTGGCCTCACTCACATACCTGGCAGTTGGTGCTGGCTGTTGGTTGAGGCACCGCAGATCGCTTTCATGAGACCTCTCATCCTTAGGTAGGCTTTATTGGATTTTTTTTACAGCATGAATTTCTAGGGTCTCAAGAGGATTAGAGCAGAGGTAAGAGGTCTCTTAAGGCCTATGCTGTAGCACTCATATGCTACTTCTGCCACGTGCTCTTGGTAAAAGCAAATCACAAGGCCAGCTCAGACTCAGGGGAGTGAAGAAATGGACTCTCACCTTTTTATTGGAAGAGTGACAATGCCACACTCAAAGGAGCATGGAAAAAACACATCATGACTAATCGGGGGCCATTATTATAATGACCTTAGACCTCTTCCCTGTTTCCCCTTCTTCTTGCATTGCAGACCCAATGCTAGAAGAAGAGAGAGCATCTTACAAACATGAGGATGAACCCAGTATATACTAAGGATGACCTGGGCTCTTCATGACATCCTGGAATAGCTTCACCAATCTTGACTTACTACCATTGGACTTCTTGTTTTGTTTAAAAATAGTTCCATATCTGGTTAAGTCACTATGTTGAGGTGGGTGTTCATATGCATAGCTTCAGTTAGGAATGATTTTGCAGCAAGCAAGGTCCCTGCCCTCAAGATGTGTATGTGGATGTGAATGTACTTAACCCTATTTATTCTAAATCACAGTTCTGGTACAAAAGCAAAAATCTCACTTATATTCTATTACATATATAAAGAAATTCTCCTTGTGCCTAGCTCAAGATAAATACTGAATAAATTACAGCTGTTGCTATCACAACTTTTACACAGTATTAGTTACTGTTGACCTAAAACAAATAGACTACCAGTTATTTCCCCACCACCAACAACAAAATTATTCAGGATCAGCAGAGAATTGCAATTCGAGTTCTGCAACCATGGTGAGCCATGCACAAGTCCCTGCATGGCAAAGGAAAGAGAACACTTTTATAGAGGGGAAAAGGAAGTGCGGAGGGCCATAGTAAACAAAGACTCCATGGCTTTTCACTGGCTGAGTCCTTCAGGAAAGCAGAGGAGTCTTTCTTCTTCCTGTTGGGCTCTGCTATACTCACAGGGCATGAGAGTTTCCCCCTCTAGTCTCCCAACTCTATTTGAGGGATCAAGATTTTTCTCTGAAAGCATCACTGAACAAGAGTCAGTTTTCCTGGTTTAAGTGGCTTTGTGTCCTTCAATGCCAGGAAGGACCTTTCCTGGATGTAGTGTCTCAACTGGAGGGAAAGCGCACAGATCGGAAACCTGTTGAGGTCACATGCGAGTAACAAAGAGGGGTAGGAGGGAGAATTCACAGTCACTTTTTATCTAAAGTCCATATGTTATCAAGATCATAGACACTGGAGAGTATCTGAAGTGCCATGTCATCATCAAAGTTGTGGTGACAAATTTCCAGTAGGCCTGGTCTGGATGTCTTGGGAAAACTGCCTCATCAAATGAAGTCTGCTTCAATTCCAGAAAATCTTTACAGTCAGATCACCCACCAGATGATGTGTGGGTCTACTCAGGGTTCAGTGCTTTCTTTAGGTGTGTCATGTGACTCTAACTGTCTATTTTCTGAGTTTGGAGGTGCAAGGGTTGGTTAGCAGTACCTGATAAGGACCTTTCCAGCGAGGTTGAATAGACTCTTTCTGGAGGTGTCTTTTCCAATAGACGAAATCCCCAGTGTGAAAGGTGTGATGCATAAAGTCTTCATCTCCCAAAAGTGCAGTGTGAAAATATTGCTCTGTCAAAACATGGTTAGTTTTGATAGAAGCAATTAGGCCTTTGCAATATTGGAGTATCTCTCCTTTTATAAGTTGTGGATCGAAAGAGGCAGAAATCAAGTGCATTGGGTGTCCTGTGATAATCTCAAAGGGTAAGAGTTTATGAGTTTCAAAAGGGATGGATCTGAGGTTTACAAGGACCAATTGCAATGCTTTGGGCCAAGGTATTTGGAGGGCCTCTACAAATTTTGCCAATCGAGTTTTAATAATGCTGTTAGCATGTCGGACTAAACCAAAGGATTGAGGGTGGTAAGCACAATGAAAGTGCTGTAAAACCAGCCAAACAGGACAGGCTTGTCAAAGTACCTGACTAGTAAAATGGGTTCCTTGATCACTATGTAGTTTGATAGGAGTTCCTAAGATGGGGATAATCTTTTCCAAAAGGGCTTTAGCCCCAGACAAGGCAGTAGGCTGTCTTCAAGGGATGGCTTCAGTCCAGTATGAAAACATATAGACCATGACTAAAACCTATTTATAACCATTAAATGGAGGAAGTTGTATGAAATCCATTTGCCAGACCTTAAGTTGTCCATTAGACAATTTAAAATGCCCAGGAGTAGTATGGACAGGAATCCCTAAGGTTGTACTTTGGACAAGTGAGACAAGTGAGGTGGACAGTTTTTGCAGCCTTATTAATGCTTTCCCCACCAACGGGGAATGCTATCATTTTATCACTAGGCCGATGGTTTAATGCATATAGAGTGGTGAGGAGTGGGACTTTTACAGTCTTCAGTAGGACTGGATTGTTATTTGGTCTGAACCAGAGCTTTCTATTTTTATCAAACCAACAATTGTTGAATTTACAATCTTGTTTTTCCAGGCCAGCTGTTGGGATTTTCTAGCCAGTTTTTCTAAGTTATCATTTGGGAAAATATCCCTTTATATCATGACAGAGGTTTGGCTGCTGCTGGTAGCTTTAAAGGCAGCATTCCTTGTGGCATGTCAGCAAGGTGATTTTCCTTAGCTTCCAGAGTCAAGTTTAGAATGCCCAGGAATCTTAACAGTAACTAAAGCAGCAGGTAAAACGTATTGCATCCAATAATTCCTGAACATGAGTCATTTTTAATTTTATTTCCACTGTAAGTAAGGAAGCCATGTTGCTTCCACAACATTCTAAAATCATGACCTACTCCAAAATTATGTCTGCTATCAGTATAAATATTGGCAATTTTGTCCTTGGCTAAAGTACAAGCCTGTGTAAGAGCATATCATTCAGCCTGTTGGGCCAAAGTAGCTATAGGTAAATTGTGGCCTCAACAACATCAAAGGAGTTACAGTAGCATAGCCAGCATAGTACTTGCCATTGTCACCTTTTAAATAAGAACCATTATGAGAAGTCAGTGCTACCCAATGGAATTTCCCATAAACCATCATGAGGAGTCAAAAGGTGATCCATCGGTGTTAAGTAGTTGTGAGGGACTTCATCAGTGACAGAGCAGAGAAGAGGAGCAGGGTTAAGATTATCACAAAGTAAAAGAGTTATGTAAGGAGCAGTTGACAGAAGGACTTCATAGGAGGTGAGGCAGGTGACTGAGAAATGTCGTGTGATGACAAGTCAGGAGGGCTTCTACTGCATGAGGTACAAAAATGGCTAAAGGAGATCCCACAACGATTTCTCTATGGCCTTAACCAAAAAAGGAGTGGCCGTAATGCCTCTAAGGCAAGAAGGTAGCCCCGTGCCACAGGGTCCAGTTTCTGGCTATAATACTCAATGGATTGATGAAGGTCCCTGAGTTATTTGGGTGAGTACCCCCAAGACAGTCCCTTCCTTTTTACACACAAAAAGGAAGAAGGGAATCTCATAACTGGGATGCCCAAGGGCAGGTGTGTTTATCAAACTCTCCTTTAAAGCCCTAAAAGCTATGTTGTCCTGTTCTTCCCATAAAATTGGGTCCGGGTTGTTGTTCTTTAGTAAAACATACAGAGATAGGGCCGTAAGAGAGAAATTTGGAATCCAGCTCTGGCAATAACCAACTAACCTGAGAAAATCTTGCAGTTGGCACTTAGTTTTGGAGTTTGGGAAACCTAGGACACCATGAAGTCTATCTGGATCTAAGTGTAGCCCTTGTTCAGATGCCCTAAATATCAAACCTGGTTTTGGGCAAACTGCAATTTTTCTTTCGAGACTTTATGTCCCTTTAAGGCTAAAAGCTTTAAAAAGTCTTTTAAAGTCGGTGCTGTCTTCCTGTGAAGAGGCTTGAGAAGGAGAGCAAAGAAGCAAATCATCCACATATTGCAACAAAGTAGAACCTCTAGGGAAATTATATCATCCAGATTAGTCTTCAGGATTTGTGAGAAATAAGAAGGACTCTCAGTAAAACCCTGAGGCATTTCTGTTGAGGTGAATTGTTTTTATTCCCAAGTGAAGACAAAAAGGTATTAGCTAGCTTCATCAACTGGAATTCTAAAGAATGTACTGCATAAATCAATTACAGTAAAGAATTTGCTTCCAGTGGGAATGGATGTTAGTGGTGTATGAGGCTTAGGAATAGCAGGGTGTCAAGGGATAACAATGTTGTTTATTGCTTGGAGGTTCTGAACAAACATTTACCCTCAGCCCTTAGGTTTTCTCACTGGTAAAATGGGAGCATTACAGGGACTAGTACAAGGGATGATGAAGGCTTGAGTCTTGTAATCTTCTATTACAGGCTTTATGCCTTGAAGGGCTTCTTTACTTAGAGGGTATTGATTAATTCTTGGAAGAGGTTTTGAGGGGTCGATCCAAATCTTGATGGGAGGTGTGCTGTGAATTTTGCCAATGTCAGCTTGGAAATTTTGCCCATAAGGAGAATGGTAGCTGATTCAATCGGGACAAATGATCATTGTTTCCAGAATCAGCTCTAGCGCTGTCAAAGATGAAGATGGAACAAATAAAAGATGTCAAAAGGTCATTTAATTCACATGGTTGGCTGCTTTGATGACCACTGTCAAGTTCTAGAATTACTTTCCCGTTTTGGGAGAAAGAAATTCTGGCATGATATTTGTCTAAGAAGTCTTGGCCTAATAAATGGATGGGGTGGAGGAACTAAGAAGAAAAGGCTGTGTATCTCTCAAGAGGCCTAAACAAAAAGGAATAGGTTCAGAGAGAGGAATCTCTTGAGGTTCATTAGAGCTCCCCACTATCTGAATTGTTCTAGTATTCCAAGGCAAGGGCTGTTTTACAGTAGTGGGGTTGAGCACCGAGTGTCGCTCTGGTGTCAATTACAACTGGAAGAGATTCATTCTCAACCTGGAGAAATGTTTCTCCAAGACAATTAAGAGGGAGGATTGGGATGAGCCCCTGTAGTTCCTTGGAACCCCATCAATGAGAATTGGGAGGATGTTGGAAAGGCTGGTTAGAGGGTTGAGGGTGCCTGAAGTGCTTAAATTTGTAACCATCTCTTTTTCAATGTCCTGGTTCTCTGCAATAATACCAGAAACTAGGCGAGTTTTGGCTTTGTTTAGGGGTCTTCCGTTGCTGGAGTTGAAGATTAAGAATTTTGGTGATCTTCCTTATAGGTGAACCATCTAGAGTACGAGAGCGCTGGATTGCCAGATTCACTAAATCCGGAGTGGACAGTTTCCCATTCCATTCTGATCCTTTTTACTAGAAGGGAGAGGTCCCAGTGCAGCCCATTAAAAGAGTTAAAAGCTACCTTGGTGGAATCAACATCTAAAGGAAGAGTAGAATTTTCTTTAAAAACAATCTGAAGTCAATTGTAATAGTTATGAACAAGTTCATCAGATTTTTGTGTGCAAGCCTGAATTTTGTTCCAACCAATAGGTTTTGGAAAAGCCCTGGGAATTGCCTGATAAATTTTCCTAGCAACTGCCCAAGCCTGATAATATAATCAGTTAGCAGGCCGGTCTCCTGGTTGTAATTCTAGAGATCTTTTAGTACTTTCCCAATTAGCAGTTTTCATCCAATGCTGACCCTGGCCTCCACTGACAAGTGTATGATCTAGCTGATACAAGTTGGAGAAACCAGGTTGATAAGCTTGAATAAGTGTATTAAATGCCTCAGCAAAGCTGTGAGGATCTTCAGTTACTTTGGGAAGATCATTGACTATGGCTTGCAGTTCATCTTTAGTCCAGGGAATATGAGAAATTCAAGGTTTATCCTCTAGATTATCAGAAGGCTTAATTTCTCTTGCTGCCTTAAAATTCTCTCTTTATCTTTAATTTTTTGCCATTTTAATTATGATATGTCTCTGTGTGGATCTGTTTGGGTTCATCTTGTTTGAGACCCCCTGTACCTGGATATCTGTTTCCTTCTTTATGAGTTTTAAACCAAAATTTTATCAAATACATTTTCTACCCCTTTCTCTCTCTCTTTTCCAATTCTGGGACCCCTACAGTTGGTATGCTTCATGCTATCCTAGCGATCTCTTAAATTGTTCTCATTTTTTATTTGTTTTTTTCTTTCTGTTGTTCTGATTGGGTGATTTCCATTATTCTATCTTCCAGATCACTTATGCATTCTTTAGTATCACCTAGTCTGCTATTAATTCCTTCTAGTGTTTTTTTTTTAAATTTCAGTTACTGTATTCTTCAGTTATCACTGGTTCTTTTTTATATTTTCTAGTTCCTTGTTAAAATTCTCACTATGTTTATCTATTCTTTTCCTTAATTCAGCTAGCGTTCTTATCACTAATGCTTTGAATTCTTTATCTGGAAAATTGTGGGGTTTTTGGTTTTATTATTTGTTTTTGCAGGGGTTTTCTCTTGCTCTTTCAACTGAGACCAATACCTCTGTCTTCTCATTTTGTTAACCTTTCTTTATCTCTATGAAATTAAGTGAAACTGTTACCTATTGTGGTCTTGAAGGGGTGTCCTTACCTGGGAGTGTCCCTATACAGTCTGTGTGTACCCAGTGGCTTTGGTGGGAGAGCTGGATTTGACGTGCACACAGGATATTTCGTCCCTCGGGATATACTGTCAGCTATCACTTTGTAGGAGATGGGGTTGGAGAAGGAGGGGCTAAAGCCAGAACCAGGTATGGGCCAGGCTTCCCCTCTGCTCAGTGGTCACCATGACCCTATAGGGGGCAGGGGTGGGTCCCAAGTTGCTGGAGCAGAAGCCTTGAGGTTTGGGTCCAAGCTGGCTCTGTTGCCTTTGTGTGGGCTCTCACCCTTCCCAACAGTGGTACCCTTGCCCCAGGGGGGGAGCAGTGCTGGAGCAAGAGGGATTCGTGGGGGTTCTCGGTATGTGATGGGAGCAGGCTGCAGTAGTCCAGCTACAGAGAGATGTCTGGGCTGTTTCTGATGCACTGTCTGTGTTAAGCGCCAGTAATGGCTGCCCTCACGCCGCTCACACACCACTTCCGGTCTGCCCACCTCTGACTCGTGATCTAGTTCTTTCCTCTGTCATGGCAGCCCTCACTCCAGTGTGGAGCTGCAACATGAAGTAAGTGGGCTGGAGCGCTCACTGGACTTGGGCTGGGGCACGCACTGGGGGCTCATGGGAAACCAGTCGGCCACCCGCGTAGTTTCAGTCACCCTCTCTGCACTGCAGAGGATGTAAGTAAGTGCATGCAGCCTCCTCCCAAGTGGAGTCCGGGCTTCCCACAGCCCACTTGTTAGTGTCAAAGGCCCTCCAACCAGCCAAGGGGGCTCATCTTCCCTGTGTTGGACTCCAGGATTGGGGCACCCAATATGTGGCTTGAACTGCTCACTCCTCAGGGAGGATCTCTGCCTGAGCAATCTCCCTTTTCCTCTGAGTCCCCTGCCTGGGGCATAGGTCCCAACCTGATCTCTTCTCTTCCCTTCCTACCTGATTCAGTGTGTGGATCTTTCTTTCATGCTTGGTTGTACAGGAGTTTTTCTGTCAGTCTCCACTTCTTAGTTTTCCATGAGAATTATTCCACACATAGATGTATTTTTGATGTGTTCATGGTGGGGAGGTGAGTTTTACATCCTCCTACTCTGCTATCTTAATCTTCTCTTCCCATTTTATCTTTTAAAATTTTTTTTTGCTTCAGTTAATCCTAAAATCTGTTTTGCAGAGGAGACAATTTTAGGCTCCTGATAATGTTTGGTAGCCTCAAAATACCAAGTGAGATAGGGATTCCATTCAATTCTGGAAATTTTGGAGTTATTATAGTCTAATTCAGTTTTAAGAAAATTCCAAAAGTATGGGGTTTGAGGAGCTTCTGGGTCTTTGAACAGGTGGAGGTGCTTGGAGGGTGGTGTACCCAGAGGGGTATGGGAGCTCCACGTCCCTTCCCACATACCTTCCCCCATATCTCTTCCACCTGGATGTTCATCTGTAGCCTTTTTCATATCCTTCTATAATAAATGGGTAAAATGTAAGCAAACTGTTTTCCCAAGTTCTATAAGGCACTCTAGCAAATTAATTTAACTCTAGGAGGGGGTCATGGAAACTTCCTATATATAGGCAGTTGGTTAGATGCACAGGTAACAACCTAGACTTGCAATTGGCATCTCAGAGCAGTATTACGGGACTGAGCCCTTAACCTGTGGGATCTGATACTCTCTCCAAGTAGATAGTTTTAGAATTGAGTTAAATTGTAGGACATCCAGCTGTTGTCCTAGAATTGCTTGGTGTGGGAAATACCCATGCACATTTGGTGACCAGAAGTGTCAGAAGTGAGTGTTCTGTGTGAGTAGTTAAGGAGGGACACACAGCAGAAGTGAGATTTTCTTTACAATGGATTGAATTCTATATAAATACTAATAGATTCTCAAACTGTATAATGTAAAAAAAATACTAAACAGAAATCTCAATTAAATAGAATCAGGATATCAGAAGGAAGAGCTCTCATATTTAACAAGGATAGCAGAGCCCAACAAGAAGAAGAAAGACTCTTCTTCTTTCCTGGCAAGGACTCAGCCGATGAAAAGCATCGCATTTCTTAGAGAAGGTAGAGACACTGAAAATGTATTGCAGACTGGAAAGCCGTGTGCTCTAGTGCTCTTTGTTTATTATAAAAAGGTGTGAAAAAGGCTACAGATGAATATCTAGGTGGAAGAGATGTGGGGCAAGGTATGTGGGAAGGGGCGTGGAGCTCCTATGCCCTCTCTAGGTACACCACCCTCCAAGCACCTCCACCTGTTCAGAAGCTCCTCAAACCCCACACTTCTGGAATTTTTATGGAGTCTTCATCACACAGGCATGATAGATCATTAACTCCATTTCCAATCCCTCTCCCCTCTCCAGAGGATGGGGGGTGAGGCTGAAAATACCAACCTTCTAATCATGGCTTGGTCTTTCTGGTGACCAGTCCGCATCCAGGAACCCACAAAGAATTACTTCATTAGAACAAAAGACATTCCTATCACCCAGGAATTCCAAGGGATTTAGAAGCCCTGTCCTCAGGAACTGAGGTCAAAACCCGAGTATCTGAACAAAAGATGCTCCTTTTGCTCTTACACTTAGGAAGTTACAAGGCTTTTAGGAGCTCTGTGCCAGGAACAGTGGGCAGAGGCCAATATATATATTCTCTATTATCTCATATCCATTATTTTCCTCACTATAAAAAAAAACCCCTGGTATATTATTAAATAAAAAACAATTTAAAACACTATAAACTCTTAATTTCAGGATGCCAGAAAAATATACAGTGTTAGTATATTGCTTTTCTTTCTTACCTCTTTTGAGGGCATACTTTGTTAGTATAACTTTATCTGAAAACAAAGTATGTGCCATTAGAAGTTTCTAACACTAAGCTAGTCTGTGAGAACACCATTAAAAATTTTCTGTCTTTTCACATTATTTTTAGAGAGAAAAGAATCACCTGTAATTCAAAGTGGTGGGTATTATTTTGCAAAAGTCAATACCAGGATGAAAAAGCCACAGAGAAAGTTTCCTAGAGGGCTTGATTTAAACTGATATTTTTCTTTTCAAACTTTCCCTAATTCCATAATTTCCTAACTTCCATAATTCCTGTATGCCTCTCCCAGTCTCTCCAAGAACACATACTTTTCCTTATGTTTAAATTTTTTAGAGGATGACATTAGGTCTTGAAGATTTTTTTAATCTTTTGGGAACCTCTGGATTGAAAATAACAGAAACCTATTTCAATTTAGTTAAAGCAAATTAAGCTGGGCTCAGGAACCAGATCCAAGAATTCGATTCTCTCTTTCCCTCTTTCTCTTTCTCACCCCCTCCCCCCGTCCTTCCCTCCCTCTCTCCCTCCCGCTTTGTCTCTCTGTTTCTCTCTACACCTGTCTCTAGTGTTGGCTACATCCTTTCCTATTGCAGAGGGGATTTCCCATCATCAGAGAAAACGGCCACTGACAGCACTAGGCTTATATCCTTCCAGATCAATAACCCGAGAGGAAAATGTTTTGTTCTTGTTTTTTGTTTTGGGGGTTTTTGTTCTGATTTTTGTTTTTGCTTTTTGCTCTTTTCCCCCCTCTATCTCAGGTTCAATTTGGAAATCCAGGGAGCTATTCTGGACTAGTTCATGTCAGGTCCAGCCCCTGGGTGGGGTGATCGGGGTGACCAACCATCTAGGAGAAGATACTGTGATAGATTTTCTACAAACATGGCTGCCAACAATTCCTTCCATCGTTTTGCATGCATGACACTCCCTTCACCAGAAGAGGTATCTCTTTATTCTACCTTGGAATCCACACTGATACTGTGTCTTGCTATGACCCAAAAAAAAAAAAAAAAAATTGCAACCAAACGTTACTGTGCCAGCTGTGTGTCTAGGCCTTCAGAAGCTTGGCAGTTTCTGCTTTTGCCCTTCTTGGAAGGCAGCTACCGGCTACCATGTAAAGAAGCTTGGGTAAGTAGCAAATGATGAGAGACCTGGTATTGGAGGAAAACCAAGGCACGCTGACCTTTCCAGGCATCGCAGCTGAGGCACCAAGTATGTGACTGAAGCCATTCAGACATTCCCTCCCCCACTAAGCTCCCAGCTGAGTGCTGCTGCACGAGTGACTCAGTCACCTCCACCTACACCACTTGGAGCAGAGACAAGCTGTCCTAGGACTAAATTGCAGAAGTTGCAGTTGTCATTCTAAGTCACTAAGTTATGGAGTAGTTTGTTATGCAGGAATAGGTAACTGGCACAGATACAGTGTGGCCAAGCCTGGGTCACATGCTTCATTGTCTTTGGGGCCAGGAAGCAGTATCTGTTACCTGCAGGAGGGTGAGTGTTAGAAAAGATATGGCCGAGTCAGCTTTTCTCTCCCACCACCTGACAAAAGGCAAGAGAAAGTTTTGACCTGAGTAGAGAGGAAAGTGTCTTTTAGGGACAGGCATTGGAGTGTGTCAGGAGTATTAGAACTTCCTAAAAGGGAGGTAAAATGGTGTACACTTCTTATTTGTTCAGCGTTAGCCCTGAATATACTACTGCCTTGTTATTCATGTTGCCAGAGATACCACTGTGTGACAGGAAACTGTTAACTGGAAGGCAGAGACTGGAGAGGAAGAATATGTGACCTTCAGAAAAGTCTTCTGTGACACAAACAAGGGTTTTTAAAAATTGTATCTTAAAACCTCTTATTATTCTTTCACAAGGCTTTTAAATGATTATTTGAGAATTATCTTTATCTGTTTAAAAGAGTTTAAGTTTACTGCCTTCCATGAATGGGTACCTACCTAACTTTGACACTAAAAGACTTAATAGTATTCTATATCACAACACGTTCCTTTGTTCAGTGTTTCCTTTATCAAAAATATGAGAGGACTTCATACCTCTGCTGGTTGTTGCAAATAAGTGTCTCTAAAGGAATTTAATCTTATACTAGAGCCACGTATGTAGCCTGCTAGACTTAAAATCAAAACAAAGTAAATAAAACAACACTTTCCCACTTTTTGTTATTTGCTGAAATTCTATATATATATATATACATGTATATATGTATATATATATATATATATATATATATATATATATTTCCTTTTGAATTACCCAGGAAATAAATATAATTGATATGGATACAGGCACCACCAAAAGCAGATAAAATTGGTTTACTGTATATAATGGTTCATAATTTTCTTCCATGGTTGGAGAAAACTAGTAGTGTGTGTGAGATGGGTATGGTGCCCATATAAAATAGGTGGTAGAGAGATGGTCTGTGTACATCACAGAGAATAGAGTCTACTCTGCTACCACAAGTAGATCTTGTCCTCTACAAACCAATTTAGGGATAGCAAACCCTCTAAACTCCCTGAATTGGATAGTGAAGAAGTCATAAAATTTCATTCTCTATAATACAGTAACCAGCATGCAAATTATTGGGCCAGGAAGAGACTTGCTTTAGACTCATGAATCTCTTATTTTGCAAAACACAGGACAGTATAAAATAAAAAGACAATACATCAAAATAGCAGTAAGAAAACATACCGAAGGGAAAAAACCTTTTTTAAAAAGTAGGAAAAGAATTTACCATTGGCTATATTTATCACATTATCTCCAAGGAAGACTTCTGGCAAAGCAACTTAGATTTGGCTGTTTTGATGTCAGCATTTTAAAGAATCTATGTCAAAAAGATGGCTTAAAAATGAAAAGACACCACGTGTTGATTATCAACTACTCTGAAGAGCAAGCATCTCTGGTCCATGCTCCATCTCTACCCCCAGCCTGGCCTCACCATTAGAGGAGACATTATTTTTGGCTTTGTTCTCTTTTGTTTATGTGATGTGCCCATATTTATAAATATGCATTTCTTTTATTACCAGATAAAGCAATAATGATATTACACACACACACACACACACACACACACACACACACACACACAGTATGGTAGAACTGAAGTTGCTTTTAAGAGTTAGTTACTTGTTCCCCAAATTATCATAATTAAAAGAGGTTTAGTAATATTATATTTAGTAATATAATGTATGTTTATTTGTTAGCCAACAGAACTCTTCCAAATGCAACTGAAGCTTTCCTATATGGTTCAGATTAATGGAAAAGAGATGATATTATTGCTCAAGGATCTCTGTCTCCTTAATCTAACGCCCCCAACACACATAGACACATGTACACGCTCAGAGTATTATTTAATATATACCCAATTAAATAAGGATAACTTATTCAGGAAACCTACAAAATCCTCTAGAATGGGGATCTAATCTCCTATTCAAGCCAATACTAAGACAAATCTGTCAGTTGAAAGAAAATGAGTATGACTGTTGTAACTTTAAGAGAAATAATCACATGATATGAGGTACAGACCATTCAATATGCAAGTACGTTCTCAGAGACTCTAGAAACTCTCTTCTTTCTTTGGGTTGCTGGATGATACTTTTTGAGTAATTGATAGTAGCAAGCATGAAACTCCTAGTTAGACATAATTTATCTGCAAAACCTTTTCTAACCCCCGCCTTAAAGCAAAATGTGTAGATGAAGTTAGTTTTAAACGTAGAAAGGATATATTTATCTTTTCGAGGTCCACACACACTCCTTTAAGACATCTCAGTGACTTTGCATTCCTCTTAAGATAAAACCAGTTTCCTTCAAAGGGTCAACCTGGCTTGGTCTGCCCTGGCCCACCTCCCTCTCACCTCCTTTTCACGCCTCCTCTGTGGCTGCTCTCCAGTTGCAGACCCCTTAAGTACACTGTCTCTCTGTCCTGGCCACGCCCCTTACCCCCACTGCTCCTTCTGCCTTGACCACGCCCCTTACACAAAATGCTTCTTCTGCCTTGGCCATGCCTGTGGACTCATTCTCGACCCCTTACTTTAAAGGCTGTCCTTCAGATTTTAGCCCTGTCTTCTCTTCGGAGTTTACTCCCCTCCCTAAACAGTTTCTCCACCATGCATTCTCATAGCTCGCTGTTGCAGTCCTTCAAAGCACTTTATACTGTTGTAATTTGTACATTCGTGTGACCATTGACTAATATCTGCCTCTCCCACAAAACTCTAATTTCCATGAAGGCAGGGGCCATGCTTTTTTGCTCATTATTGCATCCCGAGGACCTAACATAGAGCCTGGACATGGTAGCCATTAAAACCTACATTAACTAAATGAATGTATCAATTTAAATAATAATTGCTGTTATTCTAGATTTTAGGACTCAGCCTACACTAAAATTAATGGTGTATCTGCACATTTCCACCCACCAAAATTCTGTCTCACTTCTCTTTTTTCTTGACATCTGAGAATGTTTCATGAGATCAGTATACTAGGATTATTTTTCCTTTCCCCATTTATTTTTTAATGGAGTCACAAAATTTAACTCACTCTACAATTTGGATATTTAGAAAAAGGAGAGTACTTTTAATTTTGTCTAAATTTAATCTAGTCGTCTTCTGCCAATTACCACCACCTTCATCTGAAACTCCCACACATTGGTTAGCAGGATAAAAATATGGCTTAAAGTCTAGTCAAATCTAGTAATTTCAATAGTCCATTCAGAGATCAGTCTCTCATATATGCATGTACAATCTCTCAGATAGCCCCTCACTCCTGTTTCCCTCCTAAAGTCTGAGTCTATGTTTGTATGTCTATGATTTCATGACAACAGAAATGGAATGGAGACTCCAGTCATGATGCCCTGTGCTTTCGGCAGGGCAATGCCATTTGTCCATTAGTGTTTGCCTTGCTGCCATTTGTGCCTGGAGTGTGATACCCGGTGTAACTCATTGCTTAGTCCGTCTGACTGTGTCGAAGTTCTTTGACTGGTGAACACAGCACCTTGCTCCTATGTGTATCAAAGGTATCCAGCGTATCTAAAGGCTACTGTTCACTGATTTTCTGCCAAGATAACCATCAAATAACTTGACACCTTATTGATTGTCTTGTGTCAGCTCTAAAACATTCTTCTCTGATAATGGGTTAATATCTGATAATAGGTTAATGTCCAAAATATACAAAGAACTCATACAACTCCATAGCAAAAACAGCAGCAACAATAACAACAAAAACCAATCTAATTTTAAAGATGGGCAGAGAAACTGAGTAGACATTTTTCCAAAGAAGACATAAAAATGGCCAACAGGTACATGAAAAAGTGTTCAGCATCACAGATCATCAGGGAAATGCAAATCGAAGCCATTATGAAATTTCACCTCACGCCTGTTAGGATCATCAAAAAGACAAGAGATAACAAGTGTTGGCAAGGATGTGGAGAAAAGGTAAACCTTTTGCACTGTTGGTGGGAATTTAAATTGGTGCAGCCAGTATCTATGGAAAACAGTATGGAGTTTCCTCAAAAAAACAAAAATACCCCAATAGAACTACTATATCATCCAGGAATCTCACTTCTCGGTATACATCCAAACGAAATGAAAACAAGATATCAAAGAGCTATCTGTACTTCCATGTTCATCATAGCATTATTCACAATAACCAAGATACAGAAATAATTTAAATGTTCTCAACAGATAAATGGATAAAGAAGAGGTGATATATATGAATACTATTCAGCCATAAGAGAGAAGGACATCCTGCCATTTGTGACAAGGTGGATGGACCTTGAGGGCGTTATGCTAAGTGAAATAAGCCAGACAGAGAAAGGCAAATATTGCATGGTATCACTTATATGTGGAACCTAAAAAAAGCTGAACTAATAAATAGATATAAGAGACTGGAATGGTGGTTACCAGGGGATGGCAGATGGGGGGAAAAGGGTAATTGTTGGTCAGAGTACAAACTTCCAGCTGTAAGATGAATCAGTTCTGGGGATCTAATGTACAGCATAGTGATTATAATTAATAATACTGTATTATATTCTTGAAAGTTGCTAAGACATTAGATCTCAAATGTTCTCACCACAAAAAAGAAATGGTAGTTATATAACGTGATGTAAACATTAACTAATGCTATGGTGGTAGTCATTTTGCAATATACATGTGTATCAAGTCAACACGTTGTATATCTTAAACTCACAATATTGTATGTCAATTATATCTCAATAAAGCTGGAAAATAAGCCAAAGCGTACTATAATTTTTAAACTTAATATTGTGGGGAGGTTGATACCTCACCTTGGCTCCTCTAACCTGGTCCATATTCTCAACAGCTATTTACACAGCCCAAGTAGAACTTCACAGCTTGTCTGCTTATGCACATATAGATGCATAAGTGGGGAAAGACTTTCAGCTCTTCCCTAGCTTGCGGACATGTAAGTTGTCAGGTTTTGGATTTTATTCAGAATGGAACCAAACCAGGTTGATGTGGGAGAGGCATACTTCATAAAAGCCACCCAATATGAGAAAAGGTGAGATAGTATAGAGCTTTGACAGTTCACTAAAGGAACTTTAGAATCCACGATACCCAGATCTTTTACAGTTGATAAAAGTAAATCTTCGAGTGGTTAAGCGATTCACCCAAGACCACACAGGGAGTAGATGTCAGAGCCTATATACAAACCCTAGTCTTTCCATTACCAGCCCCTTGGGTCTTTCCTCTATACCACACTGCCTTTTGGACTCATCATAAGGTGGGATGAATTGAAAAAGTCACCCAGGGCTCAGGCCTCGGTCTTCACTTCAGAGACTTGTTATTCTTGCCAGAGAAGGTTAGAAAGAGTCAAGATACCCACACCTGACTTCCTTCACTCATCTCCTAGAAGTAAGAAAAAGAGAAATGGGAACCTTAACACTAAGAATCAATTCCTAATGAGTCAAGAGATGAGTAAAGAACAAAGAAATAGAAAGACAGAGAAAAGAGCAAAAAATGAAGGATGTAAGGGAGGGCAGGAAGAAGGAAGGAAAGCAGGGAGGGAGGAAGGGAGAGAAGGAAGAAGGAAGGAAGGAAGGTAGGAAGAGAGGGAGGGAGAGAGGGATGGAGGGAAGGAGGGAGGAAGGAAAAAGAGTATGTGCAGGTGAAGTAGAATATTACTGGAACCCACAGGATCATCTCTGGCCACCACACCATTCAGTGGCAAATGCTTCTCTCTGTCCAAGTCAGGGAAAGGAATAGAAGGTTGTAGAAAACTGTGCTACTCTAGACAAGACCTCTTCTGGTGGGAACAGAACAGGATTAGAAATGTTGAAATTAGAAATGGAGATACCAGAGGCAACTTCTGCATCACTCAAACTGCAGAAGATCTACAACTATCCAGAGAGTCGTAAGGGAGCACACTGCTGTACGTTTAATTTTGTTAATCAGTTTGCATAGCATTTCAAGATTAATGGGTGGAATGTAGTTTATAAATGTCAGTTACAGCTATAATGTTCACCCTGTACCATAATTTAATTCAGTGGAGCTAAAGGCTAGTAAATTTAGAACCAATAAAAGGAAATACTTCCTCCCATTGTACACTTCACCCCTCTGAGACCATTGCCAGGAGGTCATTGACATGGTGCCAGCTTTGAGAAAGAATTTGACAGGCCTCAATTAGATATATATCTGGGCAGTCAAAGGGACGGTGATTTAAGAGGTACAAAATCTTGTGCTTTAGTGTATTATTGAAAGCCTGTGCAAGGGTCGGGGTGGTACTCCACCCTCTTTGCTCAGCTTAAGGTGGATTAATCACAGCTTTTTATAGTGAAGGAAAACATGGTACACATCGGTTCAGAGAGGGATCAGAGGGAGAGGCACCCCTTTGTACCACGTGGATGCCAAATGTCCCACTGAATCCAGATACTCTGCTTCCAGCCGGGAAGGAACCTGGAAAAGGACGAAGGGACCCCCTGGAAATAGCCTTCTCCAGCCTTTTGAGAACTGTCTCCAAGTTTCCCTGAAGATTAGGTGTGGGACATCTTTGAGTCAAAGGACCCCTCTCTCTCTAATCCCTCTAACCCCTCTAACCTCTAATGTGCCTTCTCCCATTGAAGAAATCCATCTTGGAAACAATTCCCACTGGTTTCCACCTCAATTCTACCTCTGTATCAATAACTTCCTTAGAAATAAAGAGACGGCAGAAAGCCCTAAATACTCTTCCTTCCCATTTTAGCTCAGAGCAGGGTCTAATGAGAAAGTCTTTACTAATGTGCCCAGATCCATCTAACCTATGAATTTAGGGGGACTTGCTCCTGGGGGCGGTTTGGAAATGTAGACAAGTACGTCTGTCTTCTAGAGTAGGCATCCCCTGATATTTACATATTAAAATAGATTGGTTAGTTATATACATTATTTCTTCCTTTTATTACAACAGGGCATTATCCTGTTTTTTTAAAGTTCTCATATTATCTCTGAATTCTATTTTATTATATTTTTTAAATTTTATTTATTTATTTATTTTTCACTTTTGGCTGCGTTAGGTCTTCCTTGCTGCACACAGGCTTTCTCTAGTTGCAGCTAGAGGGGGCTACTCTTCGTTGCGGTGCACAGGCTTCTCATTGTTGTGGCTTCTCTTGTTGCAGAGCACCGGCTCTAGGCACACAGGCTTCAGTAGTTATGGCACATGGGCTCCGTAGTTGTGGCTCGCGGACTCTAAAACACAGACTCAATAGTTGTAGCACATAGGCTTTGTTGCTCCGCGGCATGTGGGATCTTCCCAGACCAAGGATTGAACCAGTGTTCCCTGCATTGGCAGGCGGATTCTTAACCACTGCACCACCAAGGAAGTCCTGAATTCTATTTCATAGTGGTAAAGGGGATTTTACAAAATATTTGTTGTAAAAGAGGGACATGACATCAGAGGGTTTAAGAACCACAGATACAGTGCACGAGTAGCAACATTCACATATACTTGAGCGAAATTTTCCCACTGAGTATTCAGTTTCCTGCTCTGTATCTCAAAGTTGATTTCCTCAGCCTCATTGGTTGCTCACTAAGGCTTCTACTTCTGTTAAATACTGACTTTATTGCGTTTGGTTATTTGCTAATGCTACCTTTATTTTTCCAAGTTCTGGATTTCTCATTAGTTTAAAGGCCTTATTCCCTTGTCCCGAAGTCAAAGCCCTTCCATGTGACTCCTAGTAGATCCTTCAGTATCTTAGAACAAACTGTAGCTGTAGGGGTTTTCTCAGGCAATAGTAGAAATCATTGATATAGGGGTTAAGAAATCAAAGTTGGAGAAATATTTGTTCAACTCTAAAGAAATTACTGAACATCTCTAAAATTTAGTTTTCTCATCTAAAAATGTAGACACTAATATCAACTTCATTTGGTTGTTTTAAGGGTTAAAAGAGATACCACATGTGAAGGACTTAACATGGTATAAACTGTAGACATGTGGAACTCTTTATTCTCTGTTTTTAAATTACTTGTGTGATTCTTTTGAATATCAGTTATATATTAGGCTTTTAATAATATCCATTTCTTGCAGAATTTTGTCATTAAGACCTATGAAACTCACCCAAAATTGAATCTAAAATAAACTTACCAGTTATTGGAGATACACTAGTGCAATTGTTTATTATTTCAATTTGATCTTAATTAACAGGGTAAGAGATGCTTTTGATACAGCATGAAAGTATTTACTTAATTCTCCTATTCAGTACTCTCAAGGGTGAAAGCTTCTGCTTTAGTGCTTGGTCAAGCCTTAAACTTTATGTATTTTGGCACAGCTCAGTAACAGAAGTGTTCATGGCTGAGACTGCCAAGTACACAGAATAAATATAAATTTTTATCAGTACAGTAAGTGTTCATAATACTGTCAGTGGAAGGCTATGCAGTGCTTTTATGATTCCAAGTATTAGAAAAGCAGCAAGGCTTGGGTGTGGCTGTGGATCCTTCTAATCTAAGCTGCCTATGCCCACAAATCACTATGTACACATAATAATGCCCATATATTTAGCATGGAACAAGCGAGGAACCAAGAGGCCAGGGACCAGGATCTAATCCAAGCTTCACCATGAATCTCTATGAGCCAGATAAAGTCCCCAACAGTCTTATCTGTAATGAGTCTTATTACTGGTAGAGGTCCACCTTCCAGGGCTGCTAGGAGAAAAAAAATGAAGTAACACATGTGAAAATGACATCAAAGTTATAAAGCATGACTATACAGTTGCAATGGCCTTCAAGTTGCTGCATTATTGATAAAGAATCCAGAGATTTTTCAAGTAAGCGAGTTGCATTAACACAGGCTATGGGACGATGCAGAATAACCTGTTTTACATTCAGAACCATCAGCTTCAGAGGGATCTTCCGAAGTCATGTTGCCTATATCATTCTACTTCAATTTTTAACAAATGAAGATAGCAAACAAACAATCCTTCATACACTCTCCTTAGAGTTGATGACCTACATTTTTAGTGTCTATCAACTAGCAAATCCTGGTTAAGCAAGATCTGTGCTGAGCTATGAAACATCTCTCAAGAAATGAAGGTACCACCACGCGTATCCTAGGAGAGAGTCTAGTGTAGTAAGGAGAAATCAAATAAGATCACAGACAAGAAGAAACAGCCTCTATAAAGCAATGCCTCCTGCAGCAATTTCAATCTGTTCTTCTTTTCTTGATCCATCCTATTCAAAACTGGGCCTATGCTATCAATAGCCTTGGAGCAGTCTGAGACACTCTGGCACTTTTCTATAAATATTAAATCCATTTACTGTTTGAAAAAATGAATCATGCTCCGCCTTCATTGAACGTTATTAATTTAATTCTCAAATGCCGATATTTTTGGAGCCCAGAAAGATAGCTTCTTGACCAGAAGAAAGGACTTGAGTGAAATCAGAACCTTTTCTGCCCTAGAAGGCCATTGAATTAAGACGTTATGCCTGATCTATGGTTCCTGAAGCCCTGGTGAATCAAATTTGATGATCTATTATACCTTGGATTGCTTTCTAATTGTTTTATGATCCTTCGTTTTATATCCTCAACTGTAAAAGGGCAGAGACAGCATCTTTTACTTCTGCCATATCCCCTATAATACCCAACACAGGGCTGGCATACAGTGCAGTTTTAATACATATTTTTAAGTGCTCCTAGGTAACACGAATAATTCAATAACTCTTCTGTTAGAGTGATCCATTCATTCATTCAACAGCACATGCTGTTTATCCTTTTATTTAGAAAAAGAAATATTCCAAATCTTTAAACTGGAAGGGCCCGAAGGACATTTTCTGTCTGGTTCATTCCGTGCTGAGTGGGTCTCTCTTACTCTCACCATGTTCCAGCTGGTTATCCAATTTTATCAATTCCATCCATAAAATACCTTTCTAATCCACTTCTTCCTCTCTTTAGACCTTTAGTCTTACTGCCCAGGTTCAGACCCTCATATCTTTAACCTGGATTCTTTCAAGAGCCTTCAAATTGATTTTTGCTTCATCTACTTTTAAAAATTCAATTAAAATGTATTTATTGAGTAACAACTATGTACCCAGTGCTTCCTGGGTACTGAGAGTATGGACCAGATCTCTGCTCTCCTGGGGTTTTCATTCTGATGCTCAGAGAAAGACAAGGAAACAAACTGGATAATTTCAGGTGGTTTAAGTACTACAAAGGAAATAAAATAGTGATGTGATACTGACTAATGGGTATAAAGTGACAATATGTTTTTTAAGAAATGCATTTTGAGTTTGTAACATTTAGTTGAGTTTTGAAGGATAAGAAGGACCCAGCCATTTGAGGAACTGGGTAGAGAGTCTTCCAAACATACGTAGGGGCATGAAACTGGAACAGAGAACGACCCAGTATGGACAGAGAATAGCACAGGTGAAAGTGTAATATGAGCTGAGATGGAGAGGTGGGCCGACAGCAGATCATGTAGCTCGGCAGACAGTTGAAAGGAGTCTGGAATTTATTCTAGGAGCAATAGGTAGATACTGGAGAGTTTTAAGTAGAGAAGTGGTATCATATGATTTAATTTTAATAAGCTCACCCTTCTTGTCCTGAGGAGATTGGATTCACACAGGCAAAGCCTGAATCAAAACGGTGAGTTAGGAGACTATTAAAATAATCCAGGTAAGAGAAGATAGTGGCTTACACTATGGTGATGGAAAACGAAATGAAGAAAACAGTTAGATTGGTTGTATTTTGGATATTGGGAGCGAGACAAAATGAAAAATAAAGAATCACACTTAGGTTCGGGGCTTGAACATCTAGATGACTGATTTTACCATTTATTGAGATGGGCAAGAATGGAGAAAGAATACATTTCACAAATAGAACAATTTTTCTAAAACTTGAGTCTGGTTATGTTTTTTTGCTTAGTTAATATATTTGAATAATTTCCTATCCCTTTCAGTATAAAATCCAAGCTTTATATTATATCGATACATATGACATCACCCGTACTCATCCTTCAAATCCAGCCCCCTTTCCCATCACTCCCCCACAAGGCACCTGCAGCTGCAGCCATAATGAGCTACCCACTTCTTTTTTTTACAGGCTGTACTTTCTCGCTTCTCCATGCCTCAAAACTCAGTGTTTCTTTGCCTGAAATTGTTTATTTGTTTGCCGCACCACGCGGCTTGGGGGTGGTCTTTGTTCCCCGACCAGGGATCGAACCTGGGCCCCCAGCAGTGGAAGCGCGAAATCCTAATGACTGGACCACCAGGGCATTTCCCCTGCCTAAAATTATTTTGACCCTCATCCTCTATGTTCTAATGTCTAACCTTTCTTTCAAATGTACCCTGGGTTACCTCCTCACCAAGGTAAGATGGGTGTTTCCCTGTGTTACTCTCCTGAGCCAGCCTCAGATAATGGGCCAGTCACATTGTATTGATGGATATGCCTTGGCTGTGAGCTTGTCATCAGTAGGGAGTCTCATTCACCTTTGTACCCCCAGAATCCAGGAAACACATGATCATTGCTGAATAAAGGTTTTTAAGGAAATGAAAGCTTGTGACACATTTAACACACTATCTTCTAAAACCATCAGTCTATTTATGCAATTCTTCCACCTATGTAGATAGACTGATAGCTGGACAGAGGACATTTAGAAGGCCACAGCTGCAACCTGTCATCCATCCCAATACCCCCAGGGCCTAGGCTGAGATGAACCTCACCTCCAAGTCATCTTTGGAGGGTAATAAACTCTTTGGTAACTGCTCTGACGCTATTCTTGGTTTGATTTATTTTCAGCTTATTTTGGTCCCTTAGGGGCATGAACCCAGAACTGGAAAGGAAGTTCCAACCTGTATATATACCTGGATTGTAACACAATCCATGTTGGTATCTAGAATGCCACCATGACACAGCGGAACAGTCTTTAGGAGTTGCCGGTGAAATCACTCTACTTAATAAACCACATCACAGCTTGCTGAATGGGCCAAGATAGATGTACCTCATGCCAGTGACGACAGTCATTTTCCTCCTTCTGGTTAACAGGGTGGGAGTCTTTATTAACTGTCCATATGTTTTTTACATACATTACATACAGCCCACCACATGCCATTCTTACACAGTTGTGTTGGTAAATCTCTCTCTCTCTCTCTCTTCCCTCTAGCTTAGCTTCATCGATGTTTAGAAATGCGAAAAATATTTTTGCACAGAAGAAAGAACGCCATCAGGGTAATTAGTTTATGGGGTCTGAGACCCTTAGACTAGCCACCACACTTTGAGACAAGATGTTTTCTTAATGAGGAAGTCATTTTCACTGTGTCAGTCATAAAACTTAACACTGACCCCTCCCTATATTTTATACTGAGTGTGTTGTGCTTGCCTAAATACGCTGCCAGTAGATTTATACTCTAATAACTTGATTTTTAATTAGTGAAAAACCAAGGCAGTACTAGTTAAATGTCTCACAAAGCACTGCAGATGACTCTAAATGCCTTATGATATAAATACCTTTAGTAAAATGAAAACACAAGTAGCTTTGCATATATTTATATGTTTTGCCCTTTAAGTTTTGAGTTTAAAGGCTGAAAGCAGAGGCAGTGGTAAAAGAGAGGAAGCTTCTTCTGAAGATTCATGCATTAAATTAGTTTGATTCAACTCAACACACATTCACCAGGCACCTGCTAGGTGCCAAGGCGTGTGCAGGTCATGGTGGGAATTGCAGAGACAGGTGACATAAAGGACCTACTTCCAAGTTGCTCTTCAAAATAATGTATTTCCCAAGGAAAACCTTTGCTGTTCCTCTGAGTGGTCTCAAAAGACAGCTGAGGCCAGAAGTAATGTATCAATTCTGGGGTCCTAAGCATTTTGTTGGATTTGCTAAATTAAACCCTAAGTGGAAGTGATGCAGCTCTATGCATTATAATTCATTTCTGAAAAGTAAAGATTCATTTTCCCTAAGAACTTATGGTGTGTTTTTAAAGTAAAATATTAAAAATTCTGAAGTAAAATAATTTAAAAGAAAACAGTTTAAAGGCTAAATAATCTGAATGAATAAAATAATTTATTCTGTGACATTTAGGCTCTGGACTAGAATAAAATTTCTGGTTCATTTTAGCTCAAGACAAATAAAATTCCTAACCAAGCATGATCAAAAGTCTCTCTTTCATTAGGGAACTTAGATTATGCAAATTTTCTACTCAGAACTTTGTAACAGAATTGGTGTTCAAGACTGGAAAGAGTACAGTAATTCTTAAATTGATGTCAGCACTTCGCTCATTCTTCCAGCCAGATAGCAGCCCATGAATGCACTGAACACAGATTTGTTGGGCACCCTCTCTGTTTCAGGCTCTGTAGCCCATGCTTTAGTTTCCTATTGTTTTAGTATTTCACATACAATTCTCTCATTGGACAGTACCATTTTGTTCTCCCTTCATTTATGGAACAGCATGCGTTGTTTATTTTGTCTATTTGTCTGCTTGTTTGTTTTACCAGTACTAGCATACCATCTGCATTCTGGGGCACCTCTTTTCTTTCCTTAAAGAAGTATGAGCATCCTCCAGACTGTTTTACTATCCTCTTGTCCCAGCCCAGCCTGGTTATTGGTCAACAGTACTGCAGGAAGCTGGAGGTCCTGAGTTGAATGGTCAGCATTTCCAAGAGGCAGTGAATAGAAGACAGACTGATGTCTTGATGAACACTGTGGAAGACTCCAGGCCAACACTGTATATTTCTTATTGTCACCACTCCTCTGCATGTTGGACAGGTTCTGTTTGTCTTCTATTTTGTCTTTGGTAGCTATATTAGTTTGCTAGAGCAGCCATAGCAAAGTACCACAAACCAGGTGACTTAAAACAATGACAGAAATTTATTCTCTTGCAGTTCTGGAGGCTAGAAGTCTAAAATCAAGGTGTTGACAGAGCCATACTCCCTCTGAGACTCTGGGTAGAATTCTTCTTTGCTTCTTCTAGCTTCTGATGGTTGCCAGCATTCTTTGGCTTGTAGATGCATCACTCCAACCTCTGCCTCTGTCTTTACCTTGCTTTATCCCTTCTGTGTCTGTGTCTAAACTTACTCTCTTCTTACAAAAACAGCAGTTATTGGGATAGGGCTCATCCTAATCCAGTATGACTTGATCTTAACTTGATTACATCTTCAAAGACACTATTCCCAGATAAAGTCACTTTTACAGGTTCCAGGTGGAAATGAATTTTGAGGGGATACTATTCAACCCAGTACATTATCCAATTTCATTTCCTTACCCCTTCAAATTCAGAGGCTTCTTACTACCCAAGAGTTCTACACTCTTCTTTGTTCATTTCCTTGGCCTTGTTCATGCAATTGTAACTTGTTCACATCATGTGTAAACCCTTTCTTAAAGTCTCCTCAAATTATCCAGTGTGAATATGTCATTTGTATTCTACAGGGACCCTGACTGATACACATGTCCTCCCATAAACCTCTTTCATTGCCTTTAATGTTTTAGTTTGCTTTCACTATCACTTGCTGCAGAAATGTTAAGGATAGAAAATATTGAGCCAGGAATGGTTTGCTTTGGGGCCCCATAGCCTTTGTAGAGAAGGACCATCCTTCTTGAATAGGCTTCTGCTCTTAATCCTAGCTGGACAGCAAATTTTTAAGATGTGTGACACTAATAAAAAGAGTTCCAGGATAAAGAAAGCCAAAAGTGTGAGAAAGAAGATGGCATTAGATTGCTTCGGGGAAAAAGACATCAATACTTCCATGCAGCCAAATGTTTTTAATATTTAATATTTTAATAACTATGGAAAAGTAGGAAGGGGACAGAACCATTAACAAATTGGATATTCCTTTTCTAATCTGGCCACAGAAGTGCTTTATTTTTTCCTCCTTTTACTGTGATTTATATTGACACATCCTTGAAATCCTAGAATAAATCCTTTTAGTATTCTTATATTGCACATTAATTTAGGAATTTTATATTTATTAAAAATGAAATTAGTCCATAGTTTTCATTTTTAGGCTAACATTTTCAGGTTTGGGATCAGATTTATGTTAAATTTGAAAAATTATCTGGGAATCCTTTTATTCTTTATTTACATTCTGAAACAGCTCAGCTAGAACAGGGTTTAATTGTTTTATTAGTGTTTGCCTCTTGAAGATTTCAAAGACTTTTCTTTTTTTTGAAATCTATTTATTTTATTTATTCATTTTTGACTGCGTTGAGTCTTCGTTGCTGCAAGCAGGCTTTCTCTAGTTGCGGTGATCGGGGGCTACTCTTTGTTGCGGTGCGCGGTCTTCTCATTGTGGTGGCTTCTCTTGTTGTGGAGCACGGGCTCTAGGCGTGCGGGCTCAGTAGTTGTGGTGCACGGGCTTAGTTGCTCCGCGGCATGTGCGATCTTCCCAGACCAGGGATTGAACCCGCGTCCTCTGCATTGGCAGAGGTAGATTCTTAACCACTGTGCCACCAGGGAAGTCCCTCAAAGGATTTTCTGATGAAACCATTTTGGCTTAACAAATATTTTGATAATCATTGATCAATTTAAAATTTTCTTCTATAGGAACTAATATATTTAAGTTTTATATTACTTTGGCAGTTTTGATTTTATTACAAAGATCCAATTCATTAAGATTTTCAAATTATTAGTTTAGAGCTACACATGGAAGGTAGTTATAATTTTTAAATTTTCCTGTCTCTGATCATATCCTCCTCTTCTTTCTCCATAATAGTAAAAATATTAGTAATATGATAGTAATAATACTATTTGCCAGGCTAAGTACTGTATACATCTTACATTCTTTAATCTTCACAACAGTCCTAGGAGGTAGATTCTGTCATTTGCCCATTTCAGATTAGAAAACTGAGATATATTTTTCTCTTCGGATGTACTAATATATGAAGGATAGTAGTAGGTCTTGCTACTTCGAGACAACTTTTCTCAGAGTCGTGTGGATCACTGTGGCAACAGGCAATTCAATCCAGGCTGTCTAACTTCAGAAACCATCCTCCTAACCCCCACCCTATGTGCATCTGTATTTGTATTTCCTTTCTTTTTGCCTCTATTGGTCTTACCAGAGGTTTGTTTTACAGAGAATCAATTCTTGGCTTATTAACACACCATCCCTTTTTTCTTTTTTTAAAAATATCATTAATTGGGGGGTTTAATCCTTATACTTAGGTTTATTTTTGCTATCTTTTTAGTTTCTTGAATTTAATCTTAGGCATTTTCTTTAATTCCTTCTTGCTTAATAATAAAAGTATTCAAAACTCTGAAATTTTCTCTGATTATAACTAGTAAGAAATTGTACACCTTGCGATATTAGATTGAACCTATGAAATTGACATCAATAATTGACAGTTTTAGACATCACAAAAATGATCATTTCATATGGTTCAACCTAATGCATAATATTATTTTCTCAATATCCTATAATTATAGTTTGATATGCTTTCTTGTTTCAAGGATTATTTTGTACCAGAGGGGTTAAATTATTTTCTAAAGTATGGCCCCAATGATCTTTCTTTACTCCTGTACTCAAAATAATTTCCTTTTTTATTTTTTTGGCCACACCACGCGGCATGTGGGATCTTAGTTCCCCGACCGGAGATCTAACCTGTGCCCCCTGCAGTGGAAATGCAGTCTTAACCACTGGACCACCAGGGAAGTCTCCCTAACTTTTCTAGGGTGACATTCATTGCCGGTGCACCACACCACTTCTCAATGTGTTGCCAGGCTGCCTCTATGTACCCCTCACAACCAGCCAGACTGAACCTACCTTTCCCCTGCCCACATCTGGCTTTGCTCATACACTTCTTTCCCTATGAAGTACCCTCTCTGCTCAGCTCCACTTGCTGAAAATCCTTTCTAATCTTTGAGAAACAGAGCAAAGGCACATCTTCCAAGAAGGTTTCTCTTATTCCCTCAATTCTAACTTGTACTACCTATTTGAACTTGGTTCAATTATTTAATTTAATGGCTGAATTCCAGTTTATTCATTTGTAAAATGGGGAAAATAATACTCACTTTATAGATTTCTGTGGGGATTAAGTTACATAAAATGTCTACATCAATAGAAGAGTTCCTGCCATGTATAAGATCAATTAATTTTTTTTCTGTGCTATTCCCAGTTGACCCCCCTCCCATAACGGTCCTCCCTCTCCTGCCAAACCTCATCCCAGAGTGCTCTACACGCATAGACCTCATTTCTTGAACCCCTCCTTGTCCTCTACTCTAATTTGGCTTCATGTCCCTTTCTTTCCTCTACAAATGAACTACTTTCCAAACTTGTGCGCTGTCCTCGTCGCATTTACTCCCATGGTCCACAACTGCCTGTCCTCCTTGCCTGTGACTTCTCCATCACCACTCTCTGCCTCTTCTCTTACCTCTCTGGCCATTCTTTCTCTCGTTCTACTGGCAATTGTTTTACCCACCTACTCCTAAGCGCAAATTGAAATTTATATTTTGCCCTTATATCTGTGCTTCTTTTTTTCAGTGAAGAAAAATATCATATAACCAGAAATCAAAGAATCATCTTTAAATTTTTCTTCAGACCCAGAGGTCCACTTCCTGTCTGTCCTATTCTTTCATGTCTTTCATGTGTACCAGATCTCCACTCTCTCTCTCTTAGATGGCTCTAACAGGTTTCTAAAACTACTAGCTTCCTTTTTCTTTCTTATTCAGTACATTCTCATTGCTGACTGAATTATAATTCTAGAACATAAATGAAGTGTGTTTTAAAATTTTTTAGAGCCCACCTTTGCTTAGAGTTTATCATGAACACAAATCCCTCAAAACATACTTTTCTTAAACACTCCAGTTATTCATTCTTTAGCAACGGTTTTATCAGTTGGCCCATGATTGCAATAGAACTTTCATGTCTTTTAGTTGTTTGAAATTAAAAGCTGTAATTTCTCCTTTATAGTTTCCAATGAACCTGTTACAATACCTGACAGGTAATCACGCACCAACACTGTTGTCAACCTGAATCCTGAAGATAAATGCTACCATTATTGAGTGCTTACTCCATGCCTACTACTCTGTTACGTGCTTTGCATATGTTCTCATTTAATTCCTATGTAATAAGTATTGATACTATCAAAGTGAAGCAAGGATCCACAGCTAATAATCAGAAAAGCTAGGATTTGAATCCAGGCAACTACAGAACTTGCCTCTATAAATATTGCATTATTTACATAGTGCACATGTTTGTCGAGAAAATGCACAAAGGACTAAAATGAAAACAAACGTATTTTTAGAATTCTACTATTTAGCAATATTTATTAAATAAGAGTCTGTTATGTAGTTATCACGTGCAAAACAATTCTGCAAGAGGACACAACAATGAATTCCTGGCGCCCTTCTTCCTGAGATCAACTTATTTTCGACTTTTGTCATTCTATAAAAGATGGGAAAATACATAAATAAATAAAAGCACAAGGGGTATTTGGGGCAACGATTCATATTGTTAAGATGATTTTTTTTCTCTCAATGTGTTCCTAAGTAATGGAAGAGTTCATTGTACTCAAAATGTATAAAATGTTTCAGAATTTGAGTAAAAACTGTATTCGTCTACAGTAATATAATTTAGCCCTGTTAAGAGAACTCTCTTACAGAATTTGAATGTAGCAGGGTATCAATTAAAATTATGAGTTAAAATTGTTATAGACCTATTCCAGATAAGACACACCCCCTGATTCCCACATTTTGGATATGCGTTTTACCCAATGAGAATTTAATCAATAAATACAAATGTAAGCACTCTAGTACCAGAAAAGTAGAGATTTTAAGTTGCAATTCTTGTCCTCTCTCCAAGTAAAGAGAAAATAAAGAAATAAACAGTCTAAAAGAAATAAATAAAAAAGATGGAAAACTTAACCATAAGACACATTTTTTTCTGTGGTACTTTCTCAAAGGTAAATCAGTCAACTAGTTCCATATTTTCTTAGCACTTACAATGTCTATTTTAATGCCGGAAGCTCAAAAAGGAGAAAATTTGAGATTAGCAGTTCCCATATCCCGTTTCAAAACCTTCAATGTCTCTTTTACCCCATCTTTTAACATGAGTGTGTTCTGTTCTTTCTCAAGCAGGAAAATCAATAAAGAAGTTACCAGAGTTAAATTTAAAGATTCATAGAAGGGTGGGAGGGAGACACAAGAGGGAGATTTGGGGATATATGTGTATGTATAGATGATTCACTTTGTTATAAAGCAGAAACTAGCACACCATTGTAAAGCAATTATACTCCAATAAAGATGTTAAAAAAAAAAAAAGATTCGTAGAGATGTCTTGTAAATAAAATAGGAAAGCAATGACTATGGTGCTGATTTAGGCTCTCTTTCCTTCTGAGCAGGGTATTATGAGAGATCTAATCAGTTCCTAAGTAATCTCTAAAAGACTTGTAAGAAGAGTCATTGACAAGGTTAAACTCAATGGCAAAATCCCTGGATGCTGGCCCAAAGTAACTAGCTTTATCTCAATTGGTTAAGTTTAAACATGCATTTACCAGCAAGTCGTACCTGCCATCCCTTCTTTGCGACCCAGTTCTTCTTATTAATCATATACATGTCTTATTAATCTCAAAATTGAAACCTTTGGAATGAACATCTTACTTTTCAATTTCTAAGACGATATATTTTCATCTATATTATCAGTGACCTTTTATTGATGGCAGTGCTATAGACCAAAAAATAACTCTAATAGCCTGCTTAACTTATAAGACTGCATACTTAAGGATAAAAAGACCTGGTGTAAAATAAGAACTTTATTAAGTAGGATTTGTTTTATGGAAATCCTCTACCTTGAGCAGAGTACAAACATCAGTTATGATGCATGTCTGGCTTGCACAGGAAAGTTGTTGCTTCAATCGTTGACCAATTACAGTTTTATTATATTTTCTTTTTATTTATTTATTTGTTTGTTTATTTATTTATTTTTAACATCTTTACTGGAGTATAATTGCTTTACAATGGTGTGTTAGCTTCTGCTGTATAACAAAGTGGATCAGCTATATGTATACATATATCACCATACCCTCCCTCTTGCAATTTTTATGGTAGAGAATGCAGTTTTTCCCACAATCAGTCCTTGAGCACAAATACAATAACAATTTGGAGAGGGAGAGAAAAAAAGGAATCTTAGTTTTATCTGCACAAAGGGACCAACTGGAGTTCAGTTGTGCATATAGTTGTATTCAATAGAGCATTCTAAAAATATCTTCCTATTGTAAATAGTTCTTTTAAAGAATAATTAAGAGGAAAGTTGTTTTCCTTGACTGTATGGTTTGGAAATATTATAATTCCTAGAGATTTTATATTTGCTTATGCAGAAGAGATTTGCAGAGGTGTAAGTGTGATAAAGTAGAACATGACACTGATTATATTCCAGGTAAAAGTTATTATTGTGGTCATTAGGAGCATAGCCAGGGCTGTCATTTAAAGGAAAAAAAGAAAAAAGCTGATTTTCATGCAAAAAAACTTCCCTCAAAAAATTATTAGGGGGTTAATTTTTAAAATCTAAGGGCTTATTCACCACTTCAACAAATAAATGCATATGTTTTAATGAGATATGCACAAGCTCTTTGATTGTTTTAACATAACACCTGTGTTCAACTCCCCCCTGCCCCATGCCTTGTTTTAACATGATCCTAGGGAAAGAATGCCCTTTCTGTCTTCATAACTCACTCTATTTTATAGGGAAAAGTAGAAAAAGAAGTAGCCCAACAATGATTCCACATTTCCTTTGCCTGTCCCCTCTGCACAGGTGGTGTGATGCAGTGGGGATGTGGGTAACAGGCCAGTAGAGTTACTATTTAGCTCCACTAAGAAGCTAAATAAAGAAATAAATACCCAATTAGGTGCTTTCTCCTTCCCATCATTTCTTCTGGTACTTTTTCAGGGGTGTCAACAGCAGCCCCAAGAAAATGGAAAATTGTGATAGAATGGCTTAATTATGCCTCTGATGACAGAAAGAAAGAGAAAGAAAGGAAGGGAGGAAGGAAGAAAGGGAGGGAGAAAGAGTGAGTGTAGAGGAGGGAAGAAGGGAGGAAGAAAAGAAAGAAATTTAATATTTACCTCTTCTTGGTAAATATTAAGACATAACTAAATAAGTGGACTTTATTATTTAGAGAATCTAATTTCATTTGTATATTGTATGTTTCCTTTATACCAATGCTTATAGTTGTGTGTAAAAAATGAAGTCACGTAATTCTTTCTGTGTAATTCAGAGAACATTCTAATGTGGTATGTTGTCTACTCTCCCACAAAAATTGGCCTCACATCACTACTTTATGGAAATGTAATTTTATCTTGATAGAAAATTATTCCATAAATATGATACATGTGGATTAAAGCATAACATATAATTATTTTCTAATAATAACTATAAATATACAATAATTTAGGCTACAAGTAGGGATTAAACTAGGGAGGGTAGGTAATGGAGCATTTACTATTTTTAAAGTAACACTCTAAATATAATATGGAGTTTCAAAATTTCAATTTAACAGATTGCCATCTGTTAAAAGATACTGTCATTTTTTCTCTTCCTTCCTCCCTTTCTTCCTTCCTTCCTTTCTTTCTTTCTCTCCTTCTTTCAAGTATGTAAGATTTCTATTTGGTATTATCTATAAAGCCTGAAGCAGACTTTGAAAGGTTACACATGTATTGTAGAATGTTCCCAGTTCTTTCTAAGATAGATCTCCAATGAGATAGCAGGATTTGGCTTTTATAACATAACAATAGGAAGGCAATAGTCAAATGCTAAAAAATCCAAAGAACTAAAACATGTTTTCATCTGGTATATTTGTTTTCTTCTTATATTTGCCAGCATATCTACTAACTGACAAACTCCAACAATTTGAAATAAGATTATATCTATGTCTATATCCTCCTCTTTTCAAAAGCATTTTAGACAATTATTAAAAGAATGCTACAAAGTTCTCTTTGGCTCAGAAAATAACTTGGAATAGTTTTTAACTGAAGAAAATGTATAATATTTAATTATTATTTCTTCCACATCAATAAATGGGAATTTTTTTTAAGGAATTCTGCATAGTGAATTAAGTTGTGAAACTTAAAGCAAAGAATAGAAATTGGGGCAGGCAGTAGCTTCATCCTTTTGCATTTTATTTCTAGAGAAGAGTCTAAAATGCCCAGCATTAGAAAAGGCTATAACTCATTGGGGATAAAGATTATTATTGAATAATTAATGTCAAGCAGTTAAGTAGAGAATGGTTTATTTGTTAATTTGTTCATCACTGGTTGAGCTGAATTCCTCACAGCTCACAAAGAGGTTAAGAAATGAACATTGACTACATAGATATTTGGATTTCTGTGCATAGAAAGTACAAGCTGCTGCTTCCCAAGGAATCATTACTAGCCTCCTGTCATTGCTGAGACCTAAGAAATGTTAAAGGTGAGGGAGCTCTGTTCTGAGTTCTGTTTCATTTCATAAACCTTCGGTTCTGACTTTAATTTTCTTCCGCTTGCCTTTGAGAGGCTGGAAACTGCAAGATCTTATTCGTGAGCGTGTTCAAAATCTTTCTTTTAAACCCGCCCCAGCTTTATTTTTTTAAGTGACTTAATCAAAGGTAATTCGAGTTCACATTTTTGTATCAATGGTTGTATTTAAAGAGGTCTTATCTGATTTCCATCACCAATTACAGGCTTGCATTTCTTGTTTATATCCATCTTGAAGCTGACAAGGGCCCGCTTTGGTTTTGATAGGAAGTCAAGCCTTCATCTCATGTCAAAAGTCCCTAAAGCACATTTGTTCTGGTAAAATTATATCTCGGGAATGATGGGTTCTAATATGAAATGAGGATGTGGTGGCATGGGGTGGTCCCTGCCACTTTGTTTGAAAAAATAAATAGTGAAACCTCAGTAGTAAATATTTGCCTGAGAGAACACAGTGGGAGGGAAATTACAGTGCTGGGGAATATTGCCATTAAGAGGACTGAAGTCAGAGGTTAACGTAACAGGAGTTGGTCTAGTCAAAAAGGTCAAAGCGGGTTGGCTCACTCAGCGGAGAGCTCCTAGATGACTTTTAACTATTTCTGGCAAGATAAACATCATATGTCGTTGCCTTTGGGAGCAAAGAACAAAGGTCGAAGACCCAGGGGGATTAACTTCTTAAAAAGAGATACAATATTTAACTTGGCTGCCCTCAAATGCCTCGGGTTTTCTGGCCTGCTTTCCTCAGCAGTGGAATTCCAGGTTTTGTTGAAAACAAATAGAGTATCTTTCAGAAGTCAAGATTCTAACGCTGCAAACCTAATACCACAAGAAACCATAGATTGTAAGTTAAATTTTAGACTCATGGTTATTTAGCTCAGTGGTCCTATTTGTTCTAGGGTGTGGGACACTGCCCCACCTTGAAGTGCACCTCCCGTTGGCCCTCACAGCACTTTGGACATCTCTAGCACCTGCTTTTCTCGCTGTGCTCTGTACCTATCAACCACACGTCTGTCTCTTCCAACCGGACCCTGAGTTTCCTGAGCTCCTCTTAGTCTAACTTATCTGTCGTTGACATGGTTTGGTTCAGCCAGATTGCTTTCGTTTGCTTCCTTCTACCTGGATAAAATTAGACAAGTTCTTTAACTTCACTGTGCCTCAGTTTCCTTGAACCAGAAGTGACAATAATAATATCAACCTCATAGGTTAAACGGGGACACAATCTCTTATTCTCAATTCTGAAATCCAAAATGTTCAGGAAACTGATCATTCTTTCTTAAATTTGTAGCAAACCCATGTGGTGGCTTTAACTAATGTGAAATTATTTAACGACGTTTTTCCTTTAAGTGTAACTATTCACCTATTTTGGTGTAGAAAAGTTAATGTGTTTGATTATGAGATGTTTTCCTAGACCCCCTGGGGATATTATATTATATACTCTATAAGCGTTGTATTGCTGTTTTAACATCTTAAACAATTTTTAATTCTGAATCATATCTGACTCCAAAACTTTTAGATAAGGAATTTTGCTTACTGACACATAGAAATCAATCACAATCTGTTAGCAATAATCGTTATTATTTGGATTCTAACACCTGGAAGAGTATCTGGCACAAAGAAGGTGTTCAGTAAATCCTAGTGTTATTCCTTTTAGAAATAATGCTCATTGGTCCCTTCTAGAGTGTGGTGAGTTCTTCGCCCAAGACTTGGTGAGGCCAAGGTCACACACTTAGGAGGTGGCAGGGTAAGAATTCTAAAACAGGCAGGTTAACTCCAAAGTGTATGCACTGAACTAGTTCACACACTGCTAGTACTAAAACACTGACCATCCACATCTCCTATAGCAAAGTTGTGGTGCAGCTGTGAATGGGATCTGAATGACACATGACCAATGACATTCTTAGGTTTTGCGCTTTCTGCTGAATTTTATGCTGACACTAATGGAATCAAGAACAGACAACTAAATTGTGAGCATCCTAAAGAAAAATCAGTGACGTACTGTGTGTGTGTGTGTGTGTGTGTGTGTATTTCAATCTACTCTAGCATCGATTAGTGCTAGATATTAAGAAACTACTCAAGTAATATGTATTGAAGTAAGCTGATGAGAGCCTGTGGGCTCAGGTTCTCTATTGTTTTACCTTCTGTGAGTCCCTTCTATAAACTAGATCAGCAAATATTTGAATGCTAAAGTTGTTAAGTCTTTATCCTTTTATTTTATTCTTGTCTTAAATATCTATAACACCAAAAATAGCCTCAGCATTATCCATTTCTTTTACATTGGATCCAAGCCTGTTGGAAAAGGTGGGGTCATTTATTGATTGATGGTATCCTTTATTATATAAGCATCTCACCAATTCTTTATGGGGAAAAAACAGTGTATACGTAAATAAAATTGTCTTCTCCTTTTTAGTTCTAATTAAAATAACTTCTCTGAGGCTTATGTATTCTTTTAAAATATATTAGCTTATATATCTAATGGATAATACCAACCTAATGGAAACCTGATATACATAATTATGTATGGAAACATAATTATGGAAACCTGATATACATAATTATGATTCATCAATTTAAACTTTGTTTACCATTTTATATCTAAAAAAGATTACTTTAACTTATATAGTGAAGGACATTAGTAATAATTTTTTGATGTGATGGTAAGAGCTTAAGAGGGGGATGCCAGCTGCTAAAATACTCTGTGGTTTTGCACATGTTATTCAGTGGAATTGATTGTACGAATGGTCCCACTTTTCCATAATTCCCAGTATCCACACTCCTTGTGCCCAGCCACACAGACTCTGGGCTTGATTTTCGAACTTAATTCGGTCAGTAAACATTAGAGAAGTTGAGGAAAATAAAGGCCTAGAAAGAATGCATTTCCATTGTGTCTCATGAACCCCTCAACCTCCCGTCACCATGAGAATACATCCAGGATACCTTGCTGAAGGAATAGGGGAGGCATTTGAATGGGAAGCTAAGTCATTAAGCTGAGGCCATCCCTGACCAGCCAGCTTCTAGCCAAGTCATCAGCTCATTGCAAATGCTTGAGCAAGCCTAGTTGACATCAACAGAGCCCAGTCAGAGAGCAGACCAGCTAAGTCAACCTACGGACTCATAAGAAATAATAAGCAGTTGCTATTTTAAGCCACTATGTTTTGGAGTGGTTTGTATCATTAGCAATAACTATCAGAATTTGCCCCGCTGTGTCTCATTTCCCCTGTCCATGGAATAGATGAGATTGAATTTCAGTCCAGTTTTGAAATTCTATGCTAATTGTTTGTATTAATTTTATGTGTTCAAAGAATTATGGAGTTTACATTTCAATATTATTATCAGCAGCAGCAGTAATATCATCATGACCCACAAACATTTATTCAACACACACATGCTTGGCAAGCCCTTTAAATGGGATTAAGCAAGATTCATTAAAGTTAAGATATTCCCTACCATCTAGAGCTGAATTTGGCAAACTTTTTCTGTAAAAGGTCAGATAGTAAATAGTTTAGGTTTTGTGGGTCATATGGTCTCTGTCACACTTGTACAACTCTGTCCTTGTAGCACAAAAGTGACCAAGGAAAATACATAAACAATTGAGCATGGATACATTCCAATAACAAATTATTTACAAAAATAGATGTCAAGCTGGATTTGGCCCATGGGCAGTAGTTAGCCAATCACTTATAAGGAAACCATTGAAACCATACAACTCTGCTATTGTTATAAAGGAATGAATATATAGCAGCAAATCAGCATAAACATCTGATTATTTTTCTTTTTTTATTGTGGTAAAAAAAAATCACATGAGATCTACCCTTTTAATAAACTTTTAAGTATATAGTATAGTATTAACTATATACACATTGTTCTACTGCAGATCTCTAGAACATTTTTATCTTGCATGAGTGAAACTCTATACCCATTGAACAGTAACTCCTCATTTCCCTCTCCCCCTAGCCCCTGGAAACAACCATTATTCTCTCTGCTTCTATGAATTTGAATATTTTAGATACCTCATATAAGTGGTGTCATGCAGTATTTGTTCTGTGACTAGCTTATTACACTTAGCATAATGTCCTCAAGTTTTTTGTAGCATGTGACTGGATTTTCTTCTTTTTTAAGGCTGAATTTTATTACATTGTATTATATACTACATTTTCTTTATTCATCCTCTGATGGACATTTAGATTGCTTCTACTTCTTGGACATAGTGAATAAGTCTGTAATGAACACGGGAGTGCAAATATCACTTCAAGAATCTGTTTTCAATTCTTTTGGATAAATACCCAGAAGTGGGATTGCTGGATCATATGGTAGCTTTACTTTTTACTTTTTTGAGGAAACTCCATACTGTCTTTCATAGTGGCTGCACCATAGTATATTCCCACCAACAGTGTGCAAAGGTTCCAATTTCTCCACATCCTCACCAACAGTTATCTTTTGTTTTCTTGATAATGGCCATCCTAGCAGATGTAAGTGATATCTCATTGTGGTCTTGATTTGTATTTCCCTGATGATTAGTGATACTGACCACCTTTTTCACATATCTATAGGCCATTTGTATGTCTTCTTTGGAGAAATGTCTATTCAAGTTCTTTGCCCATTTTTTAAATTGATTTATTTATGTTTTTGGTATTGAATCATATGAGTTCCTTATATATTTTAGATATTGACTCCTTAATAGATATATGCTTGGCAAATATTTCTCCTAATCCATAGATTGCTTCTTCATTTTGTTGATTGTTTCCTTTACTGCACACATGATTTTTAGTTTGATGTAATCCTTCTTGTTTATTTTTGCTTTTGCTGCCTGAGCCTTCAGTATCATATCCAAAAAAATTCATTGCCAAGGTCAATGTCAAGGAGCTTTTCCCCTGTTTTCTTCTAGGACTTTTATATTTTCAGGTTTTACATTTAAATCTTTAATTCATTTTGAGTTGATTTTTGTGTATGCTAAAAGGGTTCAGTTTCATTGTTTTGCATGAGGATATTCAGTTTTCCCAATGTCCTTTAATGAAGAAACTAGTCTTTCCCCATTGTATATTCTTGGCCACTTTGTCATAAATTAATTCACCATATATGTATTAGTTCATTTCTGGGCTCTCTATTCTGTTCCATTGGTGTATGTTTTTATACCAGTACCATACTGTTATGATTATTATAACTTTGTTATATAATTTGAAACCAGGAAATGTGATTCCTTCAATCCTTTTCTTCTTTCTCAAGATTACTTTAGCATCAAGGTTTTGGTGTGTGTGTGGTTCCATTTGAATTTTAGGAATTTTTTTTCTATTTCTATGAAAAATGTCATTGGGATTCTGACAGGGATTGTATTTAATGTGTATATCCCTTTAGAAAGTATGGATATTTCAACAATATTAATTCTTCCAATCCATGAACACAGAATATCTTTCCATTTATTTGGGTCTTCTTCAGTTTTTTTCATGAATGTTTTATAGTTTTCAGTGTATAGAACTGTGAATGTGGTGTATCGCATTGATTAATTTTCTTGTGTTGAACTATACCTGCATCTCAGTGATAAATCCCCTTGGTGATAGTGTATGATCCTTTCAATGTGATGTTGAATTTTGTTAGTAGCTTGTGAAGGACTTTTGCATCCATGTGTATCAGGGATACTGGTCTGTAATTTTCTTTTCTTGTGGTATCTTTGCTTGACTTTGGTATAGGTTATTAATGGCCTCATAAAATGAGTTTGCAAGTGTTTCCTCTTCTTCATTCTTTTGGAAGAGTTTTGGTGCTAATTCTTCTTTAAATGTTTGGTAGAATTCTCTAGTGAAGCCTGGGAGTTTTGTTGTTGTTGGGAGGTGTTTGACTGCCAAATTAATCTCCTTACTAGTTTTATGTTTGTTCAGATTTTTGATTTCTTCATAACTCAGTCTTGGTAGGTCGTATGTTTCTAAGAATTTATTCATTTCTTCTAGGTTATCCAATTTGTTGGTATGTAATTGTTACAAGTGGAATCTTATAATTCTTTTTTTTTTTTTTTGGAAAATTTGTCATGTTTATTTTTTTTTTAAAACATCTTTATTGGAGTATAATTGCTTTACAATGGTGTGTTAGTTTCTGCTTTGTAACAAAGTGAATCAGTTATACATATATATTTGTCCCCATAGCTCTTCCCTCTTGCGTCTGCCTCCCTCCCACCCTCCCTATCCCACCCCTCTAGGTGGTCACAAAGCACTGAGCTGATCTCCCTGTGCTATGCGGCTGCTTCCCACTAGCTATCTATTTTACGTTTGGTAGTGTATATATGTCCATTCCACTCTCTCACTTTGTCCCAGCTTACCCTTCCCCCTCCCCGTATCCTCAAGTCCATTCTCTAGTGGGTCTGTGTCTTTATTCCCATCTTGCCCCTAGATTCTTCCTGACCAATTTTTTTTTTTTTTTTAGATTCCATATATATGTGTTAGCATATGGTATTTGTTTTTCTCTTTCTGACTTACCTCACTCTGTATGACAGACTCTAGGTCCATCCACCTCACTAAAAGGAATCTTATAATTCTTAAGTTTTATGTAATATGAGGAAGTGAAAATAAATAACATGTTCCCAAATGAAACAATTCAAATAAATCTGAGATTTTAAAAGTTAAACTAAATTAATCTATAAATTTATTGCAACTCTAATTAAAATTCCAGTCTAGTTTTACAGAACTTGGCCAGTTGATTATTAAGTTATTTGGAAGTGACTATGCATGGACATAGCTGAAAAATTTTTGAAAAAATTAGTAATAATGGTAATGCCCCAACAGATATTAAAACATATTGTAAAGCTATTTGAAATAGAAACATGCTGTTTGGTACAAGAATAAACAAATATTAATGGAACAGAATAGAGAACAAAGAATTACATTCACTGTATATGGGAATTTAGTATGTGAAATGATGCTATTTTAAATAATTAGGGAAAAGATAGGCTATTTAATAACTGCTATTGGACATGGCTATTTACATGGTGAAAGTAAGACAGCTCTCTTACACAAATAAACCTCACACTTTCTCTTACAGAAACATAAATTTCATATGAAATCAAGAGCCATACATTTAAAAATTACCTCAAGGGATCGATCCAAAAGGAAGGTATAACAATTGTAAATATTTATGCACCCAACATAGGAGCACCTCAATACATAAGGCAAATACTAACAGCCATAAAAGGGGAAATCGACAGCAACACAATCATAGTAGGGGACTTTAACACCCCACTTTCACCAATGGACAGATCATCCAAAATGAAAATAAATAAGGAAACACAAGCTTTAAATGATACATTAAACAAGATGGATTTAATTGATATTTATAGGACATTCCACCCAAAAACAACAGCATACACATTTTTCTCAAGTACTCATGGAACATTCTCCAGGATAGATCATATCTTGGGTCACAAATCAAGCCTTGGTAAATATAAGAAAATTGAAATCGTATCAAGTATCTTTTCTGACCACAACGCTATGAGACTAGATATCAATTACAGGAAAAGATGGTAAAAAATACAAACAAATGGAGGCTACAAAATACACTACTTAATAACGAAGTGATCACTGAAGAAATCAAAGGGGAAATCAAAAAACACCTAGAAACAAATGACAATGGAGATACGACGACCCAAAACCTATGGGACGCAGCAAAAGCAGTGCTAAGAGGGAAGTTTATAGCAATACAAGCCTACCTCAAGAAACAGGAAACATCTCGAATAAACAACCTAACCTTGCACCTAAAGCAATTAGAGAAAGAAGAACAAAAAAACCCCAAAGCTAGCAGAAGGAAAGAAATCATAAAGATCAGGTCAGAAATAAATGAAAAAGAAATGAAGGAAACAATAGCAAAAATCAATGAAACTAAAAGCTGGTTCTTTGAGAAGATAAACAAAATTGATAAACCATTAGCCAGACTCATCAAGAGAAAAAGGGAGAAGACTCAAATCAATAGAATTAGAAATGAAAAAGGAGAAGTAACCACTGACACTGCAGAAATACAAAAGATCATGAGAGATTACTACAAGCAACTCTATGCCAATAAAGTGGACAACCTGGAAGAAAAGGACAGATTCTTAGAAATGCACAAACTGCTGAGACTGAACCAGGAAGAAATAGAAAATATGAACAGACCAATCACAAGCACTGAAATTGAGACTGTGATTAAAAACCTTCCAACAAACAAAAGCCCAGGACCAGATGGCTTCACAGGTGAATTCTATCAAACATTTAGAGAAGAGCTAACACCTATCCTTCTCAAACTCTTCCAAAATATTGCAGAGGGAGGAACACTTCCCAACTCATTCTACGAGGCCACCATCACCCTGATACCAAAACCAGACAAAGATGTCACAAAGAAAGAAAACTACAGGCCAATATCACTGATGAACATAGATGCAAAAATCCTCAACAAAATACTAGCAAACAGAATCCAACAGCACATTAAAAGGATCATACAACATGATCAAGTGGGGTTTATCCCAGGAATGCAAGAATTCTTCAATATACGCAAATCAATCAATGTGATACACCATATTAACAAATTGAAAGAGAAAAACCATATGATCATCTCAATAGATGCAGAGAAAGCTTTCAACAAAATTCAACACCCATTTATGATAAAAGCCCTGCAGAAAGTAGGCATAGAGGGAACTTTCCTCAACATAATAAAGGCCATATATGACAAACCCACAGCCAACATTGTCCTCAATGGTGAAAAACTGAAACCATTTCCACTAAGATCAGGAACAAGACAAGGTTGCCCACTCTCACCACTATTATTCAACATAGTTTTGGAAGTGTTAGCCACAGCAATCAGAGAAGACAAAGAAATAAAAGGAATCCAAATCGGAAAAGAAGAAGTAAAGCTGTCACTGTTTGCAGATGACATGATACTATACATAGAGAATCCTAAAGATGCTACCAGAAAGCTCCTAGAGCTAATCAATGAATTTGGTAAAGTAGCAGGATACAAAATTAATGCACAGAAATCTCTTGCATTTCAATACACTAATGACGAAAAATCTGAAAGTGAAATTAAGAAAACACTCCCGTTTACCATTGCAACAAAAAGAATAAAATATCTAGGAATAAACCTACCTAAGGAGACAAAAGACCTGTATGCAGAAAATTATAAGACACTGATGAAAGAAATTAAAGATGATACCAACAGATGGAGAGATATACCATGTTCCTGGATTGGAAGAATCAACATTGTGAAAATGACTCTACTACCCAAAGCAATCTACAGATTCAACGCAATCCCTGTCAAACTACCACTGGCACTTTTCACAGAACTAGAACAAAAACTTTCACACTTTGTATGGAAACACAAAAGACCCCGAATAGCCAAAGCAATCTTGAGAACGAAAAATGGAGCTGGGGGAATCAGGCTCCCTGACTTCAGACTATATTTCAAAGCTACAGTAATCAAGACAGTTTGGTACTGGCACAAAAACAGAAATATAGATCAATGGAACAGGATAGAAAGCCCAGAGATAAACCCACGCACATATGGTCATCTTATCTTTGATAAAGGAGGCAAGCATACACAGTGGAGAAAAGACAGCCTCTTCAATAAGTGGTGCTGGGAAAATTGGACAGATACATGTAAAAGTATGAAATTAGAACACTCCCTGACACCATGCACAAAAATAAACTCAAAATGGATTAAAGACCTAAGTGTAAGGCCAGACACTATCAAACTCTTAGAGGAAAACATAGGCAGAACACTCTATGACATACATCACAGCAAGATTCTTTTTGACCCAGGTCCCAGAGAAATGGAAATAAGAACACAAATAAACAAATGGGACCTAATGAAACTTAAAAGCTTTTGCACAGCAAAGGAAACCATAAACAAGACCAAAAGACAACCATCAGAATGGGAGAAAATATTTGCAAATGAAGCAACTGACAAAGGATTAATCTCCAAGATTTACAAGCAGCTCATGCAGCTCAATAACAAAAAAACGAACAACCCAATCCAAAAATGGGCAGAAGGCCTAAATAGACATTTCTCCAAAGAAGATATACAGATTGCCAACAGACACATGAAAGAATGCTCAACATCATTAATCATTAGAGAAATGCAAATCAAAACTACAATGAGATATCATCTCACACCGGTCAGAATGGCCATCATCAAAAAATCTAGAAACAATAAATGCTGGAGAGGGTGTGGAGGAAAGGGAACACTCTTGCACTGTTGGTGGGAATGTAAATTGATACAGCCACTATGGAGAACAGTATGGAGGTTCCTTAAAAAACTTCAAATAGAACTACCATACGACCCAGCAATCCCACTACTGGGCATATACCCTGAGAAAACCATAGGTCAAAAAGAGTCATGTACCAAAATGTTCATAGCAGCTCTATTTACAATAGCCAGGACATGGAAGCAACCTAAATGTCCATCAACAGATGAATGGATAAAGAAGATGTGGCACATATATACAATGGAATATTACTCAGCCATAAAAAGAAATGAAATGGAGGTATTTGTAGTGAGGTGGATGGACCTAGAGTCTGTCATACAGAGTGAAGGAAGTCAGAAAGAGAAAAACAAATACAGTATTCTAACACATATATACGGAATCTAAGGGAAAAAAAAAAAAAAAAAAAGGCCATGAAGGACCTAGTGGCAAGACGGGAATAAAGACACAGACCTACTAGAGAATGGACTTGAGGATATGGGGAGGGGGTGGGGTGAGATGTGACAGGGTGAGAGAGTGTCATGGACATATATACACTACCAAATGTAAAATAGATAGCTAGTGGGAAGCAGCCGCATAGCACAGGGAGATCAGCTCGGTGCTTTGTGACCACCTAGATGGGTGGGATGGGGAGGGTGGGAGGGAGAGAGATGCAAGAGGGAAGAGAAATGGGAACATATTGTATATGTATAACTGATTCACTTTGTTATGAAGCAGAAGCTAACACACCATTCTAAGGCAATTATACTTCAATAAAGATGTTTTCAAAAAATAAATAAATAAATAACTTAAATATTAAAAAAAAAAATTACCAAAATTAGAAAAATATTAATATATATTAAACAGAACACAAAATGAAGAAGTCATTACAAACAATATTATCTTTTTTACTACATTGAAAGGTAAAGATTTTATAATAATAAAAAAGACATTCTCCAATTTTTTTAATGTTTATTTATTCATTTATTTATTTTTTTGGCCATGTCACACAGCATGTGGGATCTTAGTTCCCTGACCAGGGATTGAACCCACGCCCCTGCATTGGGAGCACGAAGTCTTAACCACTGGACCGCCAGGGAGGTCCCAACATTCACAAAATTTTAAAAAGCAGGTAAAAGGATAGGATAAATTATTTGACATACATGATTCAAATGATTAATATCTATAATATGTTTGATTATAAAAATCATCAGTTTAAAGAAATAGCAAATACGTAGATAAAGAAATACACATGATCCATGAAAAGATGCTCAACCTCACCTTTAATCAGAGAAGTGCAAAAAATTTTTTTAAAACCTTTTTTTTTGCCTATCAGATTAAAATTTAAAAGTCGTACCATTTTATTTAGTGGTGAATGCCCAACTGCACCATTGAGAGAAATGCACATTTTGGGGGGGAGTTAAGAGATATTAATTGTGATACCATTTGATCCAACAATTCTATTTCTAAAAATTTATTTATAGGTACAGTCACATAAATTCAGATACACACACATACAGGGATGCTCATTACAACATTATACTAACTGCAAAAAGAAAAAAAAAAGGAAGCAAACTTAAGGTCCATCCAAAAGACAATAGTTAAATAAATTACTTCCAGAGTCCAGAATACTATGCAGTGTTTAAAATGAATTTAATAGATCTTTATGGAGTGATCTGGAAAGATCATAAGGTGTTTTATTAAGTGAAAAGAGGGTGTTGAAATATAAAATAATAATACTAACACTACTACTATGACTAATTTAATGTTTACTATGTGCTAGGAATAATTCTTACTTCATGTATATGTGTGTGTGTGTGTGTGCGTGTGCGTATATATATATATATATATATAATTGATATGTGAAATATCCAGAACAATGGAATACACACACACATACACACACATGCTCACAACCACAACATTCCCCACAAAAATTCTTTGAGGTGAGTACTATTATTATGCATACTTTAAATATGAGGAAACTGAAGCACAGAGCTGTCAAGCGACTGTGGAAGGTTAAAGATTCTGAATCCAGGCAGTCTAATTCCTGAGTCTTGTGTGCATAGGAGATGATGCCTGCTTAAAAACCAAGTTAAAGGAAATAAAAATTTATAAAGTCCAAAAGTCTACAGGGATAAGTAGACAGATGATAAATAGACACTATGACTGCATGGTAAAAGGCGTCAAAGGATTTATATTAATGTATTGATAGTATTTGGTTTTAGGATAAATGTGGAAAGGGAGAGAATGTATTTTTACTCAATATGTTTCTGTATTCTTTGAAGTTTTACAACAAGCATGTATTTATTTAATACTTGTGTAATGAAAAATAATTGTTTAAAAATAATCTTCTAACCATTATATATACATATATACATACATTTGTTCAGCTTACTCTCTGTAAGATATTGGTGGTATTTGTGAAAAATTACACATTGATTATGACAAAAATAGCTAGAATTTAAGAATTGATGAGATCATATATTTCAAATAGTTTATCAATGAATTAAACCATATTCAGATTTCAATCTGTCAAGCCACTATTGGACAGTTACACAATATAAAACATATTGGAGCATAATGATACATACATCTTGTGTTATTAAGTAGTTTATCTTCCTTTCCACCACTTGTACTTTCCTTTCACTTTTCTGTAAATAGGTGACTTTTTTTTTTTTTTTTGTGAATGGATGATCTCTAAATCAATGACTAGCCCCTGTGATAAGAAAACAGTTCATAACAGTGAAAAATGTTGGCAAACCAAGTCCCCTGGTTTTTAAAATAATTCTTTTACTCAAATTGATTTCTAATACAAACTTCCAGAACAATCCCAGGTGTCTTAAGGCCTGGGACCTGGAGCAGACCCACCTTCTAACCTGAGTGCCACCTTATTGTGCCCAAAGCAATTCAGAAATACAACCTGAGAAAATAATTGTTTACCAAGCACATATTTGGAGACCTTGAGAAGCATCTTATGGCAAAGGGGGCCCCTGCTGGAATAGAAGGGGATGGTCTGATCTGAGTTTTCCTGGATAATTACATTGGTCTGAATTTAATGCAGGAAGGATTTTCGACAGAAACGCTAGACAACAACCAAAATTCTTTATGATACAACATGATATGAAATTATTTTATGCAGACGAAAATTTAAGGCTAGCAAAATTCTAAAGCTTGATTGCTCATGGGATAATATTTCAAGCCTCCAATCATTCCATTTTAAAATACCTCAAGTTTACAATGATGAATCTAAAAAGCACTAACAAATCCTGCTCATTCAACTCTAATTCTTGAAATGGCATCTGCCTTTAAGCTGTAAAAATAACAGATGATTTTTTGATAGCTTATCAGTTAACAGACTGCTGAGTTAGGGTAGCACATTTTTATGCTAATGTCAGCAGAGAAGGAGAGGGAAAGAGGAAAGTAGAAACACAGAGCACCATGGTAAGATAGAGATTTAAGGACTCATTTTGATTTAAAAAAAAAATAGAGATTTTCTTTTCTGGGCTTCTTTCTCCATAAGGTAAGGTGAGACTTTTGTGACCTGAAATTGTTCAAACTTAAAATAGGTCTCAGGGCTAGTTTGGGGAAGTAATGAAATGTGATTTAATGTTTAAGTGCTATAAAATATGCCTTATACTGAGTACAAAATAAATGAAGAAACTTCATGAATAAAGAATTCTGTTGAAGTGCCAGTGAGCTAAAAGATGTATTTTTTGAAATGTCAATGTGACATTGTAGTCTTAGAGTTAGGATTGCAATATTAATTCCAGGAATTCTAGCCTAACCAATTGAGAAATATCTCTGATGTCTTAATATAGTGTTGTCATATAAACTGAAGGAGAAAAGAAATGGGATTAATCTTAGATGTTCTAAACACTTAGTTTAAGGTAAATCATAGACCCATAGGATCTTAGATTGGAAGGAACTCAGAGTTCTGTTGTTACAACCTGTTATCCAGAGGCTGCATCCCACCTTCAACAGCATAATAATAAAATAACATGTATATATAATAATACATTTAAAGTTTAACACTTATTAAGTATTTGCTATGTTCCAGACACTCTACTAGCTACTAACCAACTGGGAGATTAAAGAGTTTTAATGAGAATGATGAATTTTACTTGAATAATGAAGGAAAGGTAAAGTTCACAGATAGATAAAGAGGTGAATGGTAATTAGGAAAAGGTAATAGCAAAGATAACAGCTAAGATTAAAAAAAAAAAGTGTTGTGCATTCAAAGAACTTCAAGTAACACAACAGGAGAAGACATTGTATTGGGGGATTGGAAAAGATAACCTGGGCTAGAAGGTAGAAAACTTTTGTGCCATGCCAATTGATGGGCCAAGATGGAGCCAAATGAACAAAAAGATTTTATTTATGTCCAGAAGAGATCATTTGGACAGCGTTGAAGGATAGACTGAAGATGATGGTGGTAGTTAGATGAGATTTCATTCAGGAAGAATAGAAAATATAGGGCTACTTCCCTCTGATAATAGTCCAAATAAAATGTAATAAAAGGCTAAACCTAGCCAGTGGGATGGAGAAGAAGGCAACTGATTTGAGACATATTTAGTAGGTAATCACTCCAAGTTTCAGAGAGGAGAGACCTCAGTTTCCTCCTGAACTTCCAGAGCAAGGGATTGGACAGTTGTGTACCACTGCATTTGAAAATGAAGAGAAAGGTTTGAAGGGAAAATGACAGGTTTGAGGGTCCCTGCTCAGTCCAGCTGATGGCTGGTAAGATGTTGGAAACATGGCTCTTGGGCATCCTGGACCAGGTTTTGGAGAAATGTCTTTCTGAACCTGAGTTCCAAGAGGGAAATAAGTCTTACAGAAAATGATATGAGTGACCACTTTCTTAATTCTCCTAAGGACAGTACATAGCTGGTACCATTCCAAATGCATAGGACAAAAGTTAAGATGTTACATGGAATGGAGAATTAGGTTATTAAGGTTTCATTATCTCTAAGTACTCTAGTTTGAATGAGATGAGTTTACTCAAGGAGAAAAGAAGAGTTAAGTGTTGTGTCCTCCCATATTGCAAGGTTGAGGGAAAGAAGATCCCACAAAAGAACCTGAAAACAGCCAAAAAATGATTGGGTGAGATGTTTTAAATCTGGACTTCTCAAACGGATTTGTGGAAACCAAAGAAAAAGTTTCAAGAAAAAAAATCAATTATGTCAAAGTCTTAGGGTTAAAGAGATAGGGTCATGATTATAACATTTGTTGAGTACCCACTGAAAACCAGCAGTAACATGTATAAGGCATGAAAGTTTGCTTATTAGATTCAGGAATTAGAACCTCATTAACGGCGGCACAAAGAACTATCAACTGGTTAATTTAGAAAATAGATGTGAACAACTTGAAGTAAAGAAATAGAAAATATAGAAGAACAAATTTTGGTTTAAATATAAAGAAAATTTCTTCAATAGCAAATTTTTTGGTGAGGCTTGAATCAGGTCTTAAATCTCTCACCACTGAACTACAGTGCCCCTGAGTAATTTGATGCTTCTGAGATAGTCCGTTCCATTTCTGGGTGAGCTCTGACATTAAAGGTGATCTTGTTTATAGAGAGCCAAATTCTGTTGTCACGTAGCTTCTGCTCACCTTGTTACAACCTACCCTTGAGCATCAAGGGAATATGTCCCGAGACTTCCATGAAACTTCCTGTAGTAAATACTAGGTGATAACATCATGTTCACTCTGAGCTACTGACAACCCGACAAAAAGTCATTTGTTCTATAACATGGTTTCCCTTCACTCGACGTTCTCCTTACACTTCCCTGACCAAGCTCTGTGGAAGAGAAGGACATACTACCACTTACTACAAGTGAGGAATAATATTTACTTCTTTACCTTTTTTGAGCATACGAGGAAAATAAAATGATGAGATAACCACAACTCAAGAAAACAAAACTTTAATTCTTAAGAGCTGTCATTAAATGATCCTTTATGGATAATAATTGCAGTACTTACTATGTGTGAGGTGCTGTGCTAACTCCTTATCCGTGTTACCTCAATCAATTATTGAAATATCCCCATGATGTACATATTTTCCAAAAAATGGGGAGACTGAAGCAATCAGAAGATATGTAGCTTGCCCAAGGTTACACGGTGGTAAGTGACAGGCCTGGAAATTGAATCCAAGTCCATCTTACTACAGCCAATACCTTCTTCATAATACATATGAGGAAACTGAGGCCCCGAAGATGACTTATTGAGAGTCACCAACTAGCCAACAGTAGAATTAGGGCTGGAACCCAGGCTCTCTGACTAGTGGTCCAGTACTGTGTTAAACCTACTGCTTCTGAGAGGGGTTTTCATGAGGTTACAAGGCATGTATTAAATAAGAAATTATGGTTCTGTAAGTTTGTTCATCTTATGTTTAGAAGCAGACAGGTTTAACAGTATTCATGAGACTAAGGGAAATTAAAATACACCTGGATATCTGACAGAGTATTTACAGATCTCTGATGCTTTATTAATGCTAATAAAATTCAGTGAAGCAGATTTGGCCAGTGTTGTATAAATTCCACAAATGAAATCTCTTTACAAAACTCCCCTCACAGAATGCTTAACATCTCTTTTGTGTTGAACTTTATTATCTTCAAATAGGTTTTTCAACAGAAGAAATTACAAATATTTGTTGCCGCAATGAGGACATTTCCTAGATGTTTTCTAGAGGTCCAAATCCTTTCTTTTTTTTTTTTGGTTGGGGGGATGGTATGGAGGGCAGGGAGAAAAACAAGAGCTGCCAATAATCATACCTTGGTAAATTATAATATGCCTTTCTAAACTTTTCCTCTTTATGCCCTCCCTCCCCTTTTCTTTAATCTTTATTGTTAATATATAAAACATTACCAGAACCGTGTAGTCTCGGTACCTAACAGAATGTCAACAACTACACTTGATTCATTGCCCCTTAACATTTAATGGTAGAAATAATCTTCAACGTTTTATCAATGCTATTAATTAGAAATGTAGTACTTGAAAACTGAAATTCAAAAACTCTCGAAAGAGTATTTTATTTTATTGTCTAAAATATCACTTTCTATACTTATATACACACACATACATCATACTGTGATAAGTGCAGGCATTTATTCATTCAGCATCCAGAAAATATTCAATTGCCATCTCATTTTTATGATTTGTACTAAACTAAAGAGTCAAAGACAAATAGGACACCATTCCAATATCCTACAAGCTCATAAGCAAATAGGGGAAAGCAAGTAAGTAGCAACAGAAAAACTGATCTAAAAACTTTGCTTCAACAAACAAATAATTGTTGCTTCAAGCGGGCTAAATAGTTTATTCTTATTAGTTATGTATATTGTTTGTCATATTTGAATAGATAAATAGGAAAGACTTGAGGTGGAATTCCGAATTACTATAGTAGGACACTGCCCAATTCTTCTCCATTGGTCTTTTTATGTTTTTCCAATCAAGAAACACATTTCATAAAATGGTACCTCTCTGAACTCTGTTATCTCTCAGATATTAAGTTCATGTATAATCACTGCAACCCAAGTCTTTGAATTTAAATATAGAACTCAATTTTTAAGAGATATCAATAAATGGGGCGGGGGAAATTGGGGTTCCCTGATACAGTCCCCTGTCTAATAATCTGAGGAAAAGGCTGTGCTTAAGGTTGTGAGCTCTGAGTTGCATTGGTGCTTCTCATCTTCCCTGTATCAAAACTGTCTGTTGAGACACAGATGTAGAGAACAGACATATGGACACCAAGGGGGGAAAACTGCGGTGGGGTGGGGATGGTGGTGTGCTGAATTGGGCGATTGGGATTGACATGTATACACTGATGTGTATAAAATTGATGACTAATAAGAACCTGCAGTATAAAAAAACAAACAAACAAAACAACTAATACTAAACTTTCATTGGGTTATTTGTATGGAAATATGTTAATATAAATGTTTCAGACATTAAAAAAAAATAAAAATTAAAAAAATAAAAAGTGAAAGTTTGATAGCAGATATGTGACCAAAAAAAAAAAAAAAAAAACTGTCTGTATGCATGAAAGCTGATGAAAATGGAAGTTATGTCCCCCTCCTCCCATTACTTATTTTCCATCTCTCTGCACACTTAGTAGCTTGAGTTATTTAAGTATATGTATTCCTATAGTAGATTGTCACAGGTTCCTGTACAAACTGGTGGAAGTAATGGGCTCTGTCCCTAGGTAAAATAAATTATGTATGTTAACCACCTTGAAGAGAGTGCCTGTGCCCAAGACAATGCACGTTAGGTAGGGAATAATGAGGAAAGGGGCTGAATCTAAGCTAAAAGTAGAGAAGGAAGAGGATCATCAAGACTGACTAGACTGTTTCAGCTCTACCAGAAGGCTGATCTTTTTTTTTTTTTTTTTTTTTAATTTGTTTATTTTTGGCTGTGTTGGGTCCTCGCCTCTCTGCGAGGGCCTTCTCCAGCTGCGGCAAGTGGGGGCCACTCCTCATCACGGTGCGCGGGCCTCTCATTATCACGGCCTCTCTTGTTGCGGAGCACAGACTCCAGACGCGCAGGCTCAGTAGTTGTGGCTCACGGGCCTAGTTGCTCCGCGGCATGTGGGATCTTCCCAGACCAGGGCCCGAACCCGTGTCCCCTGCACTGGCAGGCAGATTCTCAACCACTGCGCCACCAGGGAAGCCCCAGAAGGCTGATCTTTTTTACTGCAGATTTTTATATGGGCACTAAAAGTATTCATGTCAAATAGGTTTAATGCTGCTACCTCACTGAAAAAATAAAAGATGTGATTTTACCTCAATATTTTGCTTTAAATTAACATATGATAAATAACCAATGACATCACAATAAAAATACAATTTTGCTTCATGATTTTGACCAAATCAATCCTCTTCCATGAAATTATAGAACTTAATTTTTTTTCTACCTGCAGGGGTAAATCAGAAACTTTTGTAATGCATAAGGTTTTGAAGATGGGCCATTTGGGCTAATAAATCAGTTTTTTAAATGTTTATAACAAAATGTATTAATGGATCTGTTGTAAACCAGTTGAGAAATTCAAGTACACTGAGCCTCATACATTTTCTAATCTAATGAATCACACACAATCACATATATTCAACATATTCCAGGACAGTTCTGAATGTGCTTGCTTCTTATTGAAAACAAGTCTATTTAGGTGAATTATTTAACTGACAGAGGAAGAATATTCTAGTCACTATAGCTAGCATTATGTCCACCCAGATTTCTGAATTGTATTTTGAAATATGTCTGTACCTTGAAGGTAAACATACATAAAGAAAACAATTCGCATAAAAAGGTAGACAAATATGCCTACATAGCTAAGGCCTTTGAAAACAATCATGCCACTTACGTATTGATGACTGTAATAATACATTTTTACTTTGCGGAACTATATAGTTTAAGCTTTGTATCTGCAAATCAGGGGATAAAAGGGGGACTTTATCATAATATTATCTACCATAATAAATCTGTGGCTCCCTTCATTTGAAAAGTTCATCAAGCATACACAAATTTGGATGTGTGGCAAAAATATTTCATGCATAGCTGATGTGTACCTTTAAATATTGGGGGCTCTCTTCCATGTTCTTATCAGTAACAGCCACTCTTTGAAAAAAAGTAACCAGATATACAGTGGAGTGAATGTGGATTTTAAATGGAGTGTGCTACTCCTTCCCACTCTACTGAATGAACTGTTAAAAGACCAAGAAGGCTGTCATAGAGATATCACAGGAAATAAAGAACTCCAAGCCAAGGGTGTGTCCAATGGGGTTGGCATGGAATGACAGACCGCCCTCCCCACATGGAAAATCTCGTCACCCATCTGAGATATCACATAACGGTGGCAGCGCTCCAGAGACAGAATGAGCTCCACCTGTTTGCAATGTGTTTAGCTATTAATATTTATGTAGTAATTCAAGGGAGTAAAAAATGACAAAATGAACCAAGTTGTATCACTGTTGGTGCTTTCAACCAAGATTTCTCAAAAAAAAATGTAACAGCATGAATCTGTCCTTCGCTGTAGGAAGAAACCGTGTGACATCCTTAGGATGCCAAAGACTATTGAAGAGAAGGCAGTAGCCGTGTCGTTGGCATACCCAGAACGCTTACTCTACCATGACTTAATAAGAAAATTTGCTATATGTAGTTGTGCTTCTGACTCATGTAAAAGCCATATAAATCAGAAAAATATGTTCTCAGAGCTCTGCTAATATTAGCAAGTCATATCATTAAACTTAGAAGAAACAAAAATAGTTCAAATTTTTCATCTCTCATCTGCAACAAGAGAAGGATAGTTGTCATCTCATCAGAAAGATAGTTGTCTTTATCAATGTCCCCAAGGATATTTGGAATAAGGTGATGGCTGTCCTTCATGACAGCAGCCTCAAAAGTGAGCAATACTCCATGAAGATCATTTTCTTCATGTTTATGACCCTGTGACCCACTAGTTTAGCTACACTTTACTCAAAACGATTTTTTTGAACTATACTCCGTCTTAAGGCGATGGACTCCTTAAATGTAGTGGTAAAATGACATGTCCTCCTATTTATCTTGAAATGGCCTCCTTTGAGCATTGATTGTCGTGCATGGCATAATGGCAAAACCCCAAACTGGATTCAAGGACGTTTAGCCTCCAGTCCTGTTTCTGAGCAGTAAGATTGGTATGATGAAATAATCATCAGCGTGGGGGTCAGGCTGATTTGAATTCTAATCACAGATCCACTCCAAATTAGCTGTATGACTTCATAAATATATTGTACTTCTTGAGCCATGATTTATTATTTGTTAAACGGGGATAATATGATTTCACTGAGTTGTTGTGAGAACTGAGTATCACGGCACATGTAAAGTGCCCAACACATTTCTGAATTTCCCTTCTACTATGTTCTGGGCTAGGACTGACCCCAAGGATACTGATGTGATTTGTGATGATATAATGCTATACCAGAGAATACCTATAACTTATTTTAGTTTATTTATTTCTAGGGTGGAACTTCTTCTAAGAAATCTAGTCATTGTGAACTGGAACCTAAGAAATCATCTGGCATAGAGACAGAATTTATCTTGGATAGTTTTTTGTTTGTTTGTTTTTAATAATAATAATAACAAAACTCCCAGCATTGGGTGTATAGTTCAAATTAAATGAAGATCCTACTTTGGAAGTTTTAACTCATCTCAGTAGAACTGTGAAAGGACCTGCCAGTGATCACAGAGAAGACTCCTTCAGACTTAATCCATATGGAAACCACAAAATGACATTGGCCTTGCCCTCATATTTCTTATAATCCGCTTAACCACTACAAGTAAGCCCTAAATTACTCAAAGCATCTTTGTGATCACTTGTTCTTAGAGACCTTTCTCATGCCCACATGGCCCTTACAGCACAGAAGGGCCAGAGTTCTACAGTCATATCCAGACCAAGGGTGCATGGTTCTTTCCACATTGGCATTTGACTTAAATCCTAGAATAGTTGAATGTAGGACTATCCACCCTTTTTCTTAACACTGAAGTCCTAAATATGAGAAATGTGAAGAAGTACTTGCGTAGACTGAAACATACCCCCTCTTTAAAGATATCAGATCCTAATCCCTGGAACCTTCAACTGTTACCATATATGGCAGTCTTTGCAGATGTGATAGTTAAGAACCTTGAGATGGAAGGTTATCCTGGATAATCAGGGTGGACCCTAAATGCTATCACATTGTTCTTATTTTAAAAATGGTACAGATGAACCTATTTGCAGGGCAGGAATAGAGACGCAGACGTAGAGAACAGACATGTGGACACAGGGTGGGAAGGAGAGGGTGGGACGAATTGGGAGATTAGGAATAACATATATACACTACCATGTGTAAAATAGATAGCTAGTGGGAACATGCTATAAAGCACAGGAAGCTCAGCTCGGTGCTCTGTGATGACCTAGATGGGTGGGATGGAGCGGGGGAGGCCCTAGAGGGGGCGATATATGTATACATATAGCTGACTCACTTCACTATACAGCAGAAACTAACAAAACATTGTAAAGCAATTATACTCCAATAAAAAAAATTTTTTTTAATTAAAAATAAAATTTAGGTAATAAAAAAAAAAAAGAGAGAGAGAAGCAGGGGGAGATTAGACAGATACACACAAAGGAGATGGCAATGTGAAGAGAGAAACAGAGAATAGAGTGAGGCAACCACAAACCAAGGAATGCCAGCAGGCACCAGAAGCTGGAAGAAACAAAGACTGAATTCTCTCCTAGAAGCTCTGAATGAGTATAGCCCTACCAACATCTTGAGTTGGACTGATTTCAGGCTTACAACCACCAGAATGGTGAGAGAATAAATTTCTGTTGTTTTGAGCCACTAAGTTTGTGGTAACTTGGTAAATCAGTCATAATACAAATACATCCTCTGGATTCTATTTTACAACAGTTTATTGAACAGCTACTATTTGCCAGTCACTAGGTTGGAACTGTGAAAGGGTTTATGAGTACGCGAAGACAAATATGACTTTAACCAGTTCTGTAGCAATGTATGAAGTTCTGGAACGCTCTTTAGCTACAGAAAGTAAAGAAGTACCAACTAAATTTCTGTTGTAGACATGCCAAGAATTATATGGTCTTTCCCAGATCTTTTCAGCCAATCCAGGTGATTAGTTTTCCATCCCTTCTGCTGTGATTGTCACATTTTAGTTCCTCCAATATACCACCATTTACACCAAGCCTTTAGCCTTACCACTCCCTCTTCTAGAACACTCTTTTCTTTCCTTTCATCCGTGACTTCTAGGTTAGATTACATCCCCATACTCTATGCCTCCATAAATACCCTATATATCCTCTACCACTATCTTTATTATCATTTACTATAATTACTGGCCTAATATTTCTTCCCTGTTGAACTACAAGCTCTGGAAAGATAGAACGTGTGTCCATCTTATTTATTGCTGCATCCTTAATACCTGTCATTGTGTGTACCTGGCTTGCAAAACAGGTGTTAAATATTTGTTAGTAAATAGGTGAATGAATGAGTGAATGGATGAACAGTCTTCCTGAGAGACTGAAGTCCCAGCTAACATGTTTATTTTCTTTTCAAAATATGATTCAATTATTTCAAGACACCATGATTTCATTTTAATCCTGGGCACATAGACCTGAGTCTGAAAAATATTTCATTGCTGCAATAAAGGTCCTGTTTCTCAGATTTAAGTTTGTCTCACTCCATCAGCTCTATTTATCGAACTGGGTGTGTGATCTATTGCAAATATATAGATAGCCTCTGTCAACACGGCCCCACCCACCAGGGAAGGGAGTTGATTATGATTCCACATGAAATGAGATCTATAAAAGTTACAAACACTCAGGACTTACCTCCACTTGTTTTAGAGAACATCCCTGAGGTGGGGCTGTCGTTGTTTTATCTCCATAAGCTTTTTAGGAAGCTACACAGAGTGGCTGAGGTTATTTACAGGACACTCCTGTGCTCTGCGTTTCATAGGTTAGCCCATTATTGGAGTTGATGCCAGTTTGATAGTGATCAAAATTTGCTCTCATCAAATGCCAAGTCTTTGGACCTTCTGGAATTAGTGACCATAACTCATTTCTAGTGGAAAACGCTGTATGCAACAGCCAGCTGTCTTAGCAGGAAGGAAAATGATTTGCTTTTTCAAATTGGCTTTAAAAAGTGTATAGGCTGCCAGACGGCCTCTGGGCATGTGTATGAAACATCGAAAACAGACACAACAATACACAGGAAAAAGAAACGAATTCCCAAAGCAAGCTCCCCATGAAGTAGCCAAGGGGGTTCTACTGATGGAACTGAATAAGACTTAGAAACATCACTCTTCACTTCTATAAATGGCTTTTCTCTATGAAGCTTGAAATATATGGAGGAGGGGGGTGGGTATATACTGGAATCGTTCTGTGAATTAAGATTTAAAAAAATCAATACCACACCTACAATGTTTTACTATTACTACCTAAATCGCTTTACTATTTTTAAGTGTTTTCTGTTTCAGAAAAGCATTACATCTCAGAAATACTACCATTTATTTTTAAGGATCCACAAAGAATACAAATCTGCAAGCTCTCTTAAAATTTAGAGAGGCTTATTTAACATTTAACTGTGGTAACTCTTTTGAAAAAGTCTAACTTGCTGGTTTCTTTATCCAAATAGTTTCTTATTCACTCTCTTGTTCATAAGGGAATCTAGAATTCACATTTAATGTCCTGATTAATGATCATAAACAATGCTTTTAAGATTTTTTTTTTTTACCTGTGTATAATCAAGCAAGCAATCTAGTTACCAGTAACTGCAAATGTCACAGATTTCAATGGTCTCTTTGGGACTTTTAATCTGTTCGCTTTTATAAAGAAGGTGATTTTATTTTTACATTAAGGAAGCATTAACATCATTAAATGGGCTCCCACTTTATGATAACTGCAAATGTCACATTGATCCAGAAAGATAAGAAAATGTGCTCATCTTTGGAACAAATATCCAAGGCATGAGCAGGC